>NC_064768.1:28442214-28815964 GCF_011397635.1 Epinephelus fuscoguttatus
GGAAGTCTACCTGTGTGATCTTGGAGGCCCCCAGCCTCTGCATCCTGCGCCTGGGTAACAGAGACAAGATGCTCTGATTAGAATAGTTATATTGTGCATAAACTCAATTTGTCCTGTTTACAGTGCAATATATTTGCATTTGTTTTGAAATTTAAAGCAATGAATAACATGTGGAACCTTGTGTCTGTAGCAACCACTTGACTGCGTCATTATAGTGCTTGAGTCTTTAAAGGGGAACTACGCCCATTTTCAAAATTTATACATTATTCCCATGGTCTAAAATGGTCCAAATTTCATGAGTAAACATGGACAACTGTCACCAAAATCCAAAAGCTAGAGTGCTGACACTCAAATGTGTGATGTCATAGGATATAAAGTCTGGAGCTGCTCTGCAGAAAATTAATTCCGAGGATGAAAAATGTTCTAGATGAAACTGAGAGCACCCCAAGGATTGATACTAGTATAACTTCTGTTTCAGATCTGAGAAAACAACAATGAATAAAGCTTATATGGGTATAATAATGAACCAGGTCCACCAAATCAGCTCATTCATTGTCTACGGAGCAACTTCAGACTTTATACCCTTTGACATAACACGTGTTCAACTTACTTCTCTGGTTTCTGGTTTGAGAGAATGGAGCTCATGTGCAAATACTGACTGAACTTTCCTGGGCATGGAAATAACAAATGGTGGTGTTCCCCTTAAATCGAATATTAAATTAGTGTCATGCAATGCCATATAAAGTGTGTTACAGTGCAATTTTTTTAGTGATACAGTGAACTAGAGGAGAGAAGGAAGATGTACCCGAGCTCAGAATCAGCCTGCAGCTGCAGCACAGAGGGGTCTGTGTCCCACTGCAGCGTCCTGATGTCACCAACAGAGGGAGCAAGAGATGACATGCATGTTTACAAACAGACACATAATAAAGAACACACAAACAACGGCACATGTGTCAGTGACACAAAGAACATACATTACCACATGTATGCACACACACACTCACCTACAGACCAGTTATCTAGAGAACAGCTTAAAGGAAAACTTTACTCATAAAATGACTATATGTAGATCAAGTACTCACTGTATTAACTTGAATTTGTGGAGAACACTTTGTTTTATTGCATGGCTCTGAGATGGTTATGGTAAGGGACGTGTAATATGCAGCAGAAGTTGTGTGAGAGTTTGTAATCAGTTGTTTTGAAATAGTTTTGCTGTTGTTAAATGTGGTCCTGTTTTACGTCAACTCATCAAGAATTTGTTCATCTTGTTTTCTCTACGAATTCAAGGTAACACAGGGTGAGTAACTGATATACAAACGGTCATTTTGTTGGTAAAATACTTCCTGTCAACTTTCATGCAAACACGGCACTATTAATGGAAAAATGTTTGGATAAGTGGATATAGTGCAGGAGGGTTATACATTAGGGAGAAATTATATTTCACTATAGCTCAGTGTATTCTATTTAAAGACCTCTACTCATCCCTTGTAATATATTTCCTGGTCATCTGCCAGGAACCTAATGTTGAAATTTATGGACAGAACAAATTTCCATGGTTTGTGTTGAAGAAGGTCAAAAGTGATTTCATTGTTTCCAGTGGGGAAAACAATTTGATCTGATGGCTTTTAAATGCAGGAAAGCTCTGCAGAATGCTCTAATCCTCTGCAGCATTCACTTTTAGCAACATGGATGACATTATCAATCTGTATTTGTGTGACGATCTGTGTCTTGATGTTTCATACGCAAATCTGTGATAAATGATGCATGAAAGCCATGAACAATATATCCAGCAACATGATTTCCATCTCACATCTAGAGCACAACACACATCATCTATAAACATATTCACATCCAGCACATGGAAATCAAATTAAAATGCACTTGTAAAGATTTAGCTTGCTCGAAATACATGACATATGCTTGCCATGCATCGCCAATGAGTTTTTCAAACGATGAGGAAGTGACTGAGCTCACTGAATCTTCTATAAATTCAAGTCAAATAGCAAATGCAACCTGGAGAGTTTTATGGCAACTTGGGTTCAGATCTACCAACTGAAAGGATAATGCTTCCAACATCACTACACTTTCTGATGATACCCTTTAGGGCCAGTGAACACGCCCATCAGACCTTCAGCTTGTGCCACACAGCGCCAGGTGAGAGTGGCAAAGCATTTCGTTAGCCTGACAGACCGGCTGTTTTGCAGTAACAGCGATGACACTTTAAGCAGCAGATTGTCAACTCTGCGAAGGCTGAAATGACTTCTATGGCTCAACTCATGCAAACAGAACTCTTTCGAGCTGGTATTACAGGAGACAGTCGGGCTTCACAGGGGAAGTCGCCATAGGAGTCCAGAGGGACGAAGGAAAAAGGGGCACTGCGTTGTTTTGATCTTAAAAATCGTGATGGGAACACATTGCTAAGACCACTGACAACACTGCAGGGGACTCTCTGCGTTCACATAAAGGTTCACTCAGCTAAAAAAAGGAGGGAAGGGGGGGGATTCCTGGGTTTGACGTGAAAATGCTTACCTTGAGCTCTGTGCTTGGGACTTGTTTTTAGAGAAACCTGACCTAAGAAGGGACACACACACATACACAGCCACAAATGGAGAAGCTCAAAATGGCATGCCATCATTCGGGGTGGATTTGGGGGGAAATAAATCTCATTCCAGGCAATGGAACTAACTCACCAATTTGTAAAATCCAATTGGTAAAATCTAAAAAGAAACATAAAGTCTTACGTAAGAGAATTTATTTCTGCTAGGAACTTAAATGAGCTCCCACACGCTCTTAATCCCCAATTCCACCCCTGGCCATACCAGAACAACACATCACTAATGACCCCTGGGGGCATCACTCACACACTGACCTCTACAGTCAACTGCCATTAAAAAGCAAATGGAAAGCGCTTGATGACCACTCTCTTCTCAACTGCAGGTTTAATTCAGCAGAGCAGGCAGCCATGTGTAGAACTTAAAGGTAAATAGTTGCTCCATTGCTTTGGTGTGTAATGGATGTTTAAGCATATAAATAAATGCAGGAGCATATGACACATGAGCTAGTAAGCACTGTGAATACAGAGCAGTGACAAAAGGGGGAAACGCTTATATTTTTTAAACATACTCCATTAACTGGCTCACTAAGGCTGCTTTCTGAAAGTTTACCAATGTGGTTCTTACTTGCACAGAAATTAGCATCTCTCTCTCTTTTTTTTTTGTCAGACTAACAGCTTCTTTGCAGGAATGTCTGCAGCTGAGACTTACCTCGACATCAAACTCCTCAAGACTAGTTGTGAGAAGCAACAAGCCGCACAGTGGTCATCAAAACACTGGATGCCATGACAAGTGACAGATACCACACTCAAAACCTAACAAGGCACCACAATGTCACCACTAGGGACACTCATCCTTACCTAAACCTGTTGTGCCATTGATGAGAAGAGAGACAGAATATGTGTCAAAAGTGACAACATGCCAAAAATATTCACAGCCCAAAGCAACTTCATATCATCATTTTTAAGCCGCGTGATCGTCTTTCAAGTTTAAGATGCAGGCACCACACACTGGTTATTGGTAATCTCTCAAAAAGCATGCCTGATACGCAAGAGTGAGCAAAGTGTGATGTGTCTTTTACATAATGCATTTCACACCTGACATTGAACTTGGGTATGAAGTGTGTCACTTCGGCCTACCTGCCTGCTGCTCCTCCATCAGCTGAATCCTGGCTTCCCGTCTCACTAGGCGTGCTCACTGATTTGGAGGGGGACACAGGGGTCGGGACTAAATAACAACAATAACATGAATCTAACATTAAAGCCTGCAAAGAATGGACTGTTTGAAAATTGGCATGAAACATCACAAAGTAAAATGAGTGATGGACCAATAAAATCAATGTTTAAAAAAGGAGAGGTAAGTCAGGACATCAAATGCATTTCTAATTTTGCATGTGTTATATTTGTACTCAGCTTTGTTTGAAGATGTGGTATAAATAACCAAAGTTACAATAACAGGCATAGATAGCAGTGACCCAATTTTGAGGTGTTGAGGGGTGTTGTTACAGTTTCAGGCCACTAGAGAACAGTACTTCCAAAAGCTTGCTGGAGGTGGCAGACACCCTGGGGATTCAACCTGCAGTCATTTATCAGATTTGTGCACAAGTGCAGTTAAGAGAAGATATCTTTAAGCAGCATATTTTTCCAAGCTCATGATTCAATCATGTTTAAGGGCATCTTAGGTTTGCTACTTGGAGAGTATAATCCAAATGTTAAAGGGTTCAGTTGGCTGTAATTAATGAAGTCTGGTGTCATTTCAGAACCATCTCGGCAACTTTTACTGTAGGTAACAAATACTCCTATTGCAGTACAATCACAAGAGAACAGTGAAATAACCTTTAAGGGTTACTTTAATGTTAAGGTGGTGAGAGTATTACAAACCTAGTGGAGGCTCTGGTGAGATGCCAATACTCTGTAGCAGGGCCTCAGTCTCCCTGCGCTTACGGTCCAAGTCTGAATCCTCTGGGGTGGACTCTCTCTTCTGCTGGCTCTCTGACTGCTCAGGATACAGAGCAAAAAATGCCAGTTTACTCATCATGACTTAAGATCCAAGCTAAGCAAACACATGCACGTGCATGAACATTTTGATCGAAAATTCCAACACCAACCTTCTGCACACACATAGATGATTGTATGCACGCATGGACACACACAACCTCAGCCTTTTATGTGTCACGGCCTGACAGAAAGCAATCGAACACACAAACAGTGCACACCAGAGTGCGATACAGTATGGGTGCCAGTCGTGTGGATGTTACTCACTTTTTTCCTTACCTCTTTCTTCTTCCTCTCCTCCTCCTTTATCTTTTTTTCCTGCCTGATTTGGGCGAGGCGCTGCTTCTTGCGCTCCAGCTCTGCTTTTAGGTCACTTTTGTCTGACATGTTGTCCTACAGGGCTTCGGGTAAAGGAACGAACAGGAATGAGCAACACAGGGCACTGTTACAATATGCTGTGGTTTCATGTTAACATGATACAGTATAGAGGAGTATCAGTTCTTCCAGTGAGCTGGAAGTAATGCTTCAGAAAACCCACTGGGTGTGGCAGTTACACATCTAGTACATCCATAACCTTGTAGGCTCAGCAACCATTAAGGACTTGAAAATTGGGAAACAGCTGTCAATACTAGGCCATTCTGGGCCGGAGAGATTTCCACATCGGTGTTACACTTGTAGAAGTAGCCCTGTGTGTGCAGGTTATATTTTGGCAGCCACCTCCCTGTTCAATCCCTTAGTCAAATCAACAGAGTTATTAAACAAAATAAATCACCTTTAGAGTGAAATCAACATTACAGTACTCTAATGTGGTTCATGGGAATGGCTCAAAGCTCAACACCTCTATTGACACTGTTCAGGTTTGGTGAACATACAGCAAACAGTAGTGATTATTTACTTTAAAAACAGACTAAATGTAGACTTAGGCTCAGGATCTTGACAAGGCTCACTGGCAGTGCTCTGAGCTATTATTACAGGAAAAAAGGTGGGCTTTGTTGGGTACTGGGTACTGTCACATCCCTCACACATAGCGAATGAACAGACACCTGACCCTGGGGGTATAAAAACGTCTGCTAAAGCTATGTGGAACAATAAATGGGAGAATATCTAATATTATGTGCGCAGTTGACACATACACAGTATAACCATAACAGCAAACACAAGCCACGTAGCTAAATATGTACACAGGAATAACACCAAGCCCCTGAGGCGTTTGTTTAATTAAAGTACTGACGTTAGCATGGCATGTCTATTCGCAGCTAACTAACGTTAGCTAATCACAAATTTGACAGCATCTGTATTTGCGTCAATGCGTTCACGGCCTTGCTATTAATTCTAGTGTGTGTTTTAATAACAAAAATGGGAATATTTCATCGCAAGAAACCGTCAAATGCACTGTTATTGTTTCACTCATACCTTGTCCACTCGCACTGGTAATGATGTGTCACCCGGCAAAGATGCTGTCTCACTGCTGCACCCCGAAAGAGGAGAAAAATCAACACATCCTCCTCCTGAATCACACTGAATCGAGGCCTCTCGGGAACCACCGACTAGGTCGGTTAAACGTTTTCGTGTGGCTATTGGTGACACCGGTAACAACGGAGCATTTCAGCGGTCGATGACCCAGATAACACATAAAACAGGTGCACCGCACGCCGATACATCCCTAGGAGGAGTAGGATGATGTTGAGAAGGAGGAGAGGAAATCCCTCCTCCTTTGACACGCACTGTCATTGTCTCATGGCTTTTGCAACGCCGCCATCTTGTGGCCGTTTGGAGGGAGAAGTGCGTTGGAGGGTGGCCGGCCAAAACTAACAAAGTTGACACCTGTCAGAGATGTTACTGTACTAATAGACCGTATATTATATTTTTAGACAAATAACGTATAAGAGGCTCGTAGTTGAATGCTTGTTTAATTTTAGTTAGCGTTCCATTAATATTGAGCTTAAAACTGCAGTAACGTCTCTTTTGTGGACGGACTAATTTCGTAAAGTGATAAAAGCGTAAAACAAACTTTTTTTTTTTTCGGGTAGCTCGTCGGTAGGAAATGATGTAACGTTAATAAAATATTCTGTTATTTACAGCACGATAAGGATTTAACATTTTTAAGAAGAACCCGACTCTCCTGACTTGACATCATTCTTCTTCTTCTTCTTCTTCTTCTTCTTCTTCGAGCTTTAACGGCGGTTTACATTCCTACTGCCATCCCCTGATATCAGTGCTGCTCCTCATGATTGATTTCGTCCATACATTGTCCTCTCCTTCTGATGCTGAAGTTTAATACAAATATGTTTATGTTTTCCTTTTTAATAGCTTGTGTAGCCAGATTGTTCACTCTCTCATTACCCAGAATACCCATAGTCATATGTGCAGGACCCCAAATTAATTTGACCTCATTGCCTTGTGTTATTTCTGTTTAAGTGTTAAAATCTCAAGCTCAAAGCTGTCAGTTTACTCAAAACTGTTCTGCCAAATTGTTTTATTTGACTTATTATTTATGTCTATATGCTAAGCATTCTAATTTAATGGGCATATCTGATGTTACAACAATTATGATATGTCGTTTTGTAGCTGTTTAATATACTTACCTTTGATATAAACTCAAACCCAGTAAGTAAGGCAAATTATTTAGCCGAGGAAATGGTTGTATATTATGCTGAATTTACATATGTTTTTTTATAATAAGGACCCTGAAGAAAGCCTTTGGATTCCCTTATTAGAAAGTAGATACATTAATAGTGTAAGGTAACTTATGTACTTTTGTTTATTCCTAGTTATGGTACGCATGGCCATGTATTGATCTGTGTTTGTTTATTGTACAGAAAAAAATCATCCATTCATCCATCCTCTATCTATTCTCCTACTGCAATAAATGGTTATAATGGCTCTTGGATCCTTGTGTTTAAGTGTGCACACTGGCTAGAAGCTCTGTCCAGTCAAACTTATACTCCCTAATTAGGCAGTGTAACATTCTTTTTTTATTAATGTATTGTCATAATTTTGAATATTAAGTCTCATCATTAAAGGCTGCATGTAGTCCATTTACATTTTGCATGACTATAGAAACTCACTCACTAAATCTGCACTTACATTTCTTGCCTTGATTTGTGATAGTTCCAAATCTACCAACAGAGTTTCTAGTAACTGCACAGGGAATATAAGTCATTCAGGGTGGAGCAGCCAGAGTCCTTACATGTACAAGAAAATATAAACACATTATGCTGAAATCACTTCATTGGCTCTCGGTGCAATATAGAATCACTTTCAAAACCCTGCTAATATCTAAACAGCAATTAATGATTTGACTGCTAAGCAGACCAATTTTTGACTTGCTCATTAATTATAAGCCTGTCAGGCCTCTCAGGGCATCTCACAGATGTTTCCAAGCTGTACCCAGGATTAGATCCAAGGGTGCGTTTAGTTACTGTGGTCCTGCTCTCTGGAACAAGCTGCCTGATGACTTGAGGTCCAGCACAACTGTGTCGACATTCAAATGCAAACTTAAAACCATCTTATCGTGTTATCTCCCTTTCCCAGCAGACCATTGGTTGAATAACTATCTAAGTGGTTTTCTGTGTAAAAGCAGTGGCATTTCTCCAGTCTCCATTTAAAGGGCACACACATGCAGACACTGCTCGCAGTCTAAGAGCCCACACCTGAATCGTGTCCAATCCTATGATTCGTTTTTGATGCAAATCCCAAAACTATACTCCTATAGTCTAACTGATTAGAGCTGTGTCAAGGATTAAATATTGGCTCCCCAATATTTGGCAATTTTTACACCTGTCTACAATTTTTTTCTCACCATGAAAATCTGAGTCAAAATACAACCTACTATTGTTTCAAACAAGTCTTTTTTTCTAATCATCTCATAAAGAACATTAATTCTGTTGTTGGTCTTTCAACTAAAATCCTAAGCATCGCATTTCTTCCCCCATATCAGCTTGATTTATCACTTTTTTGTGCTCCATTGCCCAAATTGCTCCCTCTTGCCCACAACCCTCCATCATCTCCCCCATGTGTCATTAACTGTAACTGAGAATAGTATGGGACTGCCCTACTGCCCTGAGGTAGGCTATACCATTTTCAACCTCGTACTTATTGAAAATTTCAGATCCTTCTGTAAACTGGGTGGTTCTTTTATTCAAAAGGTCCATTATCCACTTAAAAACTTTTACTTAAATACCCATCAAATGTAGCTTTATCAGAAGACACTACTTCCATATGCTTTTTCTACAACAAAAAACACTGCAGCTACTGTTTCTTTATTGTTTCTTTATTAATATTCTAATGCATTTGCAGCTTTAGCTAGCACATTTTTTACCTTTCCCAAAGCAATGATGATTCGCTTCATGGTTAAACAGAGCAGACAGTTGGAAAACCTCACATAACCTCTGAAAACATCAACAGCAGTGTTTTTATCAGATCACAGCTGTAAGCCTGACTGGTTAAATTTAACAAAACCACAGAAGAACAGTTGCATACAGAACAGATTTAATGATTTGAAGCTAAAGTTGCTTGAAGTCCACAGGCCAAAATACAAAGGGAATATGCTTTGAGACATAATGAGGAGAACTTGAATCACCCAGACACTACCGTTTCATAACTACCCCCTGCTGAATGAGTCCCTGTGTGACCTCATAACCAGAGAATCCTGTAATAAATGACAATAGAAATACAGCAGGACTCTTGTGCCACAGTTTCATGGTCCTTTCCTCTCGCCTTGATTCTGATGCAGAGGTGCAGGAAGACTTGTTGGAAAACTAAGATTTTATTATTCCCAGGTTTTGATATGAATGATTTTGGTATAGATTATTTAAGTCTTGAAAAGAAGATCCCGCACAATGCTCTTGCTCAGCTTCATGATTTATTAGTTACACTAACATTTCAGACCCTCTGGACCTTCGTCAAATATTCAACAGGTAATATCCTGCATCTTCAGTTTCTCCTAGTAAGTATAAAAAAGTATAAAAAATTAAACATGGTCAACAATAATTAAGTCCTAGTGTACTCAAATAAGACAACAATAAAGTCCCAATGTCTTCAAATGAGTACTTCCTCTTAGCTTGATACTGTTGTTAAAATTGGTCAAATTTGTTGCCATAACAAAGTACAAACATTATCAATCATAGATAAATGACTTTCAAACACAAAATGTGATCAGGTCTGGGTTCTTGTCCACTTTCATGTCAGGATCGGCTGCAGACTGACTTAGCAGAGACGGCTGCCATGTTGTTTATTTTCACGGATTAGTGTATTGTGCCCTCCCTACCACTAGATGGCACAAAAAAGTGTCCACAAACAAGGACAACAGGTTTGAGTTAAGTAGAATGAAGTATAAGGTCAAGTAAACCCAAAATATGATGACACAGGGTCTCATGTAGTGCAGCCTAGGGATCCTGCCAGCTGATGAGGAGCTTTTACCCACTCCACTTCAGTCTGCTACTCTGCATTGTCTGTGTAGCTGCCTATGTTTTATTGCCTTGCCTCTGTTGATTGTTTTCGTCCTAAGTTGTAATGTGTCTTTGTTGCAGAACAGGAATCTGCTGAAAACCAGTTTTTAACTGAGCCAGGCCAGTTTTAACTTTAGCACACGATGTTGCTTTTAATTCCTTTCCTGTATAAATGAAATCAAATGACAGTCATCACTCTACCTCTTAAACTTAATCTCTTAATCCAATTAGATTCCCCAAACACACCCAGCTCCTCATCAATCACTGATGTATTGTGCATGACACTGCCTATGGATTTTCCAGTCACATACTGGAGCAATAATATTTTAAACCACTGCAAGTCCATGTGCTGCATTAATAAATATCCTTGCCCTACATTGTCCATGTCCTCAAATCATAATAATTTACAGCCACAAACTTCTCCTCCATCAATCAACACTTCCTCCTGGACATCCTGCAGCGCCAGCCCGATCTTGACGCTCATTGGTCGGTTCTCATGTCAATCCCGCCTTCGCCCCGCCCAACAACACCACACACCGCTCACTGTTGGAAGTTGTGTTTGAAGGGCACATAACAACTTGCAGAGATGCGAGAGGACAGCCCGAGAAAAACAACGATGAGAAAGTCGTAACCAGCATCCTGAGAAATATAAATTTACTGAGGAGGCTGTTAAACGACGTCGAGCTTTAGCCCTGCTAGCTAACCGTCGTCAAACTGGAGCGAGCTGAGGAAAGAAAGGGCAGTTTGTCCCCGATATATTTACAGCTGGGGTCTGTCGAGGACAGGAAACATGAAGTTCGCTCAGTTTTTGCTGAAAAATGGCTCCGTCGCTGGGATACCGAAACAAGTGGAGAGGTTTGCCAAGTTTTCCCCGTCTCCGTTGTCCATGAAGCAGTTCATTGACTTTGGTGAGTGTTTCTAGTGGTGTTGGTGTTGTCGGAAACTGTGTGCTACCTGTGAGCCTGCTTTCCCACACTCACATGCTAGTTGCACAACTCACGCCATTCAGTGTTAATGTATGTCCTGGTGACAGTCCTCCATAGTGTCTCCTGGGTTAGGGTTAGGGTTAACCCCTAACCCTAACCACATGACTGAAATCACCATTTTGAGTTTTAGATTTTGATGACTGGTGCCATTGTGGGCATTGCAGTGACCAAGAGAAGACAGCTTCTAAAAACTGATGTGTGGTTGATGTTACTGCTACCTCAGCACAAAATAAAGCAGATATTGTCACCATAGTTTTTTATTTGATTTGCGCAACAGGTTCCTCCTTTAAGGAAAGACTATATCCACAAATAACCCTAGGTAGATGTCCTCCAAATATCAAGTAAAGGTTGCTGTGTCTTTGTCTTGTGTTGTGACAGGATGGGGTCTAAAGTTGTATGCTGGCTCAGTGTTTTATTTTCCTGTTTCTGTCCCCGCATGTGACTGCAGGCTCGGCCAATGCATGTGAGAAGACCTCCTTTGTGTTCCTGCGGCAGGAGCTTCCTGTCAGACTGGCCAACATCATGAAGGAAATTGATTTCCTCCCTGACAAACTCCTCGGCACTCCATCCCTAAAGCTCCTCATCAGCTGGTAGGATTCCTAGGCTACCCTGCATACTGTGTCATCGAATGCAACCTGTTGGATACCTGACAAAAGTCCAGAGGGACTGAAATGTCAGTGTAACTAATACATTGTGAAGCTGAGTTAAAGCAGTGTGTGGGATCTTCTTTTCAAGACTAAGATAATCTTAGTTTTCCAACAAGTCTTCCTGCACCTCTGCATCAGAATCAAAGCAAAAGAGAGGGCAGGACCATGAGACTGTGGCATGAGAGTCCTGCTGTATTTCTATTGTCACTTAGTACAGGATTCCCTGGTTACACAAGGTCACACGGGGACTCGTTCAGCCTGGGGTAGTCATGAAACGGTAGTGTCTGGGTGATTCAAGTTCTCCTCATTATGTCTCAAAGCATATTCCCTTTGTATTTCAGCCTGTGGACTTCAAGCAACTTTAGCTTCAAATCATTAAATCTGTTCTGTATGCAATTGTTCTTCTGTGGTTTTGTTAAATTTAACCAGTCAGGCTTACAGCTGTGATCTGATAAAAACACTGCTGTTGATGTTTTCAGAGGTTACGTGAGGTTTTCCAACTGTCTGTTCTGTTTAACCATGAAGCGAATCACCTCCTCGCTCACCCCGCTGTTGTCTGAGCACTGTCTGGCTCGATGCCATCGATCTGGGAGTGTACTTTATTTATACTGGATAGGCTAATGTACAGGCAGTTGTCATGGTGGTATGTTATTCTTGTGTAATATAGCTTTAAGGATTATGTGTACGCTCCAGTTTCGTGTTGTGCCATCAAGATGCAGCACTGTTTTGGAATTTTGGAAAATGCACACTACTTGGTGCATGGCAGCATTTGTTTGTAGTTAGAAAATTCACACAGTTATGCTGACATGTGCAAATCTGTGTGCACACGCCCATTTCAAGGTACATGTTGTAAAGAAGAGTGAAAGGTTGTAAACATCGGGGGTGCAGCCAAGTAAATGTGTGTACATAGGGTAATTATGTTTGTTGTAGGTTTTCAGCTGTAATCATTTTCTCTTGGATTTTGTTTTTCCACCATAGCTGCTACTTCCTGGTCACATTAAAACTGTTCTATTCTGCAGGAAACTTCACCCTAGCATATTGATTATGTCACGTTGAGACATGTTAGCAATACCATCATTACCCCACCCTGCTCTTCTTATAAGAGCCACAGGAGTGTCTATATATGGCTGTGTACCTCCTTCACTGTGGCTTTCTCTTCTCACTACGGCAGAGCTCTTTGGTTGCCAGCAAAGAGTAGATCTGTCACTTGTTAATGTTGTCGACAAGGGCAGAGAGGTCATGCCTTGATATTTCCTGGCAAGCTTGCGAAACCACAAGTCGCAGAATAGTCTATTTCAGGATGTACATCTGTTTGCATGACGGGACTTAATCCAAAATTTGAGCGCTGAAGGTCAATTGAGGGACAAACCAAGCACATTGAAATCATAGGCAGTCACACTGCTGTTCACCTTTCACCCAGTTTCTCTGCTGTGAGACAGCATGAGAGAGTGTGACTCAAACAACTCAGCACTTGAGTCCTCTGCATCCACTGGCCTACAGATAAACTCTTTGATAAAATAAGCAACTGTTATCCAAAGAGGAGACACTGTCATTTTAATCATGTGGAAATAATTACACAGTTGTGAAACTGGTTAAGAATTTCAAGCATGTCTAGTCTAGCAGAAATTCACTGCTTGCTGAGTAGTTTTTAATTCTTGCATGTCTCTTATTTTCTTCTAAAGTCCACCCTTTTTGTTCCACCAGGTATTCACAGAGTTTGTTGGAGATTGTAGATTTTTTAGAAAAGGATCCAGATGACAAGGATGTCCTGAAAAGGTAAGTCATTTACAGACACTTTCCAGTACATACGTACTGCTTGTGTAGACCTTCACCATGTCCCTGTCTAGTTGTTTTGTTGCTGTTACCAATCCAGTTGGTTAATTTTTCAGTAACTGCCAACACTGATTCAGTAATCCAGGGATTATTTAACTGCCTATTTTCGACCTCACACTACAAAGACAGGATCAGTCCAAATTGTAATCTCACTCACAGTTCCTGAAGGCCACCGTCAGACTCAAAGACTGAAAAAGAAAAGCAGAAGCTCCATTTAAAGTCCAGTGTGTAGGCTTTAGGGGATCTGTCGGCAGAAATGAAATACATTATTCATAATTATACTTTTATTTGTGTATAATCACCGAAAAATTTGAATCTTTGTGATTTTGTTAGCTAAGAATGAGACCTTCCTATTTGCATACGGAGTGGAACCACCAGGTTGTACTGCCATTTTTCTAAAGTTGCCAAGACTGGACAAACCAAACAGTGGTGCTAGAGAGGGACTTCTCATATTTTCACATTATTTGAAGCAGGGTTTGGTGCCTGTCGATATGTCCTGAAGGATTTTAACATCTTGGACAAATGGGAAAAAGGCTGGTCAAATATTATTTGTGCTAAAGGTGCTTAAATAACAATTGATAGTACTGATACACCATGTAAACAAACCAGCGTAACCACTCCAAAGATGGGTGAGCACTTGCTATCTTCATGCGCTGTATAGACATATAGACATATTTTATTGACATAGATATAGACATAGAATAATGAAATATAGCCAACAGCAAGTAGATTGTTATTAGCGACGGTCATTTGCCAGAAATTTTTAGCTCCCTTGTGATCTCTCCTGCAGCCAGCTGCCACCTTATTTAGGTTGTTGCAGTGAAATGATAAGGTACAACAAACAACTCCATAAATCAGCTGTACGTCGTCCATTGCTGCGCTTTCAAAGTGAGCGATAGGAATTAATAGAAACAAAAAGTACGGCTCAAGACGCTGCTCAGCAACACTCACAGCCAGTTTGGATATTCCAATCAAGAAAAGTGCAGTCCAGCTGATTTTGTTGTCAACACTCTCTTGCGTTGTTTGAGAACATGGTGGGAATTATTTTAACCAGACATTATGACTGAAGAGATTGAAATGTGGTGGACTTTCACAGATTGTCCCAGTCAAAAAGCTGCAATTACCAGATAATGTCAATACTGGTACATTGAGAGCAAAGTTTACCGAAGTCACATTCCTTATATGTGCACACATACTTTAACTCTTTATCACATACCAAATGTTAGAGCATGTTTTACTGCTTTCAACCCAGTGCCCAGTGCCATTAACACTGCTGGTTACATATATCCCAGTAATCCTAGCGCACTGTTCTACCTGCCCTCACACACTCACACGCCTATCATGTCTGTGCCCTCCCAGCTTCACACGGACTCTGGTAAACGTCCGTAATCGGCACAACAACGTGGTGCCCACCATGGCTCAGGGCGTGGTGGAGTACAAGGAGGCCTTTGGCGTGGACCCCGTCACCAACCAGAACGTTCAGTACTTCCTGGACCGCTTCTACATGAGCCGCATCTCCACACGCATGCTCATGAACCAGCACAGTCAGTATAGCACTCGGTGATTGACTGTGAGTTAATCAACACAGTTGCTCACACACGAAGCTCATGTCATAAGATTAAAGCCAACGTGTGATAATGTTTGAGAGCTGGGATTCAGAAATGTCACAGCACATTTTGTCCTTTTTGTCTCATTGTGTCTAATGTGATTTTTAAGATTTAATGCTGTAAAAAAAAACACCCAGCCTGCCTTGAAGGTTTTACACTAGTTCTATGGAACTTAGTCAACTTGACATGTGCTCTATAATTGTTTAAATATTGACAAATGTAGAAAATCTATGGACACTGAATTGTATCTCTACGGATTTTCAGTCACACACATTTGTTGCTTTGTGCCCTGTAGCATTAATCTTCGAAGGCAGCGTGAACCCAGCCCATCCTAAACACATAGGCAGCATCGACCCCACATGTGACGTCGTGGAGGTAGTAAAAGGTAATGAATAATCTTTCTCAGCTCCAATACGGCTGTCTATACATACACAGTCATACATACCCTGGACGTGTTATCTACTTTCCCTCAGTCTCTGTTTGTACAGATTCATGATTGTTTGACCTTTTATCATCTGATATTTTTAGAGTCAATACACAGAGTGGGAAGTGAAAACACCCACCTTTTCGATGTTGTGTAAACTGATGCACTGAAAGACGGAGACATACGTTTCTCTGCTGTTGTTCTCCACTTTCTCACGCTTCAAAGTAACCACAGATATTTTTTTTCCCGCTCTCTAGATGCCTATGAGACTTCAAAGATGCTGTGTGAGCAGTATTACCTGACCTCTCCTGATATGCAGATCATAGAAGTCAATTGTAAGTCTTAAAAAACAACCTTCATGTTTGTATTTGCAGATGTTTTTTATCCACATTTTTTTTGTAGATATCTGTGTGAGATGGAAGTTGTGCTGGTGTGCTCTTGAAAATTCAACTAAACCTTTTAGGATTAATCTGTTTTGGCTTAAGTGAGGCTCCCGGTGTCTGTGTCCTGTTAGTTGGGCCTGCCAAGAGCTGGCGTCAGCATCAGGCATTCCTCCATTTAATTCATTACCTACAGATAATGTGACAACCTAACCAGAGCAGGGGAAGGCTTTATTTTATCACGTGTATGCTCATACATCTGGGGTGGGAAAACATTAAAAACTGTAGGTAGTATGATTAATGTACATGTATAATGAGACTGTGTCAAAACTGAGTTTATGGCTGGACCGTGCTGGATGCCAGAGGTCTTTTAAAAGATTCTGATTTAAAAAATCTGTAAATACATTAAGAAGAAGACCAATACACTTTGGCAGAGGGACCCGCTTTCTCTGGAGCTGTATCCCCTTATTAAGCACCTGTTTGCTCCTATTAACACAACCCTCCCCTCTTCAGCCCTGGTCGGCGATGTACATCCCTGTGTGACAATGATTTGTAAAATGTTCTACAGGTGTGTTTAATTGGCCAAAAGAAATAGTTCATGTGGTGACCTTTCTTCTCAAAACTGTGGCGGCATCCAGTCCGACACTGTATCATGTAATATTAAGTAATGTTTCTCATTAATTTTAAAGGCTTGTGTGTCACACAGACACTTCTGTTCCTCAAACAAATTGATGAGGTGATTCTCTCTTTCCTCTGTCAAAAACTTGGCTGGGCTAGTTAATGCTAATTGCTAATTGGTAATTCCACCCAAGCAGCAACCTCAGAGGCTGAAAAATGAAGCTAAAGCAGAAGTGCCAAAAACAGCAGTTCATCAAATGGTCACTTAAGGGTTGGTTCAAAAACTTCACAGCAGAAATAAACAAGTTTGGGGGGGGGTTGCATTTATGCCACAGCATTGGCAACATTGGAGGCATCATGTTTTCAGGTTGTCTGTATGTACTTTCGTCACATGAACATGATATCTCAAGAACAACCTGGGGAAATTTCTTCAAATTTGACACAAACGTTTACTTGGACCGAAAAAGTAATTGATTAGAATTTGGTGGCTGAAGGTCAAAAATCAAGGTCAGAATTCCTATGCTGATTATGACAAGACTTCACACAAATATCCAATAGGATATAATGTTGTCACAGACATGATTGTAAACTTGACTGGTGTGTAAAGGCATAAAACCACGGGACAGTAATTCTCGTTATAAAACTCACCCGTTAACATTTTATTAAGGCCGAAACTTACACATATTAAAGGGGAAGGCCACTTGAGTGACAGGCTGTCCATGAGGCGCCGCCACAGTCTGAGTCAGATCTACCCTTTGCTCCTCCACAGCTCACCCCTCTCATTCAAATATGGTCACTTCTGGCACCAAAAAACCAAGATGGCAATGGCCAAACTTCAAGGCTTCAAAACAGCAGTCCGCAAACCAATGGCTGACATCATAGACACAATGTCTGTTTTTTATACAGTCTATGATTCCACCATGTTTTCATGCTAACGTTACAGTGGTGACTGAAAATGAGTCGAACAAAGTTGTCACTCATCTGACAATAGCAATGTGCTTTCCTACGCTGTGACAACAGTGTGTGGATGAGGTATTACAGTAAGTTGATAAATTTTACACATGTTGCAGCTAGCTAGTTAGTTAGCTTGCTAATTCCACCATGCTATCATACTACATTGGTTACAAAAAATGAGGAATACAGTAATACAGGACTCTCAGCATCCACGGCTCTGTCAGCATGTCTGCGGCTATTCATTTCAAAAGGGGAAATATTCACATTTATGTCATTGCTCACTCAAACCAATGGTGTAAAATCATCATTCACGCATTCACTCACTTACTTTTTCACTCACCGACAGACTTTCGTGTTTATAGGGCTGGCCTCACATGCTGCTGTCCAGCCAAAAGAGACTAATATACTGTATAGATGAATATGTGGTTTAGTAGAATAAGTGTGATAGTTATTGATACAATATGTTCTATAACTGAATCCATAAACCCAAGTCCTGCTGCAGAATGAGTCAGAACATGCACCAGGGATTTTAATATAAACTGTACATACTAGGCCAGCATGTTCTTGGCAGACATGTTCTAGATTATATAAATCGAAATGATGAATGGAGTTACAATGTCCTTTTCTTTGTTTAATTTGGCAGGAATGGCTTTATTTTTTTTTTCACTGATATTGAAAATGCTTGTCTTGTCTCAGGCCAGAGTTAATGTGTAGTTTTGTAATGCATGCAGTTTTCTTAGAGTTCTGCTTTCAAGCTCTGGTGTACTTTTCAGTCAGGGTATCAGGGTTATTGATTTGTTATGGTTTTAACATATTTCCACATTTAGGAAAGGTGTCTTTTTTCCCCATGTGATCAGTTTTATTAAATTTTTTCACAGCCAAAACCCCCAACCAGGACCTCCACATTGTCTATGTGCCATCCCATCTCTATCATATGCTGTTTGAGCTTTTCAAGGTACAGTGCCTAGCAACCCTGAAAACTAGACTTATAATATTCATCACCCCGTCTGCTGACTCGTTTTGTGATCTGCTTCTCTGTCAGAATGCCATGAGAGCTACAGTAGAGACCCATGAGACGAGCCCAACGTTGCCCCCGATCAAAGTGCAAGTCTCACTGGGAACTGAGGACCTCACTATCAAGGTAGATAAATACACAGAGTTAAGGTTTGATCACAAATTTACACTAAAGGCAACACTGTGCAGGGGAAATCAGGTTAAAATTACACCAGCAAACAAGTGTTGTTCCAGTCACTGCCATCAGCTATACTGTGTACTGTATGCATGTCAATTCAATTTAATTCAATTCAATTTTATTTATAAAGCCCAATATCACAAATCACAATTTGCCTCACAGGGCTTTACAGCATACGACATCCCTCTGTCATTATGACCCTCGCAGCGGATAAGGAAAAACTCCCCCCCAAAAAAAACCTTTAACGGGGAAAAAAACGGTAGAAACCAAAAAACGGTAGAAACCAAAAACGGTAGAAACCATTTGAACCTTGGTAGTATATAAATAAAGCTAATCCAGATGACCTGATTCACAAAGCATGACACTGTTTAGATTCCATTCAAATGGCAAATGCTTAAGAGCTGATTAGGTCACTGCTACCAGAACAATGAGAGGAGCCTTGTTGATATAAAATACCTCCCCTTTATTTTTAGATGTCTGACAAAGGAGGCGGAGTCCCTCTGAGGAAGATCGAGCGCCTGTTCAGCTATATGTACTCCACAGCACCCAGTCCAGTCCACGTAGACAACTCTCGCAATGCACCACTGGTGAGACTAAACCTGCCTTCAGTGTTGTCTTAGTCAGTGGACTGTATGCTACAAGCTTGCTTTTCCATTTAATGACGAGGTTTCAACTGGGATTACAAGTTATCTAAATGGTTAATTTCACAAAGACTCACACAGCTGAGCAAGGTTGCACATTAGCTTATTACAGAGAGGAATGCAGTCTGCAACATTGCAATGGATTACACTGTAACCAAGAGAGAAACACAAGACCTGTCCACACCACAAACCCACTACAACATCCACCTTATTTCGTAAATATTGTAATATTTTAGCAACTGGTCCAGACAGGCTAATCTGTATTGATACTGTTGTCTTCCGTCAGGCTGGTTTTGGCTATGGCCTGCCCATCTCCCGTCTGTATGCCAGGTACTTTCAGGGAGACCTGCAGCTCTACTCTATGGAGGGCTACGGCACCTCAGCTGTCATATACTTGAAGGTGAGAACTGCACTACCTCCACACACAATGTCAGAAATAACCTTAATAGTTGGTGTAGAGTTCACATATATATTTACTGTCAGCTGCACAAGGTTGATTGACTGAGTGGTGGCAGATGTGGCGTAGCTGTGTAATGCAGGCAATTCACTACTAATGTATGTCATGTTGTGTGTTATAACTCACCACAGGGAGACCTTTTTGGCCTCTACTTTAAAGAGACAGTTCAACCCAAAATCAAATGTACATATTTTTCCTCTTACCTGTAGTTTTGGTGCTCAAGCGCCAGAAATATACACTTTAAAAACTCATCAGCAATGTCTCTTTCCAGAAATCTTGACCTGGTTACTCCAAAGACCTTATGAGCAGTTTCATGCAGGAGCTTTTTTCTTACTACCAAACTATGCCCGATAACTACATCATCGCACGGAAGGAAGTGTGCGTCTACTCATGGATGAGGCTCGTGCACAATGTTGGTCGGTCTAATCGGTGCTAGGTGAGCTAGCAGTAGATGCACGCTTCCATCTACACAGTGATATGGTTGATGGGTGTACTTCAGTGGAAAGAAAATAGTTCCCGCTTGAAACTGTTCACAACGAGGTCTGTTGATAATCTTGAGTAATCGGGTCATGATTCCTGGAAAGAGACATTGCTGTCGAGTTTTTAAGGAATATTTTCGGAACTTTGAGCACCACAAGCTGAGTGTCATGTAGTTTCATTATATTCAAAAAGGCAGACGTCTCTACAGTTGATATCTCCATCACTCTGCAACTTACACCAAAACTATCTAGACTGATGAATAGCACTGCAGATAAGGGGGAAGTATGTATTTCTAGGTCTTAAGGTGAACTATCCCTTTAAGGAGCATATAGAGGGATCTTTGAAGGAAAGCCCAACAAGAAATTACCTGAAACTGATTCTAAATCAAGCATACATGTCTGCGTGAAAAGGCCAATAAGAACCTTTCTGTTGCATATCACAGGCTTTGTCCTCAGAGTCAGTCGAGAGACTTCCTGTTTTCAACAAGTCAGCCTTACGGCATTACCAGACGACCATAGAGGCTGACGACTGGTGCATGCCCAGCAAGGATCCAAAGAGACTGGGCAATTCCAAGAGGACTCTGTGATGGCGGACTGAAGGAGGATACAATAAATGTAAGAAGACAAAGAGGATCCATGTTGGAAGAAATGGATAAGCTTGTACTGTAAGTGGAAGAAGGCACCAAAGGCTTTCAGCACGCTGCTGAACCTGGACTTGTGTGTGTGGGTTCCTTTGTCGCATAGGAGAGAGTAATCTGGATAAAGGAAATGGTTATTGTTGGTGTGGAGAAACAGATTAATGCACCGAAATAACTGAGCTGAAAAATATTCCAACCAGCCGGCAGGCAATTTCATTTTACTATACGACGATTACAGGCTGCTAATGGCAATGGAACTAGTACTAATCTTCCTTTGCCTCACTCATTACACTCAGTTATCACTTATAATACCATGTTAACACTTGGAAGTAAGCATGCTGTTTGTGTTAATGTAACGTTGTTTTTTTTCTTCACAATCTTAAGTTTTGCACACGGTCTTTGGTCAGTGTCCTGGGTAAAGTTTTGTAGGCTAAGTGTGTATCGATGCCTTGAAACACCCAGCCAAAACCAGCTGCAACGGGGTCACTTGAGTTAAACAAAATGGGAACATGCTCAACTACTCCAGCATAAACACCAGAGGAGCAAAGTCTGTTCTTCCACTTATGTTCATGGAGGCATTTCAGTCGTTTTGAACTTGTAGCATTGCTTCACTCACACAACTTATGCATTTCAGTGGAGTTCAGCTCTTATACAGCCACAGCATTTTAGAGATGCCAGAAGAAGAATTTGCACTGGTTATGCGTGGCATAAAATGATAGTATTTTTGCTTTGATGACATCAATGTAAATTTTTAGTCTTTAAGCTTCTTTAGTATAAGGTGTAAAAGAATATTGTACTTTTAATGTACGTCAGTAAGCTACCTACCTTAGCCTTCAATCTATGCAGGCTGCGATCATTTTAAAAGTTGGAATATTGTGAATAATATTTGATGGATGTTTGGTTCCGTAGAGCAAAAATGAGAAAGTGCCTGTCTGGAGAAGTGGAATTGTTATAACATAGCATTGCAGCATATGTGAAGTTAATTTGTACGGTTGAACTGTGAGTAATTATATTTTAACTGTAAAACTGCCAAGTGAAATATGTACTACACAATAATAATTCTCCTCTGTTGCTGATCGCAGCAGGAGTGAAAATACCATACACACTTTTTAAACTGTTTCCAAGAAACTTTTCAGTGTTTCTCTGAGAGTAACTGTAGACCTGCAGTCACTAGATAATATCATGCTAAGTGTTTTGTAATGATGCATGTGTTGTATATTTAATAACCCACTTTAGAGGGTGTAAAGGCCTTTGTGAAATGTCAAATGCTTTAGTGCTGATCTAACAGATATTGCCTTATCTGTATCTAACAATTTCACATTTTTCCATGTCTTCATTACAAACCAAACGTTCAAACACTGTACTTCTCAATTCAGTCAGTTTGTAGTGTTTAGCATTGCTCTTGTTGGTTAAAATATGAATCTTTAGCTTTAGACTTTTATCATGATTTGTGAACTGTCTGTGCACCAACAGACACATTTGCATTTTAAACTGTATAAACATTAATCTCAAAAGCCACGTGTGACTGTACTGAAGTTGTGGTTCGCCACTAAAAGGACCAGTGAATGTAGAAAATAAAAATCTCACTTCTCAACACATCATTTCTTGTGCCTTGTGCAGCTCATGGTGCGTTTATGAACTTAACCTTGTGCTTCTGTTCAGACCAGAAAGATCTTATCAGTATGTTGAGGACACAGCCCCATGTGCCGCTGCTCTCTAACATGTCTGGAAGTTGTTTTCTCCCTCTGACTCCCTCTTCTCCCCCTGCAGCTTGTTTTTAGGAAATTTTGCTCTGTTTGTCTGTCACCATCGCAGACACAGTCCAGTGGCTTTTTTTCATGGCCAGCTGCCAATAGGGGTTTGAGAACTGGCTGTGCTGCTCTGTTGCGCCCCTTCATTAGTGTGCCCACATGTCGTGCTCTATTCTGGTTTTGTTACTTTTCTCTACTTGTCTCTCTTAATTCCGTTTTCCTGCTCATTCAGGCACGATTGGCATGGCAATACAAACACAGCGTTACGCAAGCTCATTTTCAAAGATAAGAGAATAAAAAATAAGATCACTGCAATGTCAGAATCACTACAGCGGTCAAGTTCAGTTAAATGCGAAACCCATTTCCCTCTTCCTGTTATTAAAATGCATGATTTAAGTATATAATCTCCCTCCGCCTGACTTTTACTGGTCTATTTTAAGAGCTCAGGGAATAACGTCTGACCCTGAAGTCATCCAGACAATGTTCCTGTACAAGAGATGTCTGCTCAGCCTCACCTGTTTATGTGTATGATCTATGGACTGCCATAATGTTCCTAATGATTACACCAACAGCTCACCACAGGTACAAACTACTGTTGTAAGACAATGAGGTCACTGATCCTGGCAAGGGCGTAGTTTTCTTAAACACTGCAGGACACACATATGAGACGGGGGTTTAGGCTCCTCCACCAACGTGTGCCTTTTCTGCATTGATTTATAGTGTAAATTTCTTTAATTTTGTCAAAATAAAAGTCCTCTGCTACTTCCATGTTTGCAGTGGGGGACAAAAGCACATGTTGTAAATACTGAGGGGGATGTATCCCTGCATCCCCCCTAAAATGTACACCTATGGATCCCAGTTGCCTCTAATTATTTGGCATAAAAGATATGACACTAACCCACGGATCCTGGGATGGTTCAAAGAATTGCAGGACAAACCATCCAAGCTGTATCAATGTGCACCGATTGGAGATAAAGAAAAAGCTCCCATCCAAATGTAGCCTTCATCTTAATGATTCATGAGACTGCCTGTTCATTTTCTCCTCTTTCTCCCCTTCAACAACATCGCTGTACAATAGCTCAGCAGTGCCTCTCTGCTCAGAGGACAGCCTCAGTCTTGCGTGCTACCCTCTTTTGCACAGGTTCCCTATCTGGGGGTCCAGACCCCCACTAGGGGTCGCCAAAGCTTTGCAGAGGGTTGCGAGGCCTCTAAAAAATATATATACAGTAGACCTGTATCTCAGCTTTTCAAAGTTTAGCTTATTATACAAAATAATATTTTTTAAAAATCTCACAGAATAAGGGCACAGTGAATCCTGAACACAGCCAATGTTCACAGAGCCTTCACTCTCTGCTAACGTCTTGTCCTGCATTAGAAAAGAATGCAGTGAAAACCTGTTAAGTATGTATGACTGTTAAAAATGTAAAAAAAAAAGTACATAATACAGACAGAGAATCTTATTAAGTCCTTAAATATAAGGAAAACTCATCTTTGACGCAATAACTTGCTAAAATTCCTCCAGATCATTTGTTCTGTGCAAACTTCCTGCAGTTGTTGAGTTCAATATTTGAGTTGATTGTACTGTTCATCACTTGTTCTGTGCTGATATTGTTATGCATGAAATATAATATAAAATAGCCATAAAATATGTCACTAAGTCAGGGATCGTCGGTTGTGGCTGGGTTATTGGCTCAGGTCACAATTAAATTCTACCTGAGACTTTTCAAGGTTGGTTTAGTCGTCTTCCTTTAGATGAGAATCTACCTTTGAAGTCAGGTTGTAAAGCAGCTCAAAGAGAGCATCTGGTTTTGAGTTAAGTTGGATATTCTTATAAATCTTGACAAGGATATTATTACCATCACTGTTTTGCAGAGTGACCTCTATTTTGAGGGAGATCGGAGTTTTAATTTTATTTCCAGACGATGACAAAATGGTGTCTGTACACGGCTTTGTGTGCAGACCACTGGAAAAAAACAAGCACTTGTTGTGGAGGGCTTTGTCAAGTGTTTGCTCTGCAAATAGTGGGGCATCACAAGAGTGTGAGCAGGACAGGGAGCATTCAGGCAGGTTGCCAGGTAGATCTGGATTCCCTGAAGTACGAGGCAACACTGTGATAGACGTGTAAAAGATAAATTGTCTTTACTGACACTCATGCCACTTTAAAAGAGACAAATAAGGCCTCTGTGGAAGGTGAGAGACATAAATAACACGGGGATTACAGAAAGAGAGGTTGTGAGGCCCAGCGGGCAAAAAAATCTCACTTGTTAATCACTATAAATGATTATTAGACTAAGTTGCACAGCAGTTTTCATTTGCATATTGCTATTTGCTCACCTGTCACTCAAATTACTGCATATTTCTGGTTGAATGGTCAATCCATTCATAATTTGGGCTTAGTTGAATGGCATCCTTTGTCATGTCCAGCTTCAGATCAACTTCATTAATCAGTTTTATAGCAAGTGATTAGAGTTCAACTCCAGCAAGACAATGTGCATGTAGAGGGATTTCTTATGTTCCAGACAAAGGCCTCTGGGAATGTTAGGCAAAAACAAAAAAGCCACACGTTAGTTATCATTAAACATCAATGGTTAGTACCAGCTCCAACTAGCAGCATTTTCATTTTCCTCAGTCTGCAGACAGGAAGTAAATGTTTGATTACAATCATCACGTCGACAGGCTGAGTATCGTCCCTTTCTGAACAAAAAGTCTCTCCATCAGTACAGTATCCCCTCAGGTTCCAGCAATAAATATTTCTTAATGGGAGATGGCAGAGGCAGCTGCGCTATACCTCTGTGGCAGGATGTAGCCAGGCTGAGTCTGATGGCACATCTGGTCAGGTGAAGCAGGCTGCGAGGAGTGTTGGAGCAAACAGCAAACATGGAGTCGTAGAAGTCTTTATGTCGCTGAGGAAGCAAAGAAAAACAGATTGTGGAGTCTTTTAAACAAAGACAGTAGTGACATTCTTACTACTTGCTCTGTTCTACACTGAACACACACTTCATGCTACCTGGTAGCAGTCATCAGGAATGGCAGCTCTCCACTTCTTTGTGGGCTTTAAACGTTCATAAGAGTTGACCATGACTTCCACTACTCTGGGGTAGTCACAGCAGGTCTGCAACACCTGCACAAAGCAACACACAACATGACACACAGCACAAGAAGACCTATCAACATGTAATCAGCCACAGATACTGTAGGTACTGTTTAAAATATGATCTAATAACATCAGTTTGACCTCTCACCTTGTGGAACTGGGGCGGGTAGACCCGTGCTGCGTTGAAGTTGAGCAGCAGCTGATAGCAGAGCTCAGGTATGGCCATGGGCCTGACATCGGTCACTTTGAGGAGATACTGAATGGGGGCACAGCCGTTGATGTCCATAGATCGCGCGTCTGCTCCGGCCTCCAGCAGCATCTGCATCAGGACGTGATCGCAGTTCCAGGACGCCTTGTGAAGAGCTGTTTTATTGTCCTCTTCTCGGAGGTTGGGGTCTAAAACAGACGTGAAATGTTGTAGAAAACAAATGAATACACGCACAGAAGTCCAGAAAACAACTCACCTGCATGGTGGTCCAGCAAGAGACGACAGACAAGATGGTGATCTTGGCTGTAGGTTTGCTCTTTGGCGTCAAAAGCCCAGAAGCACGCAGTCATCAGGGCAGTCTCCTGGAGAGAGTTGACTGCATTGACAGATGCTCCGTGGGCCAAGTAGAGAGCTGCCAGCTCTGGGACGCCGAATCTGGCTGCTGTGTGTAAAGGTGTCACCTCCTCATTGTTGTTGCTGGGCTCATTGACGTTTGCACCTCCATGGGGGAAAAAGAAATGGTTATTTAGTAGTTTTGGGATGTAAAACATTATTGGCTACTGCGGCTTTCCAATAAACTCCATACATAACTTCTTTTCATTGTATCTTTATGCATTTCCACCCTATTTTTTAACTATTAATTTGCTTGTTTTTGCTTCATTTTTAATGTCTTTTGAATGCAACTTTAATGTTTTCTTAATGCCTTATGTTTAATGTATTTTTATGCCCCTGTAAAGCACTTTGAATTCCCTTTTGTCTGAATGATGTTACATGAATAACCTTGCCCTGCCTTGCCTTTGAATGCACTCTCATCCTTCTACTAATATATCCATCTACCCATGCATCCTTCCCTCCTGACCTTTGAGGATTAGCTGCTTGGCACAGTCCACAGACTCCCTGGTGATGCAGTAGTGCAGCGCTGTGTGTCCGCTCAGCGACAGGCTGTTGACTTTTGCCCTGTGAGCCAAAAGCAAGGCGACACACTCGCTGTTGGAGACCTCGCAGGCCACATGCAGCGGCGTCTTCCCGTTGGGCTTGCGGTTGATGGCTGCACCTTCCTGAATGAGCACCAGAGCTGTTTCCACAGCATTGTACATCACACATACATGAATACCCATCGCCCAGGACTTCTCCAGTTTGTAGCCCGGGAGCCAGTAACCTGTGGTAAGATAAAAATGTAAGTTTGTTTTGAGGCCTTGTGGAGCTACTTTGACAATCTCTTATTACTGAAAATATATAATCTTTCAGGGATATTGTCCGATTCAGAGTCACAATAACTCATCTTTCTTGGACTTAACTCTTGGTAGCCTAGCATGGCACACATTACAGTTGCTGCTGGTGCAATGTGGATCTCATCCTACTTCCTCCATACCTTGTTTATATGAGGCAAGCACCATGCTGGGGTCCTCCACCTCCAGCACAGTGTCAATATCTAATTTCCTGGTGTGCAGAATCCGTTTGACCTCCTGGGCATTGTTGGCCTGCAGGGCCTCCATAAACTCTTGCTTCAGCTGTTTCTCAGCCAGTTGTCTGGGGCTCAGCTCCTCCATGAGCTCCCTAAAAGTAAGCCTTCGCTCCTCGTATGGCACTGCCAAACCAGCCGGCACGGCTGTTATTGCTCTCCACACGGCGTGGAGGAGATTAGAAAGAAATGTGCAAAAGGTGATAATGAAGGTGTCAATCATACCCACACCAGAAGGCCTGCAGAAGCCCCTGCCATCACATAAAGGAGGTGCACGAGGAAGGAAGACGGAAATGAAGAGGGGCAACAAGTGACAGGAGGGAGTCGTCAGACAGAGAAAAATAGCCCTGGAGTGAAATTAGGCTGAATATAAATAGAAAGCAGAGAGGGAGGGGCTGGAGAGCTACAGCTGACTGTGGTTGACTCCAGGTCAGCCAGTCTGCTGAGATGTCCACTGGGAGAAAGGCATGAGGCAGTGGAGGGTCACATGGTTAAGATAACAGGCCATGTGAACATGTTTTGCAGAGAAATCTTCTTGTTCTCGTCTATTCTATCTTAACATGACGATCAGGTTCACTATGATAAATTCTACACAGAAGAATGAAAAAGGAACAATCATAAACAGTCAAAACATGAATTTTGCACACCATCCTACTGCATGAGACTCAGATTTCTGTCGTACTTAAAGGGACAATTCACCCTTAAACAGTACATATTTTTCTTCTTACCTGTAGCACTATTTTTCAATCTAGATTATTTTGGTGTGAGTTGCCGAGTGTTTGAGATATCGATTGTAGAGATGTCTGCCAAACTACACTCTCTAACTGTATCACTGCGCATAAGGAAGCATGCATCTACTGCTAGCTCACCTGGCATATAGCTTAGCCTAGGACCATGCCATTAATGTTTAAATCATGCCGTCACAAGCAGAAGCCTTTTGTCCATGAGTACATTCAAGAGACAAGAGGCTCGTGTTTGTGATGGCCTGTGATTTAAACATTAATAAGTAATTTTAATTATGACCATTCACACTATGTAGAGAAAGTCAGACACATGGTGAAAAAAAGAAGAAACAAAAGCAAACTAGGGACAGTGACCGCACATTTTATTCGGTGTGACAGGTAGCTGCCCTTTCAAACTTTTCAGAATGCGAAAAAGAGAGCAAGGTTAAGACAAAAAAAGAAGGGGAGGAGAAGGAAGCACAGCTTTTTTAAAAGAGTGAAAGCATGGCTAGCAGTTTGTGGTGATTATCTTTTGCTCTCTATGAACATTAAAGACAAACCCTTCCAGACATGACTCAAACCCCCTGTCAGGAGCACCAGGGATCTCATCCATATGTTGGTTCCATCATGCCTAGGCAAGCTCAGTCAAGCACATAGAAAAGATCACATTTTGGCCTCAGGCGTGACCTTTTAGCCTCCTCAGCCCTCAGACAAACTGTGCACACACACTGACACGATAGAAAACAAGGCTTCTTTAGGATTCTTACAGCGTATTGCTCTCAGTGTTTTACTATACATACAAAAGAGTGCAGTCGGGTGGACTGACTTGACAGAGGTGGGGGTAGCGGGGGTATTCACAGAAAGGTTCAAGTGTTACAAAATATTCCATAAGAATACATCATGAGCAGTTTATTGAAGTTGCACTGGAGCAGCACTATGGTTGTATTAGAGGAAAAACCACAAGCACGATGGGGGAGTATTACTGCGTTTTGCGTTTCCAAACTTTATGTCCTTCATTTGATAACAACCATTCGAATCTAAAATCACTTTTAACGAACAGGTTTAATTATATTTTGGCAATAGGAAGTAATCATACAATTCTGGATAAATCATTGTTAGGTGTTAATAATACTCTTATTTTGTATAAGTTATCATAAACAGTAGTCAGTTGCTTCATTAAATACAGAAATAAATAAATAATAACATTAACAGATCAGTGATACCTGTATTACTGTGGCATTGCACAGAGGTATCTGTAACCCCTACTATTATTCATTTCCTTAACCTGTTAACAGTTCATCAGGCGGTGCCCTTGAGACCAAAAGGGAATCATAACCAAAGCTGCCTTCGTGTTTTGTTTTTTTTTTTATCACGGTGACACTGGTGTCTCTATATTTGCTGTAAACCTATGGAATGATTCTCGGGAATGCTAAAGAAGTAACACAGGGAACATGTCTCTCGGTGAGCGCCGTAATCCTAAAACAAGAACTGCATTAAGTACATACATCAAAATAATTTCAAAGGTATATATTTTTTATCTAACAAGTAAATCAAATGTTAACTGAACCAGTTTCATAGGAAAATTATAACTACATTGCATCCATGAGGTGCAATTTCCAGTGTAACATCAGGTGCGATCATTTTTAAGACAATTTCTGGACTCACTGCATCTGTCCTTGATCACGGAGATGACTCGTCTATATGGCAGCATTCCTAAATATTATTCAGAGAGTCCAAAAGTAATTCGCATGGTGAACTCTGACCTGTGATTTTTTTTTATGAAAGAAAAAATTAAAGAACAATTAGAAATGTTTACTCTACTGTATGTGTTTTGACACTCACACAGAAGCGGGTAGAGGTCAGAAAAATTCTACTTCTCTAGAATTTCTAAAGGCAGCGGCGGGGTTTTACTTTGTTATTGAGAGAGAATATAAAAAGAGGTCAAAAGCAGGTTACAAGCGGTGTCAAAGCAACATTATGCATATAAGCAGGAAGTTTCGTTTTGACTTTTTTTTTGTTTGTTTTTGTAGTACAGGTTTGGTAAATTACAAATTTCATGATTACATTGTACCTGAAGTCTCCATTAGAACCAGTCCAATGAGTTACAGTATGTCCTTGTCGTCATTCATACCTTGTGAACTGCTTTAGTATGGTACGTGTATGCTGTAAGGAGCATTGGACGAGCCAGTGCCGAGGTTCAATTTACAGTGTTTGCACTTCCAGTGTTCTTGCAAGTACTGAGAGAGTTTGTTTCTTCCAGTGAAACTTGGTTCCTGCTTCAGCTCCTATTGGAGAGTTCCAGTGTCGCCTCCTTCAGTAGTGAAAGTAAGCAGCATGGGGACACCCAGTGGTGGGAGATGAGTACTGCCTCATACACTCCACCACACAGGCCTGACCTGTCTGTGCTTCATCAAAGCAATAGAGCGATTCCACTGATCTATGTATCTGAACAGGATGTACATAAGTCTATCAAAATGGCACATAAGACATATTTGTATTTATCACTGTACATGGTCGTCATGTCTACAGGTGCTGTGATGGGTGACGGCTTTGAGGATGATATGGGATGAGGATGAGATGAACTTTTCACAGATTTACTCTGGATTTTAATAAATAATCCTAATTTACAGCAGTAAACAGTAAAATAAATAAAACTGAGTAAAATCTTAAATGGCTAAAAACAGGATGAGGTGTAAAATGAGGCAAATGAACGGGGGTGGGGTGGGGGGTGGGGGGCAGGTTCCTATCACCCAACTGCTCGTTTTGGTTTGATTTGCTTGGTGAAAAAGTCACTCAACGATCTCCGACAGTTGGGCGTGTAGCTCCACCACTGAGAACTATTGAACTACTGAGCAGGCGTCCCTCAGGGTTCTTTTGTGGGGCCTGCTGACGTTCTGTTCCTCACGATGCTACTTGGTGTGGTGCTACAGTAAAGCGGGAGGTGATCTAACGGTGCGCTTCACTCTGCTGCGCTTTCTTTGCGCGCCTCTTTCTGCTGCTGCTCCAGCTCTCTCTTCCGTAGCTTCTCGCGCTGTTTCTCCACTTTCTCTCGGTTCCTCTTGGCCTTCTCCATCAGAACTTTAAGATCTTTGATCTTTTTCTTGATCAGGGCACGATCCTGGGAAGAAGTGACTCCAAGGGCCTGAAACAAATAACGGCACATTAGTATCTGTCTTTCTTTGGTCTACCTGTGCACCCATTAATATTAAAATTGTAATGGTAGCACTGTTTCTAAATCACCCAAAACACATGATTGGCAGTGCTATACTCTAATTTCTCATACTCACTGGCTGAGATACGTTCTGGTATACCTGTGGGATCTAGTGTATATGTATGTGAATACAATATATGTATGAAAAACATTTAACTTACCTTGAGCTCAGGACTCTCCAGCTGCAGCAGCTGTTCTCCATCTATGTTTTTGGCAGTGAATTCTGGGATGTATTGTTCTAAGTTGAGGCCCATGAGCCAGCGGGCCACTTGCTGGGAGGTCCACTCTGTGATGCAGCGGTTCTGCCACTGGCACTGCTTTGGAAACTGTCCCTCATCCAGGATCTGACCATGTGCAACAGGGAGAGAAGCAGATTAGATGCAAAACTTTCCAGTTCTTACATGCAGTATTTAACCACGCACTGAAAGCCTATCCTTAGGCTTAATGATGATAAGTATACTTAGAATCTATACTATAGAACTATAGTCCTATATTCTGTTGCAACCAATGACTACACAGTTTACAGTCACAACACATACTACTCTGTGGGAAAATCAATCTTCACCATAAATGATGTGTGGGAATGAAACACAGATACTCGACAGACACATGAAGACATTCATGCAGTAAAACGCAGGTCTCACCTCGTCATCTATCATATCCAGACTCTGAATGTGGCAGCATTGAAAACAACAGAAGATGACCGGGGTTGTTAACAGGGACAAAACAATAGGGCTTACACTACAGCAGCCAAGATCAGCATTTGAATACAATGAGCCAAAACTGGTGCATTGATTTTTAGCTTGTTGTTTTCTGCCAGAGGAGTATGAGAGAAGCTTCTTCCTGTAAGGATGTTTGTCTTTCTTTATATCCATTAAGGTCAAAAATGAAGGCAAGTTTATATCTTGAATAATTATGTAAACTAGTGGTTCCCAACTGGCGGATCGTGGTCCAAAAGTGGGTCGCGGGTCCATTCTGAATGTGTCACGTTCGTAAAAAACACAAACACAAACACACTTTATTGTTAAATACAGTGAATTTACGTCACAGAGCTTTTATTTTGAAGTGCTTTTTCCTGCTGTAGAGTGAGTGACTAACGGACAGCTACTTGACAGAGACAGCAAACTAGCTTGACGACATGGCCAGACACAAGTATGATGCAGAGTGTATTTAACTGTGTCGACCTTGACCTAATGACTAAGGAGAAATCTGGACCCTGTGGCTGGACCAGTTGGGAACCACTGATCTAGACTTTAAAAAGAACAATTTCATTCAGTTTTCTACACAGATATTAATGAAATGCTGAGACCTACTGTATTATAAAATGTTTTCTTACACCCTGTAAAATCAAAAAGGCCTCACAACCTCCTGTGAAGCTTTGGCGACCCCTAATGGGAGTCAGGACCCCAGGTTAGGATCCAGTGGTCAGAGCATTATGGCCACAATTGAACTAATGAGTGATTAAAATGCTCTTGTATTTAAAGGGCTGTACCTCTGTTGCGGTAAAATCAAATCTCATGTATATCATTTGTTTGATAATACATTTCATCGTCAGAAAATATGTTCAACTTGTATGTGTACCTCATCTGAGGAGAGCACGAGAGTGTGCGAGCGTCCCGACATCTTGGCTTCACTCAGCAGGCCGCTGATCTCCACCGAGCTGCTGCTGCTGGCACTCAGATCATCGTTCAAAGTGGGTCCCTGAGAAATCAACAACACACTTATAAGACTGGTGCCGAGAGCCAACTGGCTCCGAGGCTGTATTTAGTTGATTAGATGGAGAGCTTCTCTACTTTTTTTCTTAAAACAGAACGACAGGATGAGGAGTGAATGAATCGGAGAGAATGAAGATTTTCCCACTGAGCACACACTGTTATGATTGATGTGCTTCTTCCCAATATTTGACAGTCAATAAAAAGTACATTAGACTAATATATTTAAGCTGTTAGAGTGCAGGACGTCAGGGTTGTGCACATCCCTCACTTTTAAGATGTTCCATTATTGCACAAACTGTGAATGTGATTAGTGGTGGGAAATGATGTAGCTGGATGCTATCCAGTTTGAAAAAAAACCTCTCTCTCTGTCCTTGTGAGTGTGCCAGAGCGCGGACATTTATGGAGTGACGGTATTAAGATCTAAGATCTGTGCTCAAACATGCAGAGACAAGCTGCTGCAGAGAAATATGGACTATCAGGAGGAGAAAAACTAATGATTGGAGCAATAGTTTTTGTAGAGCATCGGTAAGGCCTCTTTTTCTCTTCCTGGAAAATACAGTATTTAACAGATTTAATGAGTGTCAAAGACAAAGTGTTACATTATATTTACATAGGAGTCAAAAATGTAGAGCTTCATCTTACATTAAGCTGTATACTGTAGCTTGAAGCAGTTCTTTGAATTTCAGTGCCGTCTGAGGTAAAAGCGAAACTAATCTTACACGTTCAGACTTTCAGCTCTCTGCGCTGCGTCCTCACTTAAAAGCTCCACATAACTATTAATGCGAATACATTCTGCATTGATTTCTCTTCTAATGTGCACTCGTCTCAAGCTGAGAGCATGGAGGGAGAAAAAGGACTGGATTGGTGCAGGATCAAAAATAATCTCCTTTTTAATCCTACGGTGAGCACATCTGATTTTACACAGGATTAGAAACAGTTTTTATACAAGTTCCTGCACTGCAACGAATGCCCATGTTAACAACTTTAATTTAACTGTGTCAGTATGATATGAAGCTGATTGAAGATGCATTATGAGACAAACTGATTTGCTCAAAAATTGGAATTTAATACTTAAAAACGGATGATTTGATTGCTAAAATGGACATTCTTTCCAGTGTCGCTGAAGACGTAGTTATGATTATAAGAGATGTTCAGGATTATGTTGGAATACTTGTGATTTTCTTGCAGTTAACAATGCAATTAAGCATTCCTGTGATTGGAGTACAACGATTCCCCTTATTATAAACCATGTTTACCTCTTAACTCATTTCCATTTCTGTGGATTACGGTATAATTGAACAGAACACAAAAGAATACAATACCAAGTAATATGAATAGGAGAAGAAGTGGGGCCATGTGAGGGAGGTCTGTTTAGTAAAAAATAACACAACATCAAAACTAAATGCCATACCATAAGGAAACATGTCAACAAGCTATATCTGTCAGACAAAAAGCCCACTGACTAGACTTATAGTCACATAACACAGTGTCCTTTAATGTCCTCACTGTAAAATATCTGTAAAGTGAATCAATATTAGTCCAATGCACAGCAGCCAAACCTCATGTACCTTGGCCTTGAGTTTCTCCGGACCGTCCTCTGCTGATGGCTCTGTGGAGCTGAGAGAGAGAAATAAAAGGGAGGGGGGAATTCAATAGAGGTCAGTGGTGACGATTACTGTACAGCTTCTACATCAATAGCTTCTGGACCTGGACTCACTGAGGAGAGCTACAACTAAAAACATCCAGATGTTCTGCTGGGTCTCACAATGCGTCACTCTACAGTTTTAGAACCAGCAGGAAAATAACGCTCGAACTCTGATACAGTTATTTACCTGTTTCCAGGTGAGGCTCTGGGATCTTTGTCCGTCACTTTAGTTTTCCTGAGGGAGGACCTGAACAGAACAAATGTAGAGTGAGGAAACACATGTGACTGAACAGATCCAGGTTGTAACAGAACTACTGAGAATCTTTTTGGTGCTTTGCTTTGTCTAACTATGGAATTATGATAAACTGAACTACAGTTGAAACTGATATTAGTGATCACATCTGTCAGGTTTGAATGGATTACTATAAGCAGATGACCAATAGGGATGCATGATAATGTTTGCACATCATCTGTATCAGCCAATATTGGCTTTAAAAAGAATCGGCCAACATGTTTTTTCTTAAATTGCACAATGAATGAATATCACATTCACTGAAAAGCATGTCTCCATCTGCTAGTGGGCCATCACGATAAGAGTATGCATGGAAAGTCCTCAGAAGAGACTTGATGATCAGTAAAATTAGATAGGGAATAAAGTGGATATGGCAGCATGGTGGTGCAGTGGTTAGCATTGGCGCCTCACAGCAAGAGGGTTCCTGGTTCGAACCCAGGGTGGGGGAGCCCTTCTGTGTGGAGTTCTCCAGCTTCCTCCCACAGTCCAAAGACATGCAGGTTAACTGGTGACTCTAAATTGTCCGTAGGTGTGAATGTGAGTGTGAATGGTTGTCTGTCTCTATGTGTCAGCCCTGTGATAGTCTGGCGACCTGTCCAGTGTGTACTCTGCCTCTCACCCAGTGTCAGCTGGGATAGGCTCCCCTAACAGGATATGCAGTTACAGAAAATGAATGAATGAATAAAGTGGATGTATCGATATCAGTTTCGGTTATGAAATGAGTCAAATGAATTGTGACATATTGGCAAATCAGATATCGGATAAATTCACTATTTTGCATCCCTAATGACTAGTATAGCCAATGGTTCTTTTTCTTTCGCCGGCTTTCTCATATTTATTACATGAATATAAAGTAATGAAATGGACAGCTTCGCTATTTACTGAATTTTATTGACTGTTTCAAAATACAGTACAGCTGTTACGGAGGCATTGTGTGACCAGGCATTATCAATCCACACGAGAGGGCGGCTTCAGCCTGTGTGCATTTGTTTTCTGGCTCCATCATGAGCATCAACGACTGTTTCTGGTTATTTGAGCAGACTTCATTTTCACTGAGGAAAATTACTTCTTTCTTTCCGTCATGATTTTAATGCGCATGCAGCGCCAGCATCAGGTAGCCAGAAGCAGATGGGTCACCATGAGGCAAAGTATCAAAAAAGTAAAGTAAAAAAAAAAAGAAAAAAGAAATAAAATAACTGCAGTTTTCCCATATGTTGTCTTATATGAAAATACCCCAAATGAACACTGTAAGGCTTCTTGATAAGTACAATTATTTAAGCAGTGTTTGTACAGGAATGATCTTATCCCAAGCTTTTCGAAACATGGCACAAAAACATGGCACTCCACTATTTGTCATCTTACCCTGGATCCAGAGCCTGTCTGTGTTCCTCCACACTGTGAGAAGGGCTCGACTTTGCAGGAGACTGAGAGCCTGTGATCACAAATACCCCGCACTTATTACTCCCACTTCAAGTGATGAGTCAACATAGTTACAGATATATTGGTAACCATTTGATGCTTCATTATTAGATGTAGCGAAGCTGCATGAGTACTAACCAGTGGTGAAAGGCGACTGCAGTGTTCGTCTGGGGGAGCTTTCCGCGCTGCCAGGGGCCCTGAGGACCGCGGCTCCTCCGTCACAAGAGGTGGCACTACGAATTGAACTGGATCGACTGTGTGCCGGACTGCCGTGTCCCTCTGAGACCTGAAGACAGACGTAAAGGGACAGAAAAAGAAAAAGAAGAGAGATGAAGCAAATGAAGGAGAGGGTGTCTGGTTACTGTGTTCCTGCCAATTCTGATCCAGTTCTCAAAGTTGTTTATCCAATCTGAACTCATTGCTGCTCTGGCTGAGTTAAGTGACAGCATTAGTCAGACGAGAGCCTTTCATCCAGAAAAAGACTGCGGCCGTTATTATCACACTGGGAGAGACAATAAGTTGTGACAGCGTCACAGACTCAATTAGTGCTGCGGAGCAACACGTAGCAATTAATCCATTAAAGGAATAAAGTGGAATGGACAGGGGTTAAAGACACACAAAGGGGCTGATGAACACACACACACGCACACACACACACACACACACACACACACACACACACACACACACACATATACACAAAACACACACTAATTAAAACACCCTGTGGTGTAAGAATAGTCTATTGAGAATAATGTAATTAAAACACACATCTGGTTGATACTTCAACAGATGTTCTTAAAAAAATAAATCTGTCGGTCCCTGAAAAAAAGAAAAACGTGCAGGTGTGTATGTTTCGATACAAACCTCTCCCTCTGTGGAGCTGAGGCTGTCTCGGGCGACTCCTCTGTAGCTCTTCTTTTTGCTGGGTGAATTGGGAGAGCCCTCCTTCAGGTCTGGAGTCACACACACACAGCCACACACACACACACACACAGGGAAATGAGAGTGAACAAAACAGCAATTTAGCTCGACAAAGTTAAAAGAATAAACTGTGTGATCCATTGGTTTAACAAAAGCATTTGTCCATCAGTGATGTGCGTGTTTTCCCTTGTTTTAGTCTTATTAAGAGGCACTTAATTTGGCGTGGCCCCGGTGCTGACACCCCCGTTAAATAAGTCTATTAAGAAAACATCGATGCATTTAAAATATCAAGTCTTCCCTCAGAAGTAACACCATCAATTAGGCAGGCAATTATCATTTTCCTGCGTGTTCCCCGAGTGCACAGGGAGATGCTGTCAGAGGAGACAAAAACTCAAATCGTTTAGATTCAACTGATCATTTCAGCAGGTTCTGTCGTCTCCTCCCACGTGCTCTGTCTTTCATTTATATCCTGTTCCAGCTGTCTCCCTCAATCGCCCTCCCTTTTTAATATTGCATAATGGGCTGCCTCAGTCGGATCAGTGCGGACCCATTCACTCCGTTATCCCGTCTGCAGTGTACAGTATCAGATGCGGTGCTTCTGTGTGCACACTGTTCTGACAGATATAGTGACTGAAATAAAGCCAGCGGAGCTTAAAAAGACTTGAGGACAACAAAACAAAACAAAACAGATGTGCTCAGGAGGGATTACGTGTTTGTTTCTGTTTGCGGAGGTCCTAAGTTAACATAGAGTCAGGGGTGAAAGTGTGTTTGAAGGTGGAGGCAAGGGGAGGAGAGGAGGATGTGAGCGTAAGAAATCCAGGTTTCACTGTGTGTGTGTGTGTGTGTGTGTGTGTGTGTGTGTGTGTGTGTGTGTAATATCTTAGCCATAAGAGAGTCTAAGCTTCTGAATGCCCTTCACGGGGCAAGAGGAGTCAATAAACTACAGAGGCTAAAAAAGGTAACAGTTGCATCATGGGTCATTTTAGGGACAGCATAAAAATCTAGGTACTCAGTTGATACTTTATCTAAACAGCAAATGCAGTGGGGAAACTTTGAAGGGTTATTTAAAGGTATACTATGCAAGACTGTCAGATACTGTTTGTTAATAGTCAGAGAAAGTGAAACTAGATTTATTGTAGCTTAGTGTTTTGCCTTGCTGTACTTCTTTTTGTCTGTGCTGTGTGTCTTGGATGCCTGCTGTTTACAGTCTGGCACCTCTCCTGACTTCACCTGAGCACTGTGGTGGTACACGTCCATAAATGTCCCGAACACAGACAATAAGAAGAAAATAGGAAAATAAAATCAGAGGATAGAGTCTCTGCAGATAAATACACCTTTAAGACCGTATATCAGACATAAATATGAGGAGATGCAGGTGTTACAGCTCACTCTTCTATTTGAGGTGTCATAGCTTTCATTAAATGAATAGTTTACATTTTGGGAAACAGATATATCAACACTACTCTCATGTCTGTCAGCTCAATATGAAACTGGAGCCAAGAGAATAGAAAGACTGGGAACAGGAGGAAACAGCTAGCCGAACAGAAATCTTAAGCTCAATAAATAACAAGTTATATTTTGTTTGTTTGATCGGTACAAAAGCCATAGTGTAAAATTGACAAGTTGTGGTTGCCAGGAAACCAGCGGAAACTGCAAGAAGTCAAAGACAAGCACAGGTTGAAGCTGCTCCCATCAGCGAGCGGTGCTGTGTCGAATGTAAGGCAGCAGATACTACTGAAGTTGTAATAAGCATCACAATTGAATACTGCTGCAGAAACACCTGGTGTCTCTGCGGGTAATGTTCTGCCATTAGAAAAAGTAATTACTGGATGTAACCTCAATTGTATGTGTACGAGAGCTGCAAGGAGAGAAAGAGGGAGTGAGACAGCACCTGGACGTAGCAAGAGAGATATGACCTCTGGACGAAGCAAGGCTGTTCCCTTCTGTTTCCAGTCTTTATGCTATTCTAAGCTAATCGGCTGCTGACTTAACCTTAATATTTAATGACAGTGGTATCGATCTTCATGAAACAAACTTCTCTCTAACATGTGGAACAATTCCTTCAAATCAATATCATAATAATGATCCTGGCAGAGAGCAGTCCCCTCACACACACACACACCTCTGGCCTGTGCCACAACCCTTTTGGGGCTGTGCTGCTGAGCGCTGAGCCTCTCGGCACTGTTGCTGTTGTTGTTGTTGACTTGGATGCCGTTCTGCTTCATCAGCTGCATTAGCTCGGACTCTAATGCTGCAATCTGTAGAGGGAGAGGAACCGATCAATGTTAATCAGCCCGAGGCGTTTACCTGTCAAAACAGTTGCTTTAAAAGCACCAAAACACGGCCTACATGATGACGAGCACATAATTCATCTTTTAATTTAGTTTGAAAATACTGAAGTCTCTTACAGGTGTTGGCTAAGTGCACATGGAAAGCACAAGTGAAGCACTATGTCAGTTTAGTTAAAGCATAACCCTCCTGTCTTGCTGTTGGCTTAAATTCCAGAATGTACTGTTTTATCACCACTCTTGCTTGTAACACTTCACCATTCACTCTTTCCATTGCAGTGCAGTGGGAGAGTGAGTGCTCACTGTGCAGAATAATAGAGGGGGACAGTCGGGTTGACTGCCCATTCAACTGTGGGGCATGGCCTGCGACTTGAGCGGAAAACAACACAACTGTCATGTTTTAAGACTGGGAAAGCAGAAAATCAATATAGAGTTTGACAGTGGAGCCGACCACGGGCCCCTGGACACCTCCAGCCCACCCGCTGTCACTGTTCAAGGAGGACTGTGGCAGAAGCGGCACTTTTAAGCCTCGCAGAGAGAAAGCAGTCATAATGGACTGCTGTTATTGAGCTTCTTTAAAATGTTGATCACTGAGTTTGTATTTCATTTCTCTTAGGGCTCTGACACACCAAGCTGACGGTTAGCCAATGTCAGGCTGCTGGTGAGCAACTGTCGCTTTATTTTTTGGGGTGCGTCTCACACTGTGTTTTGGCAGATTCAGCAAGCTGAAGTAGCGTCAGAGATGGCGTAGCCCATCAGTAAATGAAGTCCCTCTGATTGGTAGTTCAGAGAAAATCTCTCCTCCTCGGTAGGCTAATTCATACAATGTAAAATGCCATAGGCTTGCGCTAATAATGTTAGCATTATGTATTTCTTTGGATAGGTGTTAAGTATGACAGTTGTTTTGTCAGTGAATCTTGTGAGTTGTAATGGAGCCAAATTATGTACTGTTACCTTTGTTAAATGTTGTTGTTGTCCCTGGTTTTATATGAGAAGAGGGAAAGATCACTGGCCGCTAGGCTAATCTATACAATGTAAAATGCCATAGGCTTGTGCTAATAATGTTAGCATGTTGTATTTGTGGGGAAAATGTGTCCAGATATGGACAAGTGTTTGTCTGTGAATGCTGCGAGTTATAGTGAAGCTGATTTGTGTACTTGTGTTTGAAATTGTCTCTATTAAGCCATGTTTAATGTGTGTTTTAAATCAATTAAACTTTACACTACTTTTCAGAAACCTCCGCCGCCGACTAGTGTTTTGGAGGTGTAACTGCAGAGTGACACAGACACACCACTGCACAAATACACGTCTACGCACAACCATAAATCTTGCTTTATTTCCTCTCATGCAGGTGCAGAACCTGCACGCCAGTTGGCAGTTGGATTTAGTCTTCTTGGTGTATTTAAGTGCAACTTTTTGGTCGAGGCATAGGCAACATGAAGCAACTCAACAATCGGCCTTGTCACCACTAGTTCTTTGACGTCAGTTTGGTGTATCTGGGCCTTTACACATTTCCAGGCTATACTCTAAAAGAAAAAAATACCTGCATAAATATATGTTATGTGCAAAACCCAAGAATCTTGATCATTAGGTACAGAGAAGAACTGCAGTGTTCATTAGTTAGTTTTCACTTCAGGGATTTCTGTTGTTTTGAGGCCAATATGCAGAACTGTGCAGACACGGACAGAACAGCTAAAACACAGAGAGGCATACAGGGAAAGATGGAGGTGAGAGATAGACAGAGTAAAGTTAAGCAGATCTGTTTTACCCTGACTTGCAGTCCCTGGATCTCAGCCAGGTGAGCTTTTTCTGCCTCCTCCAGCCGCCTCCTCTCCGCATCTTCCTTCTGGATAAACTCCACCTCTCTGTGGAGATGAAAGGGAGGGGAGATCGTAATGTGGTGAGTAGGCGTGTGCTAACACAGGAAAACGAGATGCATTTATGTGTGTGTGTGCGTGTGTGTGTGTGCAAGTTTAGCCATGTGTGACAGTGCCTGCCTTTAGTTTCAGCTGTGGCGATAAGGGAGCTAAGGCTGTTTTAGGATGTCAGCGTGACTTCACTCTGACCCTGCTGCTCACACTGAACACAAACAACACATATCTACGACTAAAATGCACACAGACGTTTTTATCCTTAAGAATACTAAATTCATCCGTGTCCTCATGCCTGCTTTGCCCTTGGTCCGTGAGCTTGCTGTCCCTCCTCTGCAGCTCAGTCCTCTGCTACAGATCAGCATGGAGAGTTTGTTTCATCAGTTAGCTTTCATTTGGCCTGCAGGGCCGGAGCCAATTAGAGGCAGTCAGACTGGAGCTGAGCAGGAGAGGTTGTGATGGGACTGACCAAAGAGATCAATGCACTGAAAAGCAGGAGAGCTGCGTTGCATGAGAATGGAGACTCGGCTCTTACTGTTGAAATGGGATAAGACTTGGCTATAAAAAGAGCCGCTCTGCCTCACAGATAGAAACGCAGTGGATATTCTCTTTTCTGTTCACTGAAGCAAGAGAGGCTGTTAAAGGGAATAATGCAGGAAGTCATCTAAAATTATTTATTAAAGCGTACATTTAATGGCAGGGGACGGCGCAATGACCTCATTTAAAGAAAAGCTTCCACTGTATGAGTTTTAATAGACATGTAAATGATGTTTCAAGAGCCTCTTTGAACAACTCAAGGAGACAGAGCTGGTTTAAAAGAGGTGAGTAAACAGAAGTTTCTAATGGCATTATGCTACACTAAACTGTGACAACCAAAGCAACAGACTGACCTAGTCAGACCTGAAACAGAAAAAAAGAGACAGACTAAAGAAGCATCAGGGGAAGCTGTCTAAGCAGGTTAAAGAGGAGCTCCATACTCCATGAGAGATGAGGTGAGCAAACTCTCTTCACTGATAAAGACCTTGAGATGTGATTGAAAGCTCTGGAAAAAGCTTGAGAGTGAAGCTTGTGTTGAGAAGCTTTGGCCTTGTCCTGCCCTGAACTGTCTCTCTCTCAAGAAATGATTGTCACCAACATTGTCTTTAGATTAAAGGCGCTGTAGGATTTGAAATGTTTTGGTTTTGCAGACACGGAAATGCACGCTGACCCACAAATCTGACCCAGGTCCACTGAGGTTAATAGGCTGGAAGCAACACTGGAATTATGTATTTTTTCTTCAAATAAAAATGTATGCTGTCAGAATACTTTGAAATGTGATGTATAAATTACTCACATAGTGGCTTTATATTGTTTTTAAAGTACATTCTCACGAATTTTACTAAATATTGTACGTTTACATTGCCTTAATCACTTGTGTTGGATATGTGGCATATAAACTGTATAAAAAAATAGACATGTTCCCAAAAAGTGAAGCCAAAACACCTCAACTGCCCCCTGGTAGCTGGCTGCGGTATAGATAATAAACCCCGCCCCCTCCAGAGCCTCTTTCAGCAAGTCCGATGCGACATGGGCAAAACTAAAAACAGCACAGTACACTTCAAATCAGTTTTTCCAAGGTCGTTCTCATCATGATGATGTACGTTTATGTGTTCATTTTTCTGATAAGTTGCTTTAAAAAGTGGGTGTGGCATCATGATTGACAGCTGTGTGTGTCAATCAGTGTGTTGCAGTTGGGTCGGACCAGTATACGGGTGGGAACTCAATGCCATGACTCCACTTCCTGATCACTACTGCGCAGACTCTGGCTCCAAATGATGGCACCAGCACAAAATGGTAGCAGCTGTATCTGGGATACAGTGAGGGCAAGTGGGGATGCATTGCCCATCTTCATATAAAGATATTAATTTGGCATTGTTTAGGTCAGTGGTCTTCAAAATAAGGTCTGACTTTCTGTGGTCCTCGTCCCAACAAAATGAGGAAATCAATTTTAAATTACCTCAGTAAGAGAATAAAAGCTCAGTTATAGTAACTTTGGGTTCTAATCCCACCTCTGTTGATCCCTTGCATGCACAGCACTGTAGGTGATCATACACTTTCAAACAAAACAACAAAAAATGCACCTTAATTGAGGTCAAACTGTGTTAAACTCCTAAAAGTTTGAAATGTCTCACTACAATCTTCCATATTCACAATATATTCCTCCCCCATTCCTCCATCACAGATAAGGATGTCCGGTTTAATCCAGGTTCACTCACTTCTGCTGGAAGTCTTTGATGAGTTTCTTGGCTTTGTTGTACTTCTTCTCCAGAGCTTGGTACTGAGCCTGCGCCTCCTTCAGGTGCTCGTTGACTGTGTGGCAGAGGGTCTGCGCTTCGATCCAGTAGCTCTCCAGCTTCAGCATCCTCTCCTTGTTCTCCTCGATGCTGGCCTTCAGCTGGCTCTTCTCCTTCTCCCAGCGCTGCTTCTCCCTCTCCACTGACGCCAGCTGGAAGGGGACAAAAACAGCTTTAGCTACTGAGTAAGAAATCCCAGACAATGTTTGTTTTTTAATTTAATTTTTAAAAAAAAGATACCGTGGTTCAGAATAACAGCTTTCATATTTTATCTTGTACAGTTTGTCCCTCAAACCGAAGCATTAGTGGTTGTATTTTTACTCAAACTACATGAAAGCATGCAATGAGAAATGAGATTTTTAAAATTGGGAATGACATCAAACAAAGATGGTGTATGAGAAATGCTTCACAAAGACTCCTTTTACAGCAAAGTCTGTACTGAGAGCACAAATTGCATCAATTCTCAGTAAAAGTGGAATCTACTCTCAATCTTAAAACATTTTTTAGGCACCGCTTCTCTGATTAGTTTAATCACATCAACTCTCAGCACATTAATTTGGGGATTAATCAAATGAGGCACTTAACATTTTACAGAGCATATCAATTATATCCTTCAGATGTGTATATAGGTAAACATACGAGCATAGAGCTTTGCAGAAAAAGAGGTGAACAGAAACTCTAGCAGGTGCTTTAGTCAACATTTGCAGAGGCAACTATAGCACCGCTTCCAAGAAGCATGATTAGATTCCTTAACAGCTTCTGTTTTACCAAAATAATCTGCTTCCTATTTCTAAAGAACAAAGTCTATTCCTAAACCCCTGCCCCCGTGTTGCCCTGACACCAGTCCCACATCCATTTACAAACTGTTTGAACTCCCGGCAAACTTCCGTCACATGCACCCACAACCAGCCCTCGCACTGACAGTTTTAATCTCTTACCTTGTTTTTGAGCTTCTGGATCTCGGCCTCGGTCACTGTGTGTTTGATCTGGAGCTGTTGGAATCAGAGGCGGAGAAAAGAGAGAAGATAGGAGAGAAAAAGAGAGGGCGGTCAGATAATCAAATGCATGGCTGCGCAGGCTCTCTTTGCTGTCGATACTGTGTGACGGACGGAGGCAGCCGACCCTGTCCTCCCCTGACAGCATCCCGGCGCCTGCACTGACACACACTCTCAGAGGAATGGGAAGGAGATGCAGGAGCTAGAGAAAGATAGTTTTAAAAAAATACTTAACATAGCAGTACATTTAAAAATTCATACATTATTCCAACAAGAAAAAAATGTCATGTCTAAAGCTGTTGAAATCTCAAGACAAAAAGGCGAGTGTACTTTCTGAAGTGTAAAATGTCAGATGGATGGAGCTGGAAATGGAGGGAGAGTGACAAAGGAGTTATGCATGGGAGCTGAGATGAGCAGTCATTTACAGGCAGACAGAGAGGCTGAGAGATAATGACAGAGCAGACATAAAAGAGAAGAGGAGATGGCGGGAAAAGAAGTGGATATGGAACAAGAGATATGGAAATGGGAGCAAATAAGAGCTCTAGTAAGTGAGGCAGAAATAGAGAAAAGGGGAAGGAGGGATATTAGGAGCTATAGGAAAGTTTCAAGTGTAACAATACTGACAATGACCGTACTCTCTCTCACCATTTGAAGTCTGATTTCTCTTTCACTTTAAAGGATAGGTTCAAAAAAAGGCTGTCTTTAAAGGTGTAAAACCTGCACCCTATTGTTTCATGTTTTTGTATTGTGACCGGTGAAACAGGCAACAATATAACAACTCAGGGCAGGCGCGTCCCGTCGGTTTACGTCAACTAAAAGTGCTTGTTTTGCCACCTACTGGCTAAGATTGCTATTATTGTTGTGTTAGCGCATTATGGAAAATAACTGAATAAAATGTTTCTCTGTATCGTTTGCTTGTTCCATTCTGTTTTGTGTCCAAATCTCATTCTGACGTCTCATGAGAGGTGACTTGTTGCATAAAGAAAATAGTGGAAATGTTAGTGTAAGTGACAGTTGGAGAGAGGAGTGCCGGTAAGATTTTCAATGTCATGGTTGAATATTAACTGATTTCAACAGTGCAAAAAAGTCTTCTCCTTTAGCAAGACTTGGACACAAAACAGACCGAAACAAGCAGAAGGTGCAGAACAATGTTTCACTTCTCTGTAGGTCATTTCCCATAATGATGTCAGAGCCTGTCAGAGCCTGTCAGTGGCAAAATCAAGCACTTGTGAATGTTAATTTATGGGGCGCACCTGCCCTGAGTGGTCACACTGCAGCCTGTTTCTGCAGTGCTCTTCAACTCAACTCAACTCAACTCAACTCAACTCAACTCTATTTATAAAGCACATTTAAAAACAACTCACAGTGCTGTACAAAAAGAATAAAATGCTAAAAACGCATACATAACTGTCAGGTACACAGCTCACACATTTAGAGACTCAACACACACAGCCATGCATCAGGGAGAACCACATCAGGAGGATTCAAACGTCAATGAATAAAAGTAGGTTTTGAGTCTGGACTTACAACAGTCAGTGGTGGGGGCAGATCTGATTGGGAGGGGGATGCTGTTCCACAGTTCTGGGGCAGACACAGCAAAGGCACGATCACCCCTGAGCTTACGTCTGGAGCGTGGGACAGCCAGGAGCCCCAAGTCAGCTGACCTGAGGGACCTGGGTGTAGAATAGTAGGTTAGAAGGTCTGCGATGTAGGATGCCGCCAGACCATTAAGGGCTTTGTACATTAACAGGAGAACCTTAAAGTCTGAACTTTACAGGCAGCCAGTGGAGAGAGGCCAAAACAGGTGTGATATTGTCTCTCCTCCGAGTCAGAGAGGACTGACCGATACCGGTGTACAGAGAGTTACAGTAACGGGGTAACGGGAGGAGATGAGAGCGTGGGTGACTGTGTCCAGGTCTTTGAGGGAGAGAGATAGCTTGATTTTGGAAATGGTGCAGAGTTGGCTTTTACTGCTGCATTTATTTATTTGTAAAAATTAAAGGCGGGGTCAAATATCACACCAAGATTTTTGACATGGGATTAGAAAGGCTGGACCAAGTTTTTTTTTAAAAAAACCTGTTGCTCCCAAACCTACAAATCACTTAGACACAAAAACCTAGGAATACAGGATCCAAGTTGAAAAATATCAGAGCTCCCCTTTAAACAATAGCCCACATGTTTATTGATTACAACACTTTTTGCTCCCTTCTTAATTTGCCTCTAATGTAAGAGCTGGGGGACAAAAGTTTATCGCAAGTTGGGGCGTCGGTGGCTTAGTGGTAGAGCAGGCGCCCCATGTACAAGGCTGTTGCTGCAGCGGCCTGGGTTCGAGTCCAGCCTGTGGCTCTTTGCTGCATGTCATCCCCCCTCTCTCTCTCCCCCTTTCACACTTAACTGTCCTGTCCATTAAAGGCAAAAAAATGCCCGAAAATATCTTTAACAAAAAAAAAAAAAAAAAGAGTTTATCGCAAGTTATTATAAGGCTTCAAGAGTCTGAATTAGACAAATTAGGTGGGTGTCTTCTAAAGTTACAGTCTTTTTAATGCCAAATGCCTGCCTTGTGTTACTATCCCTCCACTGCAGCTCAGCATAGACACACTGTCAGGGGAAACACAAAGAACAAATCCATCCCAGTAGACTGTAACTTCGGAAGATACCCACTTGATTTAATTCAATCAGACTGCTAAAGCTTCACATTAAATTTAAATCACAGTGAGGACAGGCTGCCCCCCATCACCACCACTGGAAGAACATCAGGAGAGCATCTTTAATGTCCAGAAATGATTACAGCAAACAAAAACTGTTTCAGTCAGGCAATCAAAGTACATATGGGCATGTCAGACATTAAAAAAGGAAACCTATCCTTTATTACCACGTAAGGAAATTCACATTTGGACCATAATTTTACTCACAACATAACAAAGCAACACGGATTATCTTACAATTTCCTCACAGCTCAGAGAGGCATCTTCGGTATCTTTTCACTTATCTTGACATCGTGATTAGACATTTTAACAATGTTCAGTTGTGCAGTGGGGCTATATGGAGATTGAGCAATGACTCGTGAAATTGTGTCAAAGTGTAAATCTGAAATTTGGTTAAATGATTGGAAAATCTGTGCTCAACATACATACCATATTAAAGTCAGTGCATGTCATGATCCTGATTATGTTAATATCATTCTAATTTAAATTTACATCTGCTGATGATTAGACCAAGTTTTGTAAAGCATGCTGTTTCTACTGTGGGTGGGTTCAATGTCTTTCTGAGGTGAGCTGACGAAGACTGGGATTTAAATAGAGTATTTAGTGATGTGTGTGTGTGTGCCCAGAAGAGTATGAGTAAATCAGTCAATACGTCTGTGTTGACTGAGGCATTATTAATTACTCTTGGCTCCGAAGCATAAGTCAAAACATCATCAAAAAGTAAATGGACTTGAGCAGCAGCCTGGTAGGGAACATTATTTTAAAAGAGGACGTTAAGAGGATAAAAAAGAGATTTTTTTGTGTGAACTACACAAGCACTATGTTTTAAGGCTTATTTCCCACCGCATGGATTCTTTTTTCCTTGAGTGTGTAAAAGGCAGCAAAGAAAAAAAAAGAAGAAGTGAGAATTGGTAGCGGCCTTTAAATGAAAAAGGTAAAAGCTACACTCTGGGTGACAGAGGTCAACCTGCAGAGAAAATGAGGAAATAGAACAAATGTATACATCCTGTGACCAGGGATTGCATTATAGTTTCACTCGATATCCCCCTGAGGTGCCTGCAGTGCAGCTGAAGCCATTTGTTAAATGTGTCATACAGCTATTCTGGCGGTCTACAGAAAGGCTCAAGCGATGCCAAAAACAGCGCTGGAGTGCTCAATCAATATTAGCGGCTTCTCGGCAGCATAAAAAAAAACAAAAAACAGAATCATGTTAACAGCCAGTGAATTCATGTTCCGTTTTTATCGCTGTGGTTTTTAAGGTGAGTTCATTGAAAGCAGTGGAGGCAAAAGTTCAACAAATTGTGCTTCTATTCTCAGAGGCCAGGCTTTTTAAGAGTTGCCAAGATCAGGATACAAATCGATTCAAATACAGGTTTAAAGTGTTAGCTCCCTCTTCTCATCTGTGGGTTTTAACTAAACATGGGTAATTAGAGATGTAATGAGCATAGGTCTTACATCGCTTTGTATTCACGCTCTAATCATCCAGATTAGGAATTAGAGAGAGTAAGCGGATCTTAGATCTCGACAAAAGAATATAACTCTGCCAAGTAAAGCAGGAGTGCTAGACTCCATTGTGTTGGTATCTTTTGTTGTTTAATTGAATTACCTTCTTTGCTGTGGGTACGTTATTCTAGTGAGTGTGTGGGTGTATTTATTCTTTGAAATGTATTCTTCAAAGCACTGACAGGGAAAAATGTGGTGGGCTCCCATTATCATCACATAATCAAGAGTAGGGATTAAACTACAGATGAGAAAGTATCTTGGTTTACCTCTCTGAACTTCTGGTAGAGTTTAGTGGCGTCCAGCTCCGAGGGAGACAAGATGTCCTCCGATTCTGGCAAGTCAAACACCTCGATGCTCTTGTCCTCGCCTGCCACCGTTGTCCCTGCCTCCTCGTCGTCTGTGGCGTACTCTCCTGTCTGCTGTAATAGGAAATGCTAAGTCAGTCAAGTAGTCTGTGTTTCTGCAGCTACACTTCATACAAACAGCACAGTGCACAGATGTAAGTCTAGTTTCATCTAGTTTCTCTTGTATGTCCTATTACAGGTAGCCGGACATGACAGTCGTACCTGGTGTTTTTGTAAAATACCAACAAAATATTAACATGTAATTTTGTATGAAAATATAAAATACTGTAAAGAAGTTGTGCAAATTCAGTAAGCAGATGTGTGATAACTGGCTACCATCTTTGTTTGGATTAGGATGCAGCCACTATGATGTCACTGGTCACTGTTACTGGTTTGTGGACTCCTGTTTTCAGCATTTGGGCCATCGCCATCTTGGTTTTTGGAGCCAGCAGTGACCATATTTGGATGAGTGTAAGGTGGATCTGACTGAGAGCTGGAGGACACTATACCTCAATGAGTGTAGCCTATATAAAAATGGACGGCATGACGGATGCCCAAAAGTGAAGCCAAAATATCTTGATCGCCCCCTGGTGGCTGGCTGCAGTATAGGTCAAAAACCTGCTCCGTCTATGTTAGCAGATGGGACATGGGCCAGACTAAAAAATCAAACTGGGTCAGATGGGAGTATGGACGGGAACTTGATACCACAGCTCCACTTCCTGATTCCTTGTGCACAGACTCTTGCTGTGTTTAAAATTGTGTCAATACACTTCCATGTAGTATACCATGTGTACTATGTACTTATTGGCGTAGTGCACAAATTTCGACAGGGTAGTGTTGTCTCAAAACAAACACTGCCGTTGTGCACTTACTGGAAATGATGATCACAAATGAGCTAGTTAGCAAACTAGCATTAGCATTTGCGTTATCGTTCGCGGTACCAAATCATTAAAGACTGCTAAATTAACCCAATAAACATACTGCTGGCTTATACCCGACAACAGTATAGTGGTGCTTAGAGCAAAAACACATGTATTTGTACAATGCAGCGACGGTAATGGTCGCACAGTCCTCAGCCGCCATTTCCAGTTTGAAAAGTGGTCCCTCCTCTTCCCCATGTAGCCAAGATGGCGACCATTGAGAGCGAGAAGTGTCCATAGTTCCACACTCAACTTCTTGACCGTTTTGAGTGCACCATACGGGTACTCATAGTGCACTGCATTTTTCCGTACTTCTTAGTGTGAAGGCACTCATGCACTCAAAGTATTAAGTGTAAGTAGTACAGAAGTATGCGATTTGAGAAACAGCATCTGTCTCCAAATGACGTCACCAGCGCAAGATGGCAGCACCTGTATCAGGGAAAATTTTGACTTCATTTTTTGTACAACTGGAGGAAGTGGAGATATGTCAAACGTGCCTTATACACAGTGTCAACAGGCTGCAAAACAGCCTGAACTGAACAACCACCCAGCATCTGTTACCTCCCTCTTTCTGTCTGTCTTCTTTCATCTGTCTTACCTCCCATCTCTCCTCAAAGCCACACCACTCAGAGTGCATAATATTGCATGTCATGCACTTCCAGAAACTCCTACCCATTTTTACCTCATGCCATCCTTTTTTTCCCTCCACTTTCTATTTTGCATAAGTAGCCTAATGCTATTTTAATGCTAAGAGTTATATAAGATTTAGGTAACCCATTTAGTTGGCCAAAAGTTTGTCAAAAATAAACTGGCTTGACAGCCTGGTCGGCCATGAGTGTCATTTCTATAAAAATAAGCCAGAGGATAAGTTGTACTGGACAAATCTGAGTGTCACTTTTTATTATTTTTAGACATTAGTCACCATCTCGCCTCATGTGATAAGACATTGCTTGTTCAAACTTATGAGGATTGAGAGCGTAATAGTGTCTCTACCTTATGGAGCTAATTGAAGATGTTAGTGATTTCTGGGATTTACAAAAAAAAAAATCGCTTCTAAGTCACTATTTGTTGACGATTTGTGGAGTGACATTAATGCAGGCCATTACGCTGCATGTATTCCAGGCAGTTTTTCTTTTCTCCCATTCGCAAAATACTGGATAATGAATGTTGGCATTGGCCATTAGGCATTGGATCTAAGTGGATCGGTTGATTCACTCTTTGGCTGATGACCAACAGAGCCTCATATTTCCATTGCAGCTATTACTGTATGTTAAAACATCTGTCCCCTATCCTATCCTATCCTATCCTATCCTATCCTATCCTATCCTATCCAGCTTTCTCTTTTCCTATCAATCAAGTTGATAATAGGTTTTATTATCAACGTGTAAATATTCAAAAAAGATAAGTACAAATTAATTGCTTTACAGTGAAGACAATTAAAGTATCCCTTATCTATTCTGCACTTCAGTTCTTCTATTACTTTGTCTTTCTCTATATCTCCATCTTGTCTAGTCTATCTAAAATCTATCTCTCCCTCGTTACACATGTAGCACACACACACACACACACACACACACACACACACACACACACACACACACACACACACTCAGTCTCATCTCCTCTCTCATCATCTTGGCCTATATCTCCTCATCTCGTTTCCTGCACTTCCCTCCATCTATCTCCCACCCAGATAACACAGCTCGGTCCTGATTTGTTTGCATGCATGGCCGACATAGAGTTCCATTTCCATAATAGGCTAGCTTGTTGCCATGGTACCAGCATCCTACATTAAGGTCCCATTCACTGAAGGTGGAGTTAACCATTGAACACATGGCAGGGCAGTCAAACACCAATTTGCATATGATAAATGCTTCACCTCCCACCACATGCATGAGGAATCAGGTGGAGAGGAGGGGACGATTTAAAGAGAAATGTTGCTGTTGTTTAGAGGGTGCTCAGCACGCCATGATCTGCACTATGAATGTCTGATATGAGTGTGGTGTTGGCATAATGACTGTCGCTCACCGGAGAAAACAGCAATGACTGCTTCTTTGACTGGAGGAAGAGTGCACTTGCGCCACTGTGCACAGTTTTGTCTTAGTGTGTGTATGTGTGTGAGAGAGAGACTGTGTATGCACTGATATAATTGTACTGTATATGAAATATTGTTCTATGGGACCTAATGTTTTAATATAATTACCTAAAGTTGTAAAACAATAACTGATCAAGGCAGCAGGGGACCAGCAACTCCCGTGTTCTGCAATGTAAAATGACTGTTTTTGTCAAAGGAGTCTGGTGGCTTTGAAGAGAGCATAGATAACAGCTTCAGAAAGGGCTGTCCGACGGCAGATAAAGCGGTAAAAGTATTTTAAATATAGCGTAAACTTAAACTGATATAGCTTGTTTTTAGGTGGCTAAATATGCTTGATTGATTACCCAGCTGAAGCCGTTATATTGCTCTCTTCAAAGCCACCAGACTCCTTTGATAAAACACTAATTTTACCTCACACAACACGGGAGTTGCTGGTCTACTGCTGTTTAAATTGATTGTTTTTTGTGCTATTGTGTGACTTGTTCTGACCACGGACAACAGCACTGGGTTACATCACATAACATTAGCTACAGTAGCTGTATGGGTAGTCGCAAGAGGCAACTTCCCGGGCTGAAAATGGAAGTGCTGAAACTGCAGTTCTTCTAGTTGACATTTGAGGCTGGCTTCAAAAGTGAGTTAATCCCAGAAGACCACCATCTTAAAATGCCCAACTTTACAGCAGAAATAAACATGTTTACAACCTGGTGCAAAAAAACGTTTTTGGTCTCTGTGGCTAATTTGTAGTGACAACTACATGATTTTTGCCCGAGTAATGTTCGATACATTTTCATCAGTGATGGTGGTTGTTCGAGAATGAAGACCCCAACTCCCATGATCCCTCACTACTTCATGACATCACCAAAATTTGTATTATTTTGTTTTTGTGACCTCTAGCGGCAGAAATCACATACTTTGCATTCAAGTCAATAAACTAAAAAAACAATGTTAATAGTTAGCAGTTTACAAATTGTATGTACCATTCACATCAACATTTAAGTCGTCATTACAAATGGGAAGCTCAGTTCTTTTGTGAAAGCTCACAGATGTCTGAATTGGTGCTAAATTGGTGTACTATTGGTGCAATAGTACAGTGGATAAGCCCTCACATTGTAACAATTGTGCAGTTTATAAGAAAAGCATGACATAGCGTCATTAATATTTACCATAAAGTTTATTTTAACTTGAGCATTCGTAGGGCATATGTACAAAGGTGAACTGTCTTTCACGCCTCTTTAACAAATCTACATAACTTGCTTACAATGGCGTTCCTTTTGAATGTGTCTTCGGTATATTTAATAACTCTGCAAACACAGCATCTTCCTGCCTAACAATAGTCTTTAACTCGACAACTTTAAATACGTTACACCACAGGTAAACACCCACTTCGTCAACATACAATAACTTCCCTTTTACTAGAGCCAGCTGGAAAAAATCTCCAACAGCAACCACACTTGATCTGCCTTTATCTGCAATGAATATATGTCATCAGTTAATGATTAACTATGAATATCTAATAAATTATTAACATTTGCTGATTACTGTATTTGGCATGCTACTGATCTTTTCCCCACACAAAGGTGTGTGGGGTAAGTTCATGTCTGTGCCAAGTGTATTATGAATAACTGAAGCATGTCAATTGTGTGCAATGGCTGTCGGAACAGTGAACAATACACAAATGTCCTCAGGGTAACAACACAGTGTCAATAGTAACCTCGCTGCCTCATACAGTAGCACTCTGATTACATAGTTCTTTCCTGTACCTGAACCACCTATTATAAAAACCATAAAATAGGTCCACATTTTTACCACAGATCTTCATTTTATTGAGTTCTGGCGAACTCAGAAGCATTACCAAATTAATAGCCACCCCGAAATAAGTTGGAAATGACACCGTAAATGTTTTTCTACACAGTTTGGTGTCAAATTTAATGCATTTGAACATCAGACCCAGTGAACTGGTGGCCATCTTGGATTTGACCTCCCATGGCGCTCAGAGGTCAGATCCAGCGTCCCTACACTTCTGAAAATAAACATCATGGTGTGCACTTTGTAGAAATTTCATGCTGTTCTCATAAAATGCACAATTGTTGTGGTTATCCACTAATGAATGCCTTACATCAGCCAAAATCCAATGTTCAAGAATATGAAACCCAAGTCACACTAACAATTCTGCAAACGGTCTGTACCATTTATTCTGTACGATGTAAACATGGTATGTGTGTGTGTTAACGCATCTTCCCGTTGGCGCTGACATGAATAGATCTGTCAGCACAGTGATGCAAATCAGATGCTTTTATTCACTCTTGATTGATGTGTTACTTTTTGTTGACTTCAGTTAAACAATGTGCTTTTTATTCTGTTTATTAACGTACATAATTGGGGGAAAGTAAAAGCAAGTATCTGTGTCAAGAGCAGCAACTAATAATTATTGTCATGAATGACTACTGTGTAGACTATTACTGTTTATAAAACATTATAAAACACAAAAATGGCAACCGCAATCTCCCAGAGCCTAAGGCGATGTCTTCAAATTGCTTGTTTTGTCCAAATAACAGATTCCAATTATTTTAATTTACAACCACGTCAGAAAAAGTAGCAATAAAAGTGAATATGAGAACTTAGTCTTACATATTTTCTAGCATGTGTCTCTCTCTCCATGCTTTTTCCATGCGTGTGGTCACAATTAACTGCTGACAGATGGCCACGCATGTGTGTTAGATTACACATAATCAAACACACCAATGGGCTGACATGTGTGTGATATCTATTTCTAACTGGAGGAGCGTCCCTCCCTCTTGGGAAAAAAGCCCCAGCACCAATAAAGAGCTGTCTGTCAGATCAACCCAGGCAGCACTCAAGAGTGAGAAATAACCCCCCCGGTGAGAACTCGTTCTAATATTTATAGAGATATTAATATTGATGAGTTCCTTTTATTGCCCCATAGATCTCTGTAATGGTTTTGTAACTGTTTACCCTATCGGCGGTGACGTAGGGAGTTATGGATGACTTCGTGCTTGGCAGAGACAGATTTCAAGTGTATTTTTACAGCCGGTAGTAATCTATGTATGGATTAACAATTTTAATACAATCACCATCCTTATTTTTATGTCTTCTTCCAGGGGATCTGTGGCACAGGGTGTTTATTCAATAAAGTTGCTCTCTTGCTGCTAAGTTTACTTTGATTTTCATTATACACTCCAGATCTTAAAGTATGACGGACAGCAGAGTTTCTTGTGTGCTTAATGTAACAGAGTGTAAAATTCAGGGGGAGTTAGTGGCATATAGCGGTGAGTATCGCACATTACAACCAGCTCAAATTTCTCCCAGTTAGAATTCCTTCAGTGTTCACTGTCTGTGAAGATTCTCAGTCATCCAGTTCATGCAGGGGCGATTGCTCTGAGACAACAAGGGAGGCTGAACTTCTCCTAAAATTTCATAGAAGAAATGGTCAAATATGGACTATTGAATTTACATGATGATTGGAGGAATTGTCTAAAAGGCTGAACCCCTTTGTGATTGACAGTGTTTTGGAAATACACACTGGCATCAGCGAGTGGACTCTTCTGACAGAGTGCCGTCCGTAGTTCCTCATTTCCATAAGCCATATAGCCCATTTTCACCGTTTTAGACACAGTTCAGGTATTTAACCCCATCTGAAAATCTTTGAGATGTGTTTTGCTGTGGATCTTTGGCATGAGTGTGGTTGAAAAACGGCTTCAATTAAATGTTCCTTTTATAAGTTACTGCCTCGCTACAATATGACAAATTTTATGATGTAAACTTAAAGTGAGCTTCCCCTGTTTGAAAGACCAGCAGCCGCCACTGAGGTCATGGTAATCAAAAGTGCTCTATCGTAGGCAACTGGACTCGCTTGCGTTTCTTGAAGATGTTTTGCCTCTCATCCAAGAAGCATCTTCAGTTCTAAATGACTGGTGTGGAGTCGCAGGCTCTATAGGCTACTGTGTGTCGACAACACACGTGACGGCCAGGTGGGTCAACAATTCACATGTGACCTCTACAATACTGGAAGGGTTCATACCCACACTGAGTTCAAAGCCTGCGACTCTGCACCAGTCAGTTAGAACTGAGAAGCATCTTGGATGAAAAGCGAAACGTCTTCAAGAAACGCAAGCAAGTTCAGTGTTATCTTCCTCTCCAAAACAAACAGACCCAGTGATTTAGACTAAACAAAAAATTCCCACTGAATCAAGCAGTTTCACGTTACACACCAGTGTTTCTCCAACACTATTTGGTACATTGCAGATGGGCTGCTAATGTGTGCTCTCAGATGTTCAGGAAATTGTTACCAGGAGCTGAATTATCCACAGAGATCTCTTCTTCTCCAAAACTAATGGACCCGGTGATGTAAACTGGGAAAAACACTGAATAAAGCACTTCCATGTTAAAAAAAACATCAGTGTTTTCCCTGTGCTCTTGTCACACAGGGGCTGCTAAATACAGTGGCTGATGTGAAAACCTGAATGGCCCTATCTGGAGCCAGTGTTTAGTCTGTCTGTTTTGGACCACTGTAGAATTACGGCAGTGCAACACTGCAATCTCCACAGACAAGGACCTGCTTCCTCCCCTTGTGAATATAATCCGCTCATTCTAACGTGAATAAAACACAACGATTCCTATTTTCAGGTGATTAGACACAAATGAAAATGTGCTTATTATGTGAAATCCTACACACTGGACCTTTAAATCGGACTCTGCCCAGTGACGCTTTCGTTTACGGCTGAATCCTCAGCTCTCTCTAGGAGCTTTAATAGGAGCTGACAGTGTTACATGTGTATGAGGCTGTGATTATGGGAGCACTGGAATCAGCTTCTGGGGGCCTGGTGAGGAGTTTCTTATGCATGACGGCTCTCAGTCCACCAGGAAATGAAATACTTCAAACAACACTGATGAAGACAGCGAAAGAGGAGGAAAGAAATGCTCCAGTGAGTGTGTGTGTCTGCATGTAAATCCACGCATGAGTGCAGCTGTTCCTGTGTGTAAGCCAGGGTGCACTATGCATTGATTTATGCTCCTTTAGTGTGTGATTACATGTGTATATACAGTGTGAGTGTGTCTACACGCACGTGTGTCTCCAGGGCACACACATACGCACATAGCATGAGTTGCAAGGCCATGAGCTCAGTGTCGGGTGGATTAAACGTGCTGTGAGTAAGCAACGGAGAGGGGGAAACGCTGAGTGATGCTTTCTAGGACTGAAGCTCACATGGCATCCTCTTAGTGTGTGTGTGTCTGCAAGAGAAGAGCGTTTTGTGTGCCAGCATCAAAGCCCACTGTCAGTCAGTTTTATGGAGTTAATAAGCTAAAACTTCAAGTCAGCTGTCATGACAAGAGAGCTGATTTACATTAAGTGACAACTAGAAGCCTTAATTTTCTCATATAGAGTCATGTGTAAGAGCTGTGTACTGACAGCGGATGAACTTCAAACAAATGTAGATATAATGAGCTTTATTTATATGAGATAATGTTGCTTTTACTAAAGAGGGCTGCTTACCCTGTGTGCACACTGGATATATTTTAACATTCACACTCTAGCATACATAATCTCTTATGTTTGTGTGCATAATCAGGGCTGTAGCGACTTGTATAGTGGCCAGGGTTGTGTGTGGTCATTACCTCGTCATCATCAGCGTCATAGTGGGCATACTGCTGCTCCAACAGCTCTCTCTGCCTCCTCTCTTGCTCCAGGGTCTGCTGGATGAGCGTGGCCACCTCACTCTGCTGACCCGGACGCTCTCGGCCAATCACAAACCTGCAACGACACGCCCTGTTATAGACAGTCCTGTCAACAGACACACAGAGCTGGCTAGCCTGTGATTACACAACAAAAACTACATTTACATGAATAACCAATAATGTTGTAAGTATAGTTGTGGAAAATATTAATTACATGTCTTTAGGCTGCATTCTAGTGTCAATAGCTCCTCCTTTTTCCCCCCAAAAAATTGCCTCTATAGTAAAGGGTTAAAATAGGAAGTGAATGGACTTATGGGAAATGTAGTCTCTGATGAATGCTAGTATAAAAAATATCACAAATTCTAAAGGATCTCCCATTTGTTTAAGGCAACGATTAATCTTATAATGTCATATATGAGTTTAAAAATATGACAGATAACAACTTTATTTTTATCAACATGATTTTTTGAAGACATGCAGAGTCACTGCACATTACACCTGATGGTATTTCCTTTTAAAGGCACATATAAGCATATTTACTGAATTCCTGCTCCAATTTCTTGTGTCTTTTTCTCGTGGTGTGTATTTATACAGTGAACTGACCACAGCAGTCACTGTGTGAGGGCAGCAGAGGCCCACAGCCACAAAGCAATGACAGCGATATCTGCTGACGTATCAGGGCAGGGCGGGGAGACGGGACACACATAATAATATGAGAAGACAGTCAGCTCAGCCAGGCAGCCTGTTATTAGCCTGGCGGTGAACTAAATGGAGAAAGCCACAGGCTGTGCCTCCGAGCTACTGACGACTAGCTACAGCAGTCACACATGGGGCCTACCAACAACACATATCACATTAACATGTAGACAAAGTGAGAAGAAAAGGAGAAAGAGCACAAATGCAGTTGTATGCCTCTGCCAACCAGTCAAGTTATAGTTTACATTCACGCCTGTTCAGACTCATATGTAGCCACAATGCTGCAAAGAAGCTGTAACGTGCATTCCTCACACACATCTTCTGCACAGAGGATCAATACAATCAGTACAGTTTCAAGGTGGACACTCAGGATTAGTGTCACCACTTTAGTGTCAGACCGAATGTCTCCCTTTCTGTTCCTGAGATAAGACATGCAATCTCAGAACCCATCGGCTATCATTTGATGATGCTAAAACCTCTGGGGTGTGAGGTTTGATCTGGAGTAGCTAGTGTGTATCAGGGCTAAGACTTCCTCCGCTGAGCGCCAGTCATTTCAGCTGACCTTTATACGCAGGTATCTGCATGTGAATGTAGGAGATTATTAACAAAGCTAATGAAAGCTACCTTGTTGTCAGACAAAGCTGATGGGTGCTTCCGGCCACAACTGTTGTCGGTGTGAGGCACAAAAGTTTGTCCCAAATATAACCTGCCTCCCTGATAAATTGTGTGTGTGTTATATTTGTCGTATGATGGGGCAAAGAAGGATATAGTCATCTTAGATTGAAGAGCAAATAGTTTACATAACCATAAATAAATGATTTACTCTTACCTCCATTATTACTGTTAACCCAGCAGAGACCCTGTAACTGTGTTTGTGTGTGTTAAGGGTTCCTATCTACTGTACATGTACATATAAGTGTGTTAGATAAGTGTGTTACAGTGAGGGAGAGAAACAGACAGAAGGAGAGAGAGAGAGTGGATTCGAGACAGGGCCTAATCAAGTGAATTCAGCTCCCCAGAGCTCTTTCATATATTTCTAAAGGCGATGTAGAAAAGGCCTTACGCTTCAGCGGAGAGGCGTATTTGATCTACATGTGAAGGAACAACTGAAGGGCAGGACAGAGATAGAAAGTTAAAAAAAAAAAAAAAAAAGAAAAAGGGAAAGGGAGAGTGGCTAAGCTAAGTACTGTACTGGAACAAGCCTTTGGACAGCAGGGAGGTCTGAGGAGCAGCTGACCTGGAAACAGCCTTTCTCCTCACGCATGGGGAGCCTGTCTTGGTTCCTCCTTACCTCCCACTGCTCTGGGGCTGCCACACACAGCGCTGCTTCAGCTCAACTGCCAAAACCTTCACTATTGATCTCATTTACTCCAATCAATACAGACATGGCTCTTGTTTAACGTACAGTTTGATGCAGGAAGTTGAAGGGATGGGTGAAAAAGGAGGCCCGGATGCAGGAAGGAAAGAAGACCGAAGTAATGCTGGGAGAACAGAATATGAGTCTTCCCCATTAGATAGCACTGGACTGACAGGAATTTAAGGGTGTCAGTGCAGGTTCACACATATCAGATATGACACGAAGAGATTTTCTCTTTTGTTAATCTTTCTGTAGGTTGTTATGATAGTTAAAGAAGTATTATCACTGCTGGTCTTTTCCTTTTTCTTAAGAGATAGAAAATCTACAATCATCAGAATACCCCGCACCGCACTGGACCAGTAAACACTCGTATTGGTTTAATGACGTGATGCGTTTTGACACAGGGAAAAATATGTCAGCCAGCTAATAACAAATGTTTTTGAATTATAGTCAAACAATAAGCTAAAATATGCTTCTGAAAACATTTTAGGCAAGAATTCAGCAATGCAGTAAAAGCAATTTGGTTAAAATTTTATCAGCAATACTTTCTTTTATGGCACCTGTTTCCTGTTCAGAAATTTTACTAATTCAATCAAAAAGTGCACTAAAATATGTTTTCAAATACAAGATAGGCAAAAAATAGGCAATAGAGCAACAAAATCTTGGTTTAAAGTTGTCACATGATGCGAACCGTGTCAGCTGGTCTGATCTGTGAGAGAAGCAGGGAGATCTGGGCGCTGGAAAGAAAGAGGGAAGTTTACCATAGTCCATTAATATATTTAAACATCTCATGGTTGTACCATGCATCTCTAAGTTTTATTATAAGCGCAAAATCACTTACTAATCCCTGCATTCTTTATGATTTGGTGGGTTGGATGTCACTGACCACTCACCGACAACAGCACTGGTATACTCATATCTATAAAGCAATATTGGGCAAACTTTCGACTTATCTTTGCTCCCTTCTGTGTGTCAGCTCTGGTAGTTACCAGCTACGCTCCTCCAAGTGGTTGCTTTTTAATGTTCCCCGGGTTTTAACAGATCTGGGGAAAACTGCATTTTCCTACTCTGCGCCGTGGACAAGAAACAATCTTCAGAAAGATCTAAAATTAATAATACTTATATCCATCAATGAATTTAAGGGCATTATAAAGAATGTGGTGATGGAGACCTGGCTTGTTTTTCTTGAGAGGCCACTATGTTTGAATAGTTGTTAGTTTAATTGTGGATTTTTGTTTTATATGTTGTTGCACGTAAATGTGTTTTGATTGTCTGCTACCCCAGCCAGGTCTCTCCTGTAAAAGAGAACATTTTCAACCTTAATGGGACTTCCTGGTCAAATAAAGGCTAAATAAATAAAATAAATATAAAATAAATTACAGTATGATGATGGTTTTATTCTGTATTTCTTTTTATATTTTTTGACAAATCCCAAAGTCCTTCTGTCATCATTTATGACTCCGGTCTGTGGCACTCAGCCCCATTTGTTGCATTTGAGATGTAAAAAAAAAAAAAAAAATCCTGTTAATATATAGTTTCATTTTTCAAACTAGAATTACTGTTGGACAACCCTAAGACATAATATCTCCAGCCATGGCTGTTGCTGCCACAGAGACGTAAAAAAAGACTTAGTAGATTCCTAAAACAGCCGGGCACTGTTTTTAGTAAATAAAGAGTAAGTAGTGCATTTGCTGGGGACTATTTTCAGTTGCGTACTAATATGCATTTGGTGCACTAGTCAGAATTTACAGGAGTAGGATGCTGTATTTGCATGACTCTGAATAAATGACATCTCATTTATGTGCTTGTGGTTTTGGACAACAGTGGAGCTCTGCGACACAAAGGAACAAGCAGGTTCTGGGAAATTCTTATTTAGAAGAATCAATTACAGTAATTTTTGGTTGGATTTTTCTGGCATATAATTAAATTAAATGCATATTCGTGTCGCAAAATGTAACAGTGCTTGGCCTTTTAGGATTACTAGATTACTATGTTATGGGGGTGTAAATCAAAGTTTTATCATGATACAAAACATTGATTCTTTGTAAGATATTACATTTGCACGCATCACTGCCACGATACAATTTTGATTCAGTTCAATTCAGGGTCCTGAGATCAACATGGGACGATATCAGTGAATATCCTCTTTCTCTTTTTCTTGGCTGCCTGCCACTGTCTGCTGGGCGCTAGGCGGCCAGCGCTGTTTGAATGTTTAGAAAAGAGATGTGCGTGGGCGGATATGGTGACAGATGTGCCATGCAAATTTCAAAATAAAAGCATATCTTATAGGTGACGATACCGATGTTTCACTCGATCGATTTAGATTGACGTATTGTTGCTCCCTATTATGTTATTATCACTCACACAATTAGTCTAAGTACCTATAGCCAACAAAGATGCATTAAACCATGTAAACTAAATTCAGATCCAAATTTAGCAGTGTCTTCCATATGTGTGACAAACCCATGCAGTCTATTTTTCATACCATCTTAACAAGTGCATATTTCTCTTGTGTTTCCCTACAGGTGATCTATATGACAGGGCCTTTAAAGCTGTGTTTTACACTCTCACACTGGGGGGAACTTCTGACTTCAACCTGGAGGACAAGCTGCTGGAAGTCAGGGTTAAATATAGCTAAAATGGCAAATCTAGGACAGTTGGCCATAAAACCTCTGGTGATCAGACAGCGAGAGAAGGATTTACCGAGGAGGAGGAGTGAGTGGGTGAGACATGATGGAGGAAGACTGAAATAGTGAGAGAGCAGAGAGGGAGAGAAGATTGAAAATAGGTCTGATGATATGATGAGAAATAAAAGTGGGTGTAATTATCATCACAATTCGCTGTAAGATTGTCACAGTGGTGTATTCTCCATACGGTATAAGATCAGAAATCTTAACATGTCCTCTGTTTTTTGAGTAATTCATTATAAGTCTATAAGCTTTTTAATCAAAAGGCATATGGGACTATAAAGCTTTCTGCACTGCTCACTTTAAACTATTCATACTTGCTAGATGGATGGACAGGTGATAGATGGATCTTTTCAAGGTTGCCTCATCTATAGTGCCACATCCTGGTATGTGGAAAACCCCCATTGTCAATATTAGTTCAGCAAACAGCATCTTTTCTGTCGACAGTCTGTTCTGATACTGTTTGACATGTCTTTGTTCAGCTACCAGCTTTTCCCCGGGAACTGTACTCTCCACACACGCATCTATCTTTCCACAACTCCCAGAGGGAACACAGTGACCAGAGGGGCTGGAAACCGCAGTGATGCTTTTGGATCATTTACCAGAAATATAACGGCTGTCCATGTGCGATGTGTGTGTATGGATGGATGTATGGGTAGGTGGTACAATTCATTTAGACATACTGAAGCTTGATTTAGTAAACGATCTCCTGAGAATGCAAAGAGGTGAAAACAGCATAAAAGATGAGAGAGTAAAAAGAGGAGTAAGAAAGGATGACAAGAAATACTCAACACAGCAGATGATGGTAAACAGAAATAGAAAGGACAACAGTAAAACATACCACGCCACAAGAACCGATTGAAAGCGAAAGATGGCAGGCTAACAACACTGCCAAGGACAGCACTGGCTTTCCAAATCAAAGCCTTCCTGCCATGCTGTGTGTGTGTGTGTGTGTGCTGTCTGCTCCCCACTGCTCTAAGCGGACCCCTGCCAGAAACCGCTCGACTGTCAAACGTACCAGACTTTTGTCACATATTGTGTTCCCACATCTTCAACTATCTCAGATATGGTAATGGCGCAGAGGGGCCTGCCAAACAAAATCTCACCGAGCATGGCTGCTTAAGCGGCTGTTTTTGCAGCTTCTGCACCATGACAGCAGGACGAGCAGCATCCAGAGTCGTACCATGCAGGGGTAGTGAAAAGTGAAGGCTGTCCTCACTCACCATTGCTGTATTTAAAAGGAATTTTTAAGAGGCTTCGGTTTGTTAGTAATTATGTCTGATGCTGTACGAAGGTACGTCTGCTTCTTGGGGCTGATAGCTGCTTGACACACTTCTATAATCTTATGGTAATCCAAAGATCCTCATCAGCAAGTGAAAACGTACAAATCTTATGTGTGTATGCAATAAAAAAAACTAATAAAATTAAAAAATAAATATAAACAAGCACTAAATCTTAACAACTAATTTTATATTCAAGATTAAACTGATGTTGCAGAACCATCATTTAACTTGTGTTCAATGTAATGGACCCTGTTCTGATTGATTTCTTGAATTAAATTTTACTCTTTTAATAGTAATGGAGTCACTGACATCACTCCTGATGTTACTCCATGTTTAAAGTTTTTTAACTAAGTAGCAGTATTGTTTAAGTACTTTAAAGGGACAGTTAATATTTTTCCTCTTACCTGTAGTGCTTTTTATCAGTCTAGATTGTTTTGGTCCGCTGTATAGATGTCTGCCTTCTCTCAAATATAATGGAACTACTGCGAGCTCACCTAGCAGCTCGGAACTAGCTAACGTTACAGCTCAGCCGAGGATGACGCCATTAATAGCCCCTTTTCCACCACAGGAACCTTTATCATTTACCCGTGATTTTGAAAAGCCTCGGCGCGTCTCCACCAAAATTACCCGGGTAAAAAACTTTCCCTCAACCCCAAACTTTATCTGAAAAAGAGTACCTAGTAGGGGGGTAGGACTTTTCAGATTACCCAGAATTCTTGAGGGGCGAGGCTGTGTGCTGAAGAACGCTGATTGGTGGAACACACATTTGCGCATTCCGCAATTCCTGGCACAGGCAGCCGCTGAAAACTTTATTTCATTTCTACAAGCTTCACTTTGTTTGTGTTTTGATTAAGGATGGGTACCAAAACCCAGTACTAAATTAGCCCCAGAGCTAAATTATTAAATACTGTAGTACTGATAAGCGCCAACGGTATTGGTTCTTTTGTGCCGGCGCTGAACTCCTCCACATACACACATCCACACACCCACACCCACTCACACACGCCTACACGACACGGTAACCGGTGAACAGCTGAGCGGCCGTGGTGGAAACGAAGTGAAGATAACTCGAAAATAACTCGAGCTGACGGCAGCTAGACTCATTACTGTAAGTGACATTAAGCCTTAGCGAGTAAGAAGCCAATACTTTATCAATACATGTGTTTAGTAAGCATTAACATGTAAACATGTAGACAGGGCTATTCAATATGCTCTGTCCACAGTCTCTCATCCACTGACACTAATGTTATGTCTTACACAAGGACAAAATGCTAGTTCAGCTGATAGTGAATTGTTACTTGTAAGCTCAAATGACAGTTGTCTGTATGTAAACTAACTAAGCTTGACACTTAAAATACTTTTAAACTTAGTTACTGGCTGAGACAAACAGCCACTCCTCTCTCTACCAGCGCTAATGTTACCATGGTACCAGCCAATAAGCTCGTGGAGCTGAAGATAGGGCACATGCCGTATCGTCTACGTCGTCACGCTAATTTGAATACATTTTCCGGAACTTTGAGGTGCGGCGGAAACGCAAACCACACATATTACCAGGAATTCTTTTACCCAGGTAAATAAACTCCTGGTAATTAAAGTTCCTGGAGATGTTGGTGGAAAAGGGGAATCACAAGCCGAGTGCCATCTAGTTCAATTCTATTCAAGAAAAGGCAGACATCTCCAGATTGATAAATAGCAGTTTAATCCAAGAAACGCAAACAAGTCCAGTTGCCTACGATATTAGCACTTACGATTATCATGACCTGGATGACTGAGAATCTTCACCAACAAATAGCACTTTAAGAGGATTAATATGTATTTTTGATTTTAGGGTGAACTGTCCCTTTAAGAAAACACAGGATCATAAGACCACTAATGGGATTAATTATTTGCTGTGATTAGCCTTGGTTTAAGTGTGTGTGTGTGTTCGAGCCATACCTGACCACCCCTGATGTGTTCCTGAGGACAGAGGCAGCAAAGCTCTGGGTGACGCCCACCAGACTGGTCCCATCCACCTCCACGATCTGGTCATTCACCTTGATCCTGATACACACACAGATGACAGCATCATTCAACACTTTGTGCAACAATTCTACGTCATGTGTCACTCTGTGTTCACGATCTGTGTGTGCATGTCAGCTGAAACACGGCTGATCCTGATTTAGCCCACACACAATGTCCCTGACTCATCTACAAAGACCCAGGAAAATTACATCATGACTGATGCAGCAAAACTACGACAAAAGGAAAAAAGGGGACAAACAAACTGGCCTATCATGTATTTTCACATTATTTTCAAAATTGCAATCGTGCCAGACTTTCTCGCGGTCACAAATTTCCACTGCAATAGCTCCAGACTATTGTCTACCCAAGAGACAGAAGAGATGAAGCTCAAAACAAACTAGGAGGGCTAACGAGGACACAGAGGCCAGCTAGCCTTTCGCCCTGAGCCAAAACACAGCCGGAATTTCTGCTCTGCTCTGGATACGATGAGAGGTCAGCTAAGTTCTTGATCCAAAATGAAACTCCCGATGATCCACTTTTCGTGGTGGGGGAATAGTGAACAAATCACTTAAAAGAGACGTCCTTGTTAAATATTCAATGTAAACCACTTGGAAATCTGCATAAAAACCAGACTAAGAAGAATTCTGAATCTGTGCTTTGAATAATTTCTTTGACATGAATAAAACAAAAAATGTCTCTCGTTGTTTTTCAACAAAATACCATATTGTTCCAATATATCAACACATACATTATATTCTTCTACAACAAACCAGTTAGGTCTCCACTGTAGAGATTCTTCTCCTATTTGGTCCAAGTAATAACAGCATGCAAACACCATATGTCTGACATACCAGTCCCCTCAATACCTACGAACACAGACAACTCAAAAACACTTTAATCTTGTCCAGTTATCACATTTATATGATATATAATGGTCCAATCAAACCAGCACAACTACTCTGGAGACTGGAGAGTGATCACACTCAGGATAAGTGAGAGGATAATGAGTTACTGTTTCATGAGAGTTGCATCCAGTTCTGCAGAGATCACTTAGCACGCACCATTACGGCTTCCATTTACCCTGAACCTCTAGACACACAAATCCTGCCTCACGCACCATTTCTAAATATAATCAGGGTGCATTCAGACAAGCTGACTTTACAGTATTTGGTGCGAATGTTTATGAATGCTGGTATCTGAGCACCATGTTGCCACCAACCTGACTCTAAATTCAATTTTTCTTCATTTCGTTCAATTATTATGACAAAACAAAAAATCATTTTCTCTCATTAACGATTAACTTCAGTCAAGGTCTATATCTATAATTTTGACAGATATTGCGTTTTGAGTCAGGATTTTAAAAGGGAATGGTAATTTTTATATGTTCTCTTACATCTGGAGTAATATTTGTAGGTCAGGGCATCACTGTTGCACCACAATGCTTCATTTACAATGGTATGTTGTAACACATTTTACCTTCATCAAAAAATTGCAGCTCTTGTGATTTGGATAGTGCACCTGGCCATATTGCAATTTTGATTATATTTCGATTAACTGCAGCCTTGTGTCTTTCTGTCAAATCAGCTCTCTTCATTTAAAGCGATGCTTACCTTTCTGGAAATGTTACGCTTTTCTTTGTTTAGGTTAAAATGCTATTAATAAGCTGATGGCACACTAAAATGTAAGTGAATTCCACCAGAGATAAAAACTCATAATTGTACCATTCCCATATGGTTCTAAGAAAACTCCAACCAATCATTGCATTCGGACTGAATGCAGTGATTGGCCGAGCGTCCTGTCTGTCTTCCCCACGTGAAGGCCTCCGACTGACGTAACCGCTTTGCTTTGCGGGCAATGGCGAAGACTGATGCAGCTTCATCCTGAGCTAAAAAGGGACGAGATGGTTGCAGAGCTTCTGCTGGACAGGTATTTTTTAGTTTGCCTCTAGTGTAACATAGGCTATAACGTTATATGACAACACAGCATCCAGTTGCTAATGGCTAATGTTAGCCTACTGTAGCGTAGCCTCTGAAACATTAACGTTATCTTCCTAGTGTGTTTCCACTTAGTAGTAACGTTAACGCTACTATCTAACGTTAGCACTGTAACCTTATTCTAAAACTCATCAGTCATCACTGACTCCAGTTGAGTTTTAAAACTCCAGGGTTGCGTTTGACTGTCTTGGTTGTAACGTTACACTCGCTCTCCTCTTCCGTGTATCCAGCGTTACCTTGCCAACACCTATGTCTATCGTAGACGTAATGAGGACGTAATGGAGGAGGGGGGAGTAGGCCTTTGGAGGGAGGTGGAGTTGCAGGAGGAGTGCTGTGTGAAATGCAAGAAAGCTAAGAGTAGCTTTAAGGAGAATCCCCCCTGGACGGTCATGACAGTGAACCTGAAGGCTTGAATTAGTTTTTGTTTACTCCTCGTTATCAGCCTTTTGCTTTCTTGAGATCATCGCAAGAAGACAAGCATTGTTATCTCGAGGCGTAAAAAACAATTGCACACAAGTCTATTTTCGGCCATTGTATAAGAGTACTGAAGTGAACGTGAGGGACACATAGGAGAGATTAATTAGGAGTGGTCACAGTTAGTGCAGCAGAAACTAAGATATCCTTTCTTTCAGTCCCTAGAATGGGTTAACCCTGCGCCATCTCCTTCCTGCAAAGCTTCTGCAAATTGCAGTTGATTTTTTTTTTTTTTTTTTTTACTTTCCCACAAAGTCAAGATCTAAATCAAGCAATGTCCTCTGATAGCTGCATCAACAACTGCAGTAACCACTGTCCTCTCGGCTCCTTTCGCAGTCTGTCACAACATCCAGCATTTAATATGACCGTGACACCAAACACATCAACTAGAGCTGTCGTATGGATGCATAGAGCCTGACAGGTAGACAGAGAGCGGGCTGGTTGTGTGCCAGTCAGCGGCTCAGACACTTATCTGACCTTCACGCCATCTAATGTCTCAATTTGGCTTTAGGTGGTCAAGGCTGTTTGACATACAGCTGCTGAGCAAAGGCGGCAGGAGGAAATGAAACTAACTGACAGCAGAGGAAGATTCATACGAATAAACCAAAACACAGACACACACACACCTTCATCTCATAACCTCCATCTCACCCCAGTGCACACACACCTAGGGTCATCTGCACCAGACAATACAGTGAGCCACAGCCAAGCTCATCTATCTGTCTGCCCCTGAGAGTGTGTGTTTGTGTGTGAGTGCGTGTGTGTGTCAGACCATTAAGTCCAACTCAGCGAGACAGAGACAGAGCCCTATAGCTGCAATGGGTAATGATGGAAGGAAATTACATTGTGGCCAGTGACTCCTCCCCTGAGTGTGTGTGAGACTGAGATAGCACTTATGGGGCGAATGAATGTGCACAAGTTATCCAGTATTTATTACTAATATCTCGAGTCTTTGGTTTATTGCTCTCATATTGTGATCAGGGTTTATTGTGAAATCCATCATGGGGACACAGGCAGAGCTGCAGACTCACAGTAAAGGATGATTCTGTTATGTAATGTTCACACACTACATTAAACTGACCTACACTATCAAGATATTTTTATACAGACGTAAAGAGGAAGTATTTCTCCTCCATCGCCTGCTCTGTTTTTGGAAAGGTCAGCAGCAAATGGGATCTAAGCTGAAAGTGGCACAGCTGTAAATGGAGCGTTGCACAGTAAGCACAGATCTTGTTGAGAGCAGTTTCATGTAGGAACTATTTTCTCTCCCCCAACCGTATCACACTGCAGAAGGAAGAGTGCATCTACTACTAGCTCACCTAGCACCACTGAGCTAGCTAACGTTACAGCTCAGCCAAGGAGGACGCCATTAATGTTTACACCTTACGCTGTCACGGGCACGAGTCTCTCACCCATGAGTAGATACACGCCTCCTTCTGAGTGGTGATACGCAGGTGATTGTTCCATTACACCCAAGAGAAGGCAGACATCTCTACGGCCGACATCTCCAACACTCGGCAACTCACACCAAAACAACCTAGACTGACAAACAGCACTACAGCTAAGAGGGGAAATATGTATTTATGATTTTTGGGGTGAACTGTTCCTTTAAGATAAATCTTCTATTCAAAATATTTTCTGCATTTATATCATATCGTCTTAACCACTGGGCCAGCAGGACACCCCTGTATGAATGTCATTGTGCGAGAATTATGGTAGTCTGCATAAAAGTAAAAGACCGATGCGGACAGACCGACATCGCTGTGCAGCTAGCGTGGCTGAAGAAATTTAAGCAAGCATAGTTTCACTCTTTTAAGTGTGTGAGAATTACTAACAAAAAGGCAAACACCTTGGACAGATTGTGGAGAGCTGAGGAGCAGTGATACTCAAAGCTTTGTTCAGTTTAAATGAATGAGAAAAAGGATCAAATCCACAGGCTCAGAACTGAATTGAACTTGAGCTTTAGCGCAGCCTTCCTCTGATCTTTTCAACTTTTCATACTTCTCCCAGTCACTGACGGGAATGAGACTTTTTGGAGTCGGTGAAACTGTCATCTTTTCTCACTTTTGAACAAGCCGTTTCTTTTCCTCACTTGTACTCCTCTCTCCCGTCTCTCTGCCTGCTACATTTTAACTAATCTCGCTCTCATGTGTTCCTGAATGTGGCAGCCCTGGCTGTGGTATAAAAGAAAGAATTAATCCCCGAAGGAAACACACCTACCGCAAACAACCCCAGTGCACTTGGGTTCCCAGTGTGTATCGGGAGCTTACGGTGCTTACAGCTCTTATACTGCATGGAATGGAAGTGCCTATCTGTCTTTTAATCTGTTTATGGGGAACCTGAGCCACACAGGCACACTAATAGGTAGAAGCTGCCGGTTTAGAGGCAGAAAACCACAGCTAGCCTGCTGGGAAGCTGTCATCTCTTCCTCTATCGCAGGCTGAGTGCTTACTCTGCACTGTTCACGCTCTTAATGCACAAATACACACACAGTTTCTTCCTTGCAACAACAGCAACACACACACATCATCGAGGGACACAGATAGAGACATATTGAATATGGAAGCCTACACAACAGAATAACTTTTGCAAACTTACACAGAAACAAGAAATATAATACACTCTAATGCCTCTGTCACACACACACACACACACACACACACACACACACACACACACACACACACACACACACACACCTATACACATACAGTTCTGTGGGAGACTTCATGCCCCAGACTGCAGCTCTCCCAGTGGATCTAATCCGAACCCCTGCTGCTAAATCTGACAGGGACAGAGTGTGACTGTGTGACTGTGTGTGTCTGTGTGTGTGTGAGTAAGTGTGTGTGTGAGTGTGGGTGAGAAGCTGTTTGGAAATGGAAACAAAATAGCTGATTAATTGTTGTGTATATTTTTGGACAATATGTGATAAGTGCATTTTTTGGTTCCTGTACACGCTGAGCTTTCACACCTTCTAATCTGCTTTGATGTGTTTTTCAGACTCACTTATCGCCCAGTAATATCTGTGATGTCCAATAGGAGAGCAGATCTCACCTGCCGTCTCTCTCAGCAGCCCCGCCCTCGATGACAGTCTTGACGAAGATGCCCAGTTTCTCCAGGCCTGCGTCGGCGCCGACACCCATCCCGATGATACTGATCCCCAGGCCGTCTTCATCTGGAAATATACACAACACACAGTTAGAGTGTGCATGTTTGTGTCTTTAAGGGCCTTTCCTAATTTCCCATTGATGCACCCATCACACAGCTACCTGGGCTTCAAGTATCAGCCGATACTGAGTAGTGATCCAATGATATCTGTGATTAATTAACAAACTGTAAGCCTCACTGTGTGGAAGTGACTGGGATCATTGTTTTATCTGTGAGGCAACATCACGCTTCACTTAAACTTTGCATTCCTAACTTTGTAAAACAACGTGTAACAAATAAATACATAGATACACATGTAAAGAATTGTAATTTAATATTAAATAAATTGTGCATCTGCAATTTATCAAAAAATCTTTAAGGTGAACAAGAATTAAAATGCAGCAACAAATTGGCTCAAAACATCAACAGGAATTACAATTCCAGTATAAAACAACACAACTGCAAAAAATGAAAATAAAGGGTGACGCAGTACGTGCATTTGAGCTAAACAGAGCTAAACATAGAAGTGAATTGAATAGATTGGCCCCATTATCAGTATGTTCACATTAGAGGTGGGGGAAAAAAATAGATACAGTATAGTATCATGACGTTATGCATGGTATTACTGTATCGATTATTATATGAATTATTTGTAGCTACTGTAAATGTGAATTAAACTTTTGGTAGCCTTCTACAATAATAAAATCGATCGCTTTTTCAGTCCACGAAATACATTTTGCTGCAATAAATATGATTGAAATGAGATGAACAGACTGTCAAAACATATGTTGACAGAGTTTTCCTTTGAGGACATAATCTGTAGTTAAAAAATCCTAATAAATCACAATGTATCACAGTATACATTGTAGAAATACTCAGCATATTGCAAAACATTTAAAATCACAATAACATTGTATAGTGACTTAATTATCGTGATAACATGGTATCGTGAGGCCTGTGGTTTTCTGCAGCCCTTGTTTACATGCACAAAATATTCCAGTTCCAAAAATATTCCTATGGAGTTGTTAACATTGCTGATGAAATTAATATTCCACTGAAATTCCTATTGACATGCTGTGCATATTTCATTTACATGCCCTAACATGTCGTTTATGATGTCAGAATGTAGAAAAGTGGAATGGCGGGAGCTGCTTGTGCCATTTTGCTTCTTTGCATCAGCATAGAACTTTTTCTAAAGTTTTTCTCCAAGAACAAAGCCTCCCTCTTTCATTCCACCTTCTTGAAAAAGTTGGCATTGCGATATTTGTGCATATCTAAAAACCTGTTGATATCCCAGGTCTTTCATAATGTTTAAAAGTAGGTGTGGTGTGTTTCTCCTTCTGACAAGAAATATGGGCTTTTCTCCTGAGCGTGCATCTCTATCCCACAGTCTTTCCAAACTACTGGCTTGTTGGTTTGTGTGCGTTCATCAGTGACAACGCACAGAGCTGACTGTAAACAGGTAAGAGGCCGGTTGTTGGAAACTGCGGCAAAACCCCCAATTGACACACATATTCCAAATACACTGCATACATGTCCAAGGAATGTTCATTAAACCCCAAAAATACATAAGGACATTTGGAAAAGGCCTAATTTGGAATATCCAAACAGACTATGCAGTTTATATGACCCATATCAAAGTCAAATTATTGTCGCATTTAGAATAACAGTGGAATATAGTATTGGATTGGCAAATCCCTGTTTCCAATGTGCTTGGCTCAAATCCCAAATGGCTCCAAATAAACTGACACCAGGTGGACTGAGGGATACATGGAAAAATGGTTGGGTGAATACACGCAAGGAGGAAAAACTGATGATTTATTAATGGAAAAGAGGAGGAGACTTTTACTATAGGCATGGTGGCCTTCACGTTAAAGGGAAATGCGCTGGATGGGAAATTCCCTTTAAGCCTAGCATCCGTCCGTCTCCATCCTGCATGAATAATTCACAAGTTGTTGGGGTTACATAACAGGGAGTGGATGGTGAAACCCTGTGATGTAAAATCATTCTATTTCAGGTCCGTGGCAATGTTGGATTTCAACACAGGAAAACCTCAACAGAAATAGACAAGTCCCCCTTTTTTTAGCTCATAATGGAGAATTAGGACAAACTGTGCACTACAGTGTCTTTGAAAGGATCTGAGGAGATTTCTAGTGTAATTTTACATCAAAACACGATGCTGAAAAGCTGTAACTGTGTTTTTAAGGGGTTTAAAAAGAAGAAGCCTTTTTTGTTTTGTTAGCCCCGAAGTCAAAATGATGGAGACATAGATAAAGTGATGGAAAAAACAACTTGGATAGAAAGACGGAAATAGAAATATCACACCTAAAAAAAAAAAAAAAGTGACATCCCATACGTGGGTGATTCTGTCTACTGGGTATAAATGACAGGATCCACCTCCTCATTTCAATGTTCTCAGATTTTCTTTCCCACCTTTCTCCAGCTCCACGGGGAAGAGCTCCAGTTTCTCCACCCTCTTCTCCAGCTCGTACTCTGCGGAGGAGGCCACAGGATCCACCTCTTCGTTGCGACGGTCATAGTCCTCGTTGGAGTAGGTGTTGAACACCTGGAGAGGGAGCACAAGAGTTAAAGGGACGTGGGCACAGGAAATCAAATATAGCAGTTGGTTCACACTGTAGAGATGGAAATAGTTCCACCATCTCAGCAGCATGATTCTGGAGGTTTAATAAAGTTTATGAAAGACATATTGTACCTACAAATATGGCAAGACAATTCTATTCTTTGATGACAACAGTGAGTAATGCTGCTTACTTTTGAAGTTCATGAATGGATGAGAGTAAATACGAGCTTTTATTATCTCAACCAATGCTTTATCTACACGGCAGAGCTGACAACACTGTGGTAAATAAAGGCCAAATGACAAAGCCACAGCTACAACCACAAATCAGCCCATTGATCAACAGGAAACTGAAATGTAAAGAAACAGTGTGGTTATGGGGGATAGGAAGGCCATCCTCCACTAAGCTGTGCGGTCATCATAGGAGCCTCTCCTCCGCAGCAAGAGTCAGCCGTCATTTCACATCTCATCCTGGGCCAAGCGCTCCCACTGCTCTCTGCACTGAGGAAGAGGGGGAGGAGGTGAGAGAGCTCCAACGTGCATACTGTTGTCACGTCTGTAGTGCAGCGTTCTGGTGCCGAATAAACGGGTGCAAGGGTATGCAAAGTGTTTATGTGCACAGGCACGCTTGAATGATGATATAGGTGTCGTCTCTGGTGTCCGTTTCTCAGTCAGACACACACCTGCACACCCACACTGACTGCAGCTGCTATTATTAAAATTTGAGAAACAAGTGCCACATGGCACTGTCCCCTATAAGCAACAATATCAGGCTAGGGATATCACATATTTAGCTCGATGACATCAATTATCAGAGTCATTCACAATGCTGCATGCCCAAGGAGCTTTGCCACATCCACCTTGCTGTTGTGTCACTGAGTGAGTCAGTCACTGCCTATCTCAGGGCTCTGACCTCTTTAAATTAGGTGAAATAGGAAATCTCTCCCTAGTAGAGATCAATAAGGTGTCACGTCACATCAGATGTATTGATTAAAGCCTAAAGCCAGATTTATGTTTGCCAATGCTGGCTTCTGTCGTCAGCATTTAACATGATTGGAAAAGTTAATAACGAAAATGAGGGCAAAAAATGCCGTAGAGACATTTGTGCTTTTAGATACACGTTTTTAATGCTGTAGGTGATGCTGTAGGTGATGTGCCACTGGTTTGACTAATATCTTAACGACAAGCTAAAGACGCAACAAACTACAGTGAGTAAATACATGCCACTCTGTTGAAGAGACATTGCGCTGGCTGTACACACAGCTTGGGCACATTGATGTAGCGTGATGCTGCCAGGGTTGGCTTTTAGTCTTTCCTCTGTGTGAGCCTGCGTGAGCGCTATCCGTGACCTCCCTGTCATCAATCATTCAGTGTGATCAACAGCCCTGCATTATTAACGCTTGCATGGACACACACATCCATACATAGACATACTGTTGTGCACAGCCTTAAAGAAATATAAAAAAAAAATACATATAGGCACACAAAAAGCAACCTGTAAAGATACACACCTTACTCCACACACACGCAGCTACATAATAAATACCAATGCACAAACACACACTGCTGACGAATGCTAACACCAGCACTTGCACTGCCCGGGACGTCCTGAACGGGATGCTACCACTGGCAGTAAGTACATTCTCTAATGGCCTCTCTCAGTCACTGTGTGCTATCTACAAACACATTAGCATGTGGCCAGGCAGAGAGAGGGAGCCAGGGGAAGAGAGGGAGAGGTCACAGAGAGAGATGAGGACAGATGAGGGTGGATCCATGAGAGAAGGCGAGCAAAGAAAGAGACAGAGAAGGCGCAGTGATGGAGACAGATAAGAAAAGGCCAAAAAAAAACAAAACAAAAACTGTGAGACAGACGAACTGAGAAGACAAAGGATGGACAAGAGAGCATTGGTGAGTGAGAGAGGGGGTGACAAGATAAATAAAAGAGCATGCACCAGGGAAATAAGAATAGGTAGGCAGAGGGGGAGTGAAAGAGAAACAGAGAGACAGACTGCACCATCAAATGGAAAGCATTTACCAACAAGATAAAGAAACCTGACAGTTATCTGGCTCTAAACGGAAACTACCGGTATATATCTCCAGAGAATGGAGGCCATGTTCAGTCAATTCAGTACATATTAAGGCACCAAAGGAAAGAACACAGCTCAAAATTACCCTGGCTTACAAAGGATGAAAGAAGGTAGAGGGGCTTGCTGAAATGTGAAGGTCAGCCAGAGCAGACTGATAACTGATTCAACTGATTCAATCTTTTTTACGTTTTTATTATGAGCTAAGTTTTTACATTTCTTCTCACAGATAGGATGTATAATCTTCTTGTTCTTTGACAATAATTGGATTTTGTTCCATCAAAAAAAACAAAACTTTTTGACCTGAAGTAACAGAGGAGAGATAAGGACAAAGAAAAGAAAAAGCAGAGGCAGAGAGAGAGAATGTGAGATGGTACAGTAATGTCTGCCTGTTGTGTGGTTCACTATGAGGAGCTGAAAAATGGCAAGGATACGAAACGCACAGCAAAACCAGTTTCTACCTTCCAGGTCTACTTTTGGGGTTCTTTTCTTTCTCACGCTGGCCCTGCCCAACAGTTCCCACGCAGCTCAGAGACCTTACATTGTGGTGATGTCATGGATTTTTGAAACACATTTCTTAACTCAAGGAAAGTTTTACAAATATAAAACCTCCATGGATCAAAAATGAATCATAGAAAGTAGTGGTGTAACGATACATCGATCCACATCGATACATCGATTCATTGATTAACGATCCAATTATATCGATGCAAAGTGAAAACATCGATCCATATCGTCATCTTAGATACGCATTTATTTTGAAATTCACATAGCACGTCTGTGTCACCATTTCTGAGCAAGCGCGCCTCCGCTCAAACAACAAACAGAGCTCAGAAATAAAATGGTCAAATCATATTCTAGTTGTTTTTCTGAGTTGATGTAAATGATTGTGTTAGATGGGCATATGATATCGCGTCATATCGATCACAAGCTCCTGAATCGAATTGAATCAAAATCGTATCGTGACAGATTTTGTGATATCAGCAAACATCGTATCGTCATCCAAACAAATCGATATAATATCGTATCGTGATGAAGCTGGTGATTTACACCCCTAATAGAAAGAGTCATAATTGACCTGTGTCACCACAAAAAAGGAAGACTGCATCTACTGCATCTGTACCTAGAACCACTGAGCTAGCTAACCTTACAGCTCAACCGAAGGGGAAGCCCTGAATGTTTACATCTCTAGTGGTCACTGGCATGAGCCTCTGGTCCATGAGTAGATGCACTCTTCCCCCTGGTGCTGATTCGGTCGGTGGGTGTAGTTCAGTAGAAAGAAAATAGTTCCTACATGAAACTGCTCACAACAAGGTCTGTGGATAAGAGACATTGCTGTCTCTATGTCCAGTATCTCCAAGTCTTGGTAAGTGTCAACAAAACAATCTTGATCAATAAATAGCACCACAGGTAAAAGGGAAAATGTGTCCTTCTGACATTCGGGTGATCTGTCTCTCTGAGTACAGCTTGAGAGAAACAAACATGATGCAAAGCCTGACAGAGTTGACAAAACCCAACACTGCATATAGGCGCAGACTCAAGAGACAAAATAAATCATGACAGCTCCCACAACCTTAATATGATCCATATCAATATGTTGACCCACATAATCTAATAAAAGGATCCCTGGGAGCAGCAATGTCAGAGCACTTCACCCTTATCTGCATTAATAACCATGTGAAATCTATATCCTCATCACGTCAAGCTGACAAACAACTACAAATTTCCACTTTCAAGTCCACTTGCTGTGTGCTGAGGCCGGTCATTATGCTGAACTGAAATCCAGTTTTTATTGAAGAGGCAGCGCACAAGGACAACCACTGAATATGGAAGTATAATGGGCCGTCTCTCCGTGTGGTGCCCCCCTGGAATAGAATTGGAATAGGCTTTTGAGGGATTAAGCACAACACACAACCATTTACATGTAAATATATTCCTCTACAGTGCCTGCACTTTCTTTCAAGCTTAATGCACTTCTTTGGATGGAAAAAAGCTTGTGTCAACAAAAAGTCAAGATTTTAGGATTCACATGAAAGTGCCTTATTTTCAGATGGCTGGCCGCATAGATTTAAAATCATAAATGGAGTTAAAAATAGTTTTATGGACTCTGGGGTAATGGTGCTTGCTGAGTACGTCATGCTATCTAATTTCAATGCTTAATCTAAAACTTCTGTACATCCTCTTAACATGAGAGCTGGTAAATACAATCGTCTTATACAGTACACATGCAGGCACTTCCTCCTCTGAGATCTAACACACACTGTAGAGTCTGATAATGGCGACCTCTCCTTTCTCTGTTTGTCACTCCTCACTATATCAACCAATATCTCTCCTCTTCCTCTGCTTATCCTCAGCTTTCATCCACACAACACACTGATCGATCCCCCTGACACCAAAGACACGCACGTTTTTCTATTTTGTCAGTAATTAAACCCCTCACAAAGGAGACACTGGTGCAGACAGCAGTTCTGCTTGGGCATCCACAGATTGGCATTGTTGCTATTTGTCCTCCAGGGCTTGCGGGAGGATGGAGGGAGTTTGGTTTGACTCCTCTGAAATACACTTTTACTGTCATTTATGGATGCTGCTGCAGCTGCTGTGACTCTGCAGATGCCTGCGGACACCCTCAGCTTCTGACTTCAATAAAGCAGAGCCCTCTCACTCAGAGCAAGTGCCTCACACCCTCACTATATTTGTATATAGGGGCTCGAGTGTGTATGCGAGAAATGCACATCAAGTATGTGAGTGATAACAGTATGCATGCAGGGTTTGTGTGCATGTGTGTGCAGCCGGTTGAAGTTTCATTGCACTTATGTGTCTGCACAAGCGTGCGTGCATACATGTACATGCCAAGCTGGTGTCCTGAATCAAGATTCATCTCACTGCCTGTGGTGCTAGATGACAACCGCTCAGCCAAATAATGTCTGTCAGTCTGTCTGGACATCCTCAGGGACAGAGGAGCGCGGATTAACCAAGGGCCCACTAAGCCACAGGGGAGGAGAGAGGAAGAGGGAGCGACAGAACATGCGGGTGAGGCTTGACAAGGAAAAGGTAAAAAGATGGAGATGGTGGACTGGTACAAAAAAGGGACAAATGAGGGGACACAAGACGAGATGCAGGAAGCTTTAAGATGATGAGAAAATGGAGGAGGAGTAAATGAAAAGGAAGATTCGAGTTTACAGAGGAGGCATATCCACAGAGAGAGAGAAACAGAGTGACTCATATGATTCATGGGTTAGGGCAGTGGCAGACAGTGAGGCTATTGAAGAGTGAAACAGGCAATAAGAGAGAAATAAAGAAAAGAAAATGAATAAAAAAAGAGAGAAGCTGAGGACCGGGTAAGGCTTGGGGTAATGCGCTCCAGGGTTGTTTGAGTCCCTGCCTAAGATGTCACGGCATGGCGCCCATGCCCGGCCAACCACCTCTGATGGTATTAAACTAGGGCCTTTGGTGTGTTGCTGCCAGTGCCATCGCCCGTCCTGCGCCTTCCAGACAGTGGACGCTGCCCAGGGCAATAAGAGGCTGGAAAGCCCAGGAGAAATGTTCCTACTGCTGTGGCACGAGCCCAGCAAACCCTGCAGTGGATTAACTCCAGCCTGGCACACACACACACACACACACACACACACACACACACACACACATACACACTCACACAGTCTGCTCTGCTGCGACAGCTCAGCACATTTGCATTCCATTACTTGTACCTGTGGCCACCCCGCCCACTCACACAACACCGTGCCGGAGGGCTGACAGGTGCTGAGGAAAGTGTCTGGATGCTGAGGGGACGAGACAGTTGCTGATGATGGAAATTAATTCATGTCTTGCGAGAGCAGACCAAGACTGACAGATATAAAGAGGTGGAGAGGGGAAGGAGTGAGTATGAAGAGAGAGAAACAAACAGAGACATCCAGTTCTTCATAGAGATAAGTGAGAACGTACAGATTTTACAGTCCATTCAAAGCCGACCCCTCTGTCATCTTGACATGCCTCACCCCTCGTCTGAGGAAGTGACACAGACTTTTGAGAAAATCAAGTCAGCATTTCTTTTTTTAACTGAAGCAGCTTCTGCATACAGAGCAGACACACATACTGCTCAGACAAGAGAAATACACTGCTAACATGTACTCTGTGTAATGTAATCAAGATTCAGTTTTACAGCTTGTTTCAGCTGCTGTCTCTGTAGCTGGTTTGTTTTTTTCCAGTCTGCTGTTTATGGCCCAATACCTCTGGGTGCCATGACTCCCACCAACAAACCAAGCCACTGGCCAACTACAGCATGAGAGCCACAGAGAGCGAGGGAGTGAGGGGCCGGCTTTAAACAGGGGGCAGAGCGTAGTAAACAAGTGCAACTGAATGGCTGCAGACAATGTGCTGCTTTATTCTATGTCTTGGTCATATACAGTGAGTGGGAGGCTGGGATCACAAGAAACACAACGACAACATGTTGCTTGTTACAGTATTGACGCTCTGATGCCCACTTGCTATGCTATGCACCTCATTATGCTGCATCAATGACTTGGCAGAGTTTGGGATCACAGTCGGTATTCAGATTTCTCCACAGCATAATAACCACTCTGTGTGATCTGGAATGATTCTGCTTTGGCACAGATCTCAGGACAGAAATCAGTTTGATCATTTCAATAAGTTTAAATTCAAACAGTTCACCTTAACCGTGTTCCTGGCTCAGTACAAATAAGGACATGGCGACAGTGCAGCAGACTGAACCGTCCTCAGCGCCGGCTTAGCAAGCACTGAGAACACTGTGTTACTCAGACGCTCCGTTTCTGTTCGTGCAGTTTTTCATTGCAATAAAAAATGGCAGCACACTGATGATATCATTAGCAGTGGACCAGATTGGGAAGGTGGGGTTTGGACGATGGTTCATGACAAAGTCCACTGTGTGGCAACTGACCAGCCCCGAAAACCGCAAGGCACATCTCGCCTTTCCTGGATCATTAAAAATGCATCCCCCGGGGAGGATCGGGTGGCACCGAAACAAGCAAACAAAAACACCACTGCATTAATAATGGAGTGACTAAGCTACATGCACGCACATACCCTCACCCAGGTTTGGAGTAGTTGTACCTGTCAGAGATAAGAGAGGAAGGAAAAATCCTTGGAGTCAAGATGATGCGCTTTCACAGCTGGGCTACTTGACAAAAACAGCATTTCCTTGACAGCTGAATTTCAATTTATGATACCTGAGAATCCTGCTGGATTGTTTTTGCTGCCTTTTAGCTCACATATCTGCATAATAACACATAAAGCCATCACACAAGTTTCTCCACTGCTACATGATTTGTAAGGAGTCTAGCTGTTAGTCAAGATTTTGGATTTAGCCTCCCCGAAAGAAGCTTAACCAAAATACCCGACTGTCGTTCTGAATGAGCTCAGCTGCTGTTTTTTGCTGGTCTAACCAAAATGTCAGCTGTTATATCGCTGCTGTGGCAGAGTGTCGGAACTCTCTCCCAACAAAACCCTGCTCTCTCCCATTATGCCCAGCCACAGATTGCATAATTAGGAAGCTGACAGCCAGCTTCAGTCAGCTCACAGAGGGAAAACACCAGAAATCAGGGCAGGAGGGAAATGCATTGGGCTCTAAAGTGTGTTGCAATTAAGAGATATACATGTACAGAAAGTTTTGTATTGCAAATAATGGCAAAGTACCACTTGGCAGCAGTTAATCAGAGTTAACTTTGACTTTGAATGTAGACTTTGACCCGTACACACCCATAACGACATGGAAAGGTGTCAAAATGCTGAACTGTCAAGCAAAAATCTGCAATAGCAATGCTTTTGTTATGCTTGTTATAAAGGAAAGGACAATTCATGCCTCTGGAAAAATCTTCGTTTGGAGGGCCCTAACACGTCACCCCATCCTTCTATCCCAGTAAGACTTGGGACAGCCTACCCTTAGGCATGACCACACAAAACAGAGGGGTAAGGGCTTAGTGGTAGGGGCAAGGGGTGTTTTGGGATTGAGCCTTTGACTCAGCCATTGAGTATGATTAGAACAGAGATGTCTACAAACTGGATTTTTAACCGATAAGTCATCCACTGCAACACTAGACCATACTGAAGGTGGCTAAGCTGGACTGATGCTGCTGCAGGCCTCAAATGCTATTTACAAATGACATTGCCAACATCCATGTCAACATTGGTTCCAAAATTCGAGCAATGCTGCTGACACATATACCATTAGCCAGAAAGACAGACTGCCCTTAAGTAGAGTAATCCTTTCCATCAAAAACACGGTCAGAAAGTTCCTGGCTGGAAGCCATCTCATTTCAGCTTGTGAAGCACAAGACTGTATTAGGTGATGCTCCAGATAAGGATGATGTTAGAATCGCACAGATGTTTACTGTTGATGCATGTACGTTGGATTTAGTACAGCCATGTACAGCAGGAAGTACTGGTCAGTAGTTGCATCCAGACAGAAAGCTCAGAGTCTCTGTTGTCATGTACCGTATTAAGGGCAGTCAAATGAGCTTCCAAACGTTCACAAGAAATAACCGTCTGGCAAGGCTGTGGAGCAGCACTGGGAGGGTGCTAGTTGGCATTTTCTCTGTTTTTAAGCATCAGCGACTTTGTCTTTATGTTCTTTCGTGCTCCAGTAAAGTACAAGATGAGTCTCTGAATTGGTTTAATGACTGCAGCCTGAGTTACAAACCTGCATACAACAAAAGTACACAAGCAAAATGTGTGTAGGTTGTTTTTGCAACAAAGCGTTTGTAGTGGGATCTAATCTGCAAGCATGAGGAGATCAGTCTGAGGTAAGGGTGGGTTTGGAAACTTGTGCCAGACTGAGGGCACAGTAATGCAGCAACAGCAATAATAAACTCTGCATTGTTGATAGTTACATTGTTCATTCAGTATGATAAATGAATGCCAAATAAACAGCTGTCAATACTACTAAATAGCAAACAGCAATGGAGAAATTGAGACAATGGGCTTGTGGATACAGACATATAAAATGTCCCCAACTCCTATTTAGGAGAAAGACACCCATGGACTGAAAAACCTGTGGCCATTTATTACCTTCTGACGCTGGTAGAGGGGGCACTTAGGGCGGCCAATCACATTCTTTGTGTCACCGTTCTGATCCCACCCCTCGTCTGAGGCAAATGAGTCATCTCAGTGACATCATATGCCCCTGTGTTGACCTCACACCCTCTTACATTCAGGAAACTAAATCTTGAAAAAAAAAATACTCTCACCAAAGTACAAGACACAGACATTTATACAACACAGAAAAAGAATGAACACAACCATCCCTGTTGCCGAACAACATACCAGTCAAAACATCTAGTAAAAGACATTCATAAAAAAGTCTTGTGGATCCAAAATCATTGCCACAGAGAAGAGAGGCAACACACATCTATCATATCGATTAAAGCTCTGAGCTCAGATCCATGCTACTCAGCATTCCACTAACGGTACGGCAGCAGAATCTAATGGACAGAACGCCAGTCTCTTTGATACAGTAACAGACAGCATGCGAAGTGGAGGGGCTGATTACAGAGCGACTTCAGTGGCCGGTGAACTGCTGCTCCGCTCATCACATCTGCTTAATTCCATTACGATATCACGGTGTCTCCACCGATGAAAATGCTGTTGCACTACAGGCACGAAAAAGTACCATTAAAAGGACGATATAAATGCCAGTCACGTACAGATGGAGGGAGGAAAACAAGAGGAGACTGAAACAGCAGAGTGCGTGCAGAGGGAGAAGCCTTCTTCTGTCAAACTCCTGGGGTGCGGTTCCACAAAGAAAGACAGAAAACACGCTGCATGCAAAGAAATCGGCAACAAGTGTGAGATGGTTAAAAGCTTTTGGGATTTGTTTGTGATCAAGGCTGATTTTTTTTTTTTTTTAACTGTGAGGAAACCACACGGGGGAACTGAGCACTGGCTGAGATGTGTGTCATACCATCAGATCAAACATTGTATTCTCAATGTCATATCAGCTGCACAGACCCTACTTTGACAACAGGACATCAAAAGTGCAATGCTAGATGGTAATCTACTTCAATACTACTACACTGATCTATAGGCCTCAGACTGAACAACCGAACTAGAGGTTCTAATGACATGAATAAAACCGGTTGCTTGACTGAACATGAGATCTGATTCTCGTCTGTAGGTCAGTGCCTTCGGGAGAGCAGGCTGCCTTCGCCTCAGGCAGCTCAAAGCAGTCACTTCTCACTGGGTCAGTCGGGATGTTACAGCTGAGTGAAAGGATGTGGAAGTAATATTGATGAAAAAAAAAAAACTTGCATGAGTATTAACAAGAGTTAACAGCAATGGGAGCAACTCTGTGCAAACACTGTAGGCACAGCAATGCGCTGAGCTGAATGCTAACGTCAACATACTAACATGCTCACAGTGACAATTCTAATAATGTGTAATGTTTACCATGTTCACCATCTTAGCTCAGCGTGTTAGCATGCTAACACAAGCTAATTAGCAAAGTAGTACAGCCAAGGCTGATGGGAATGTCATTAGTTTTACATGTGTTCAGTCATGAACTAAGTGGTCAAAGGACAAAAAGAGAGTCAGGTCATCACCAAAATTGTTCCAGTCCATCGTTCAACCGATCAACATCACACTTGGCAGGTGTATTGCTCAAGACCCATAGAAGTGCAGGGTTGAGTGTGAAGTTGTTTAGATGAGAGGTTCTTGAGAAACCTGAACAGCAGAAGGGGCACTGCATTAGTGTCACTCAAAGCCACAAGTGTGAACCTCATGGTGGTACTAGAGGAAAGACAGGCAATCACCAAAGTCTCTGTATTAATCATCAGGGAACCATAAACATCTGAACCGCGCTCATGGATATCTAATCAAGACACCTCACCTAAGCCAGGCTCAGACTGCAGGAGGTATAAAATCCCGAACGATTTTGAAATTGGGTTGCTTCATGCACATGAGGAGAAACTTCAGAAAAGTTCTTCCAGTTGATCTCAAACATGCATGCACTACAAGATATTATTATTCTTACCAAACCAGAGGGAGCATGAATACACCAGCACACATGATCTCATGGGGATGCAGATGTAAAAAAAGAGAGACTGACATCTTGCAATAACTTCCTGTGTATTAATAATGCTTTGCATTGAGGAAAACGAAAGCAGAGGGCTAAATGAGTCCGAATAAGAAACTTGGCTTGGTTGTTTTTTTTAGCAAGAACTGAAGGTGAGATTTTAACTGCCAGTTTTGATATCTACATAATATATCAACAATAGTATGCTAGCATTAGCCTCAAGGGCTAGACTGTTTATTGTTGCTTGGCAACACAGTCAGCTTTTGTAATCATAATTGTAATGCAGAATTTAATTCCTAAATATCAAACAATGTTTGACATTATGGAGGCAGCTGTGATGAGTCTGCGAGCAGTTCATAATGTTTAAAACTGGATCTGTAAACCTCACTCATTACCAGATAATCTGGGCTGATCATTGGTACCGACCAAGGTCCTAGACCAGGTTTTTCCTCCATCTATCGGGAGGGGTCAATCAGGGATAAATCGGCCCCAAACTTCTACAGCTTCAGCCTGGGTTTTAAAAAAGACACTTCACTTAAAGCAAAAATGTCAACCCTGTGGTGACACTACATGAAAGTCAGAGCATCATCAGCCAATAGGGTTCATCCTCTGGGGACAACTGTGCAGACAATCCATCCAATAGTTGTTGAGATATTTTATTCTGGACCAAAGTGGTGGACCGTCAGACTAACTGACATTGCTATCCACAGACCCATGCTGGTAGTATGGCTAAAAATTTGATTTCTAAACTCAACATTCATGAAGTCTAGGGCTGAAACTTACAATTATGTTCACGGTTGATTTATCTATTTATTATTTTCTTGATTAATCAATTAGTTGTTTGGTCTAAAAATGTTACAGCTCTAGTGAAGTCAAACCAATAACAGGCTTCTGTGAATATCTGGACCTGTTATTCATCTTCCCAAACACAAGCCAGTGTGCATGTTAACAAGATGTTGCCAAAAGCTGGTTGTGTGTCATCTTCTCCCTGTGGCTGCCACGATGATTTCTAAAATTAATTAAGCTTTCAAAGCTGGGATGTTGAAATTATTTATCCGCTTTATGGGGCAGAACCAAGAAACATTACATGAAAGGGAGGGAACGTAAAGTATTAGATTATAAAACGGCAGTTTTTTTCAAGGTTTTCTCTGCCGTCTCCTCCCACAGGGGTCAAGCTGGACTCGTGCGGGGCCGGGGGCTGAGAAAATAGCTTTGTCTCTTTCACTATATAGATGAACAAAAGACAGAACCCTGCTTGTTCCTCATGTGCTGAGAGGAGAGGGGGTGTTTGATGGAGAAGTGGGAGGGGTCCATGTCTAATTGTGCGTGTGCGTCTGTGTGAAGGGGGGGCAGTGCCTCTGTTGAATATTCCATATGATGAACGAGCGTCTGTCCTTTTCATAGAAAACAGAAGCCTTGAAACGACAGACAACAACAGAGGAACATATTCCCCGCCTGTTCGACCTAAATGGGACAACAAGCTTTGTACCGCTCACTTTTAACTGTGTGATGAAAATAAAATTGAAATGAATTCAACATATTATCAAAAACATATATTTATATTACATTTGATGCTTAGCCAGATAATGGCAGAACCAATATCCTTGTAGAAATGTATGCTTTTGATTGTGTGTGCTTTAAAGCACGTGTGCTGACTCCTGAGAGGGAGGAGAGGAGAGAGATGCAAAAGGACACACACTGCAGAGACAGTACAGGGTAATTAGTGAGCCAACATCACGTTTTCTCCTCAGAATAACTGGGCTAATTGTTCTGGTTCGTTACAGCATGTTAATAGGATTGATTCTCAACTTGTGGAATGTTTGTGTTAGCTCCAAATCTACATAAATCTCACTCTCTAAATTACCAGTGTTCCCCTCACATTTTACATGTACACGCTCACACGTCTCTTGTATGTCAACAGGCTGAGAATCTTAAAAATAAAAACAGATTTCATTGACAAACTAGATAAAAAGGAAAAGTGCAACCTAAAGCATGTTGTTCACTACTCCAAATAAGCTTATTGATTCCAAATGCTTGGGGATAAAGACTGAAAAATATTTCCCATAATCTTCCAAATCCATCTTCCCAATCCACAAACACTGGCTGCATTGTGTCCAACTCAGCACTGCAAACAGTGTCAAAATACTTCACGGCAGATGATGCAACAAAAACTGTAGTTGAGCAATTTCTATTCATTTAAGACAAGAGGTTACCGCAGAAATTAAACTCTGTGGGAACTGGGCATCATGGCTGCATCTTCACCAGAAACAATGACCTTTATTCAAAAGTGAAACCTTATTGTGGCGTTATTATGCCCTTTCCAGTCCCTGTAAAATCCCTGTGGTATGGATGGTAGAAATGTATGTTGTAACTTGCCATAAATCTAACGGACACAAGGTTACCCACACACATACACTAGGTACACCATATTCTGTACATATAGTACAGATTCGTACAGACTCTGCGACTGAAAAGTACAAAATATCCTAGCTCGATAAATAGCTTCTTCATTAAGACAGAGATGAGACTGTTTGAGAAAAACAAACACGGTATCATGTGTGAAAACTGTGTGGGTGCAGAACCAGCATGACTAACACATGCACAGATGTTCTCCTCTTGCACACGTCAATTTCCCAGAGGGCGATGTTTTGACCCTGAAGCTCAGCATCACAAAATAGCCACACAATTTGATATTTTATCTAGCATATCAGCGACGGTATTAAAGAAACAAAATGTGAAAGCACGCTATAAAGGTCTTACGAGGGTAAAGATTATTGATGTCAGATCATTTAATCGTGATCATGTGACCTCATAAAAATGTATTTGAAAACAACAAAGCTAACCACATCCAGTAGTTCAACAGTAACTATAAATACGAGCCCATAAAAGGAAGCTCTGAATACAATATTAGCTCTCTGTTGTTTTAACCTACTTTTGATAAGAGCAGCACCAGGGCTTTTATGTTGGATTGTGTTCAGTGTGTTTACACAATTAAGGCTTCCACAACAGTTTTGTTCAGTACCCAACTTACTGTAATGGGGGCAGTGCTGAAACGAATCTTCCTCTTTGCAGGGATGTCCTCTTTGTTTTCTTGTGGCAGACCGGGAATGTCTGTCAGATCAGAGCCCGGGTCGTAGACAATATCCTCATCGTCTCCGTAGAGGTCATCCTCAGGATCTGTGCAGCTTTCCCCCCAACCCTGGTAACAGGCGTCCCCATCTGCGTTAAAAATCACCCGCTCATTCCCAACGTATTCCTCATCGGGCTCTTCCACCTGGTCCTTGGGAGATTCGGAGGACTTGTCATCTCTTGAACCGTCTCCATCCTCCTGGCTTTCCCCAGCTGGTGTAGTTGGGGTTGGCAACGGCTCAGGGGTTGCATCGTCAAAAGCTTTATCGGTAATCACAGCATCATCTGTAGGTTTTGAAGCTTTGGACACCCCTAAATCCTCAGTATGTTTTCTTGTTTCTGAGGGTTTCTCCTCTTCTTCACATGAGCCATTGACCTGGCTTCCGTTGGTGGTGACCCCAGACAGACGCTGTCTTTCTCCGCCCGTAGTCTTAACCTTGTCTGATTTGTCTTGGGCTTCTTCGTCTTTTGGTGCAGGTTTCAGCTCTGAAGTCTCCGTCCCAGGACTGGGGCTCAGAAGGTCCTCAGAAGAGGAGGATGTTGGAACCTTTCCTCCTATCCTGCTCCGGTAGCTTCCACGAACTGGAGATTGTCTTGAATCATCTTCACTGACGTCACCTCCATGGCGGTTGAATCCGTCTGGTGAGTAGAGGGCCCGTCTGCTGACTCCTTTGTAGGGCGCACCTTGGTTGTGGTGGTCAGCATTTTCAAAAACAGCACTAAGTTGACTGACAGTTGGCGAGGATGCCTCTGTTCTAGAGCAAAGTGAGTCCAAGGAGTCTGTGCTGCCTCGATTAGACCTCGCACCTCGCCAGTCGTCTAGATGCTCATGGGAACCTCGTTTATCACGTCCGTATGGAAAGACTGGTGATTGGGACTGGTCACGTGACTGCTGCTCAAACAGCTTCCTGGTTTCAGAGAACTTTGCTCCAGCACCTCCAACCCTGTCAGCTGATGAGGAATGTTGGAGTCTTATCACCGATCCATCGGCCTTGTTGATGAAGTTGGTGGGCTTGACCAGCTTTTGCGGCGAGGTGTCATCACAACCCCTGGCCTTAACCGGCACTTTATCTGAGCCCATCTGCATGAACATGTCCTTAATGCGACTGACATGGCTGCCATACTGGCGGCCCCTTGGCTGTTTCACCCGTTCTAGGTCTTTGGGCTTGGAGTCTCCATCGATCCGAGGCTGGTCAAAGGCCCTTTTTAGCGCCTGAAACTCAGCACGGTAGGCATTACGGTGGGGGGAGGCACTCCGGAGGCTGGTCCTCTCCCCCGAGGCCTCCGTCTTCAGCATGATGATGTCTTTGGATTCAGGGGGGATGTCAGCATCGCCGTGGCCTCATTAGAATGTGGGAGTGAGGAGTCTAGTTTGACCTACTGCAGCGCTGCCTAGTGGGATCCACCTGATGTTGTAGTTCCTTCAGACCCATTCACACCTGCAGAGTTAAAAAGAGAAGTTATAAAGATAGAAACACTTTGTAACATTGCATTATAATGTGATTTCAAGAGGGATAACTATTTAAACACGCGCACTGTAACAACACAAACTGAAAGTGGCTCTTTCTCGTAAAAAAAAAAAAAAACGATCACAAAGCTTGAGAAGGGATCATTTTCACCTTCCATAAATAAAACTATTTAGTAACATGGGAGCCAAATATGCTGATGTATGAGTCTTAGTACAAGAGGACTAGTTATGAAAGCCTATTGGACTCTAAAAGCACCCTGATTATGTTGTCTTTTCAGCACTGCTGGCACTGTTAACCTCCTCAAATCAATATCCCTGTTTGAGCTCTTTATATTTAAACTGGTGCTATGCTGCAGGAAATATTATTTTCCTCTCCCACTCCCTCTGTTTGCTATAGTAAGCTGTGACCCTTGTTCGCCGCCACATCCCATAGCTTTTTAAACCATCACTGAAATTATGCCGGTCCCTACTTAATGCCCTTAAACAAAGCATTTCATGGTAGTTGCAACCTTTACTGCACAGAGAGAAAAGGGCTGTTGAATGCCCCAGTAATGTGTTGATACCATCCCAGGAACAACAATACTAAACATTTCATGAACTGAAAGCCTTGCAGTTTACCCACCATTACAATAATACTGCATTGGAGCAGGGTAGCAGGCTAGTATTGTGGTTAAATATTCCATACCTACAGCCATACATATTTAATCCTGTTTGGAAATACATTCACACAAAGAGGATGATGAAATATAACACAGAAACATCCATGTGGGAAAACAGACAATCCATTAATCTCAGTTGTGCTGAATGGTATGGATGCATCAGCAGCAGCAGCAGCAGCAGCAGCAGTGGCTGAAACCTAAATGTCCTGACTCAATATTCATTATTCACCATGCCGGACTCTTGCTGGTAACACCTAGGTAAAATTCCTTGTGCAAAATAAAATCAACTTGAATAACATCCTGTGCTGCTTTGGGTGACATAGCACATAAAGTTAGAGGTGAAAGATGAAAGATGAAATTGAGGCTTTAACATTGTGTCAGTGGGATCAGACAAACAAGCACATCAGCCACACCGCACACAGCATGACAGCTCAGGTTTCCCCATTCTGACACTGTTAAACATTTATTTATGTGCATTTCCCCTCCCGTGCACATGCAGGGGGCAATCATATAAACGACTGACCTTCCTCTGTGATTACCAGAAGACTAAGTTAACTGTTAACCACAAACCACAGCGATGTTGCTCCAATGTTACAAAAACAAAAGAGTCAGACTTACATTCATGGCTCCGGCTCCGTTTGACGCGTGATACAAACAAACTGTAATCCCGAGGCGTAAACTCGTGGACAATATAGATGCTCTTGTCGCAAAACCTTTCGATAAAAACATTTCTATCCCACGCTCGTAAATTGTCCGGGACGGAATCGCCACTACAGAAACGTTTGGACACACTGGAGCCGCTACAACGCCATTGCAGGCAGTGGGTGATGCTGCCAGTCGCGCTATAGGGGTGTCGGTGCAATTTGGCAGCTCATCTCACAGAGAGCTGCACTGTGGCACCATCTACAAGGGCTGCTCCGATATACGTCTGCAGGATGGTAAAGCAAACATACTTAGCTGTTATGGTAGCCGGCGATTTGCGAATGTAAAGCCTCATGTGACAGGTGCTAAAACCTGAACTGCGGCAATGGTTTGGTCCGATAATCTGCTGCGCGGAGGGGGTTTCAGTGAGCTGCAGTCTGGCATAAATACCAGCACACAGCAACTGTAACTTTACTCGCTGCTTATTGTTCATCACTGGGGTTTGGGTGGGGTAGATGGGGTCAGGGACCACTCAGGCAACGCGATGGGTGCTCAAATTAGGGTGACTAGAGATGAGGGCCACCAGAGGGCCTAGAGGAGTTTACAAGAAGGTAGAGCAAAAAAAAAATGGGTGAAGTTTGATATTACTGTTAATTAACTGTGTGCTTGCTAGGAGAAATAAGGATAGCAACATCTGCTCCTTCCTACATCTTATCAGTGTAAGCATAGGTGTAGATTTCAGGGGGGGCACAGGGGGCACCACCCCTTCAATATTTTAAACATTTGTCGCCACCCATAGAAACATCAAAGTAGCAGAGGTCTTGCATTTCGAAGAAATTAAAGACATTTCCATCATAAAATGCTGCAGAGAAAACACAAATTGATGCATTCAAATTCACCAAAATGCAGAACATTAGGCATCTAACACAGGGTTTAAGTCAGAAGGCATATGCTGGCTTTTTGCTGGTATCACATGTAGTCGTCCAGCAGCTGAAAATATCAAAGTCCAAAATGTCCAGTGGGAAATATGCCAAATAAATAAATAGCGTGTTAATATATATCAATATTAATCTATATTTGTTGCTTAGACAACTTAAATACAAACATATAGACCAGATTTTTATTTTTACTACAGACGGATCTATTTGACCGACAAAGCTGTACATATGACACATCCACAGCACTCACGATCTTCTCTTACCACACTCACTGTCGCTAGGTGATAGCATCATGGATCACATTCTCCAAGCAGACCTTCAACACACCGCAACCTTGGAGCTCAGACCAGAGATACATTTGACTCTGCCATGCACGGTGGGTTTCACTGTCATTAAACGTATTCTGTTATATGGCCAGAATTCTGGAATATTAATGGACATATTGGCCATGCAAAAAAGTCGAGAGCAAACCCTGGTCTGATGTTCAAAATTTCCTGAGGAGCACCAAAAAACCCTTGTGTCCACTTTCAATGTTGAAATGGCACCTATGCCCTTGATTCTACTGTAGGTAAAGGTGACACTGGGCATTTGTTCCTTCTGGAGGGTGATAAGTGTCATGAGCAAACTTAATTCAGCCACACATGATAAAACAAGAGCCTCCGAATATTAAAGTTGGCCATACTGAACACACAACAGAATTTGCAGTCTCTTTCCTCAATTAAAATGTCTGATTTTACATTTTACATTTTTACATCACTCCTGCCACAAATTTTAACAATTGCCAACATTCAAATGTGTGGTTATCTTAATAAACACTGCAGAGTTATTGATGTCGATGTGTTATGATGCATGGCATTGTTGCTTACATGTGTATGTTGCAAGCACACATGACATGTTATCTTCTGAATTAAAATCTTAATCAAAATTTAATCACAATTCATTAAAAAAGTATGTGTGATTTAGCAGATTAAAGCAAGCGTAAATTTGAATGAAATATTTATGACTTAATTCGTCACCTTCTTAAATCCTATAAAGTAAATCTCATTTATAAATGTGCAGTCATATGATCTGCCAAAATATGCAATTTACATTATTATCAAAATAAGGTAAATCGCATATTTTGGCATGGTAAATGGTTAAATAAATTTTATGTAACCATTTCTGTCCATATTGAACTCACTCAAAGACACACATTTGTTCTTTTTCATGCAGTAGGCTATTGTTGTTCCATTTTTACTTATGATCTTTCACATTTTTCATTACCAGCATCTCTAAAGGAAGTCTTTGCCACAATAAACCTACATGAGCTATAGTTTGTTCCCATTTAGCAACAGGATGCATTTGTGAGGAGCGAGGGTATGTTACATCTTGCCCTGCACCTCAGAATAAGTAAAGTCAGGGCAACTACAGCGTAAACTGACACTTAACACAACCTATACTGAGGAAGAAGTGGACTGACATCAATCCAAATCAGTGCACATTCACCACATAAGATCTCAGGCACATTTAGCCACTAACTTAACCTCTTGCCAAGTGGGAAATGCTGTGTTTTCCAAGCATGAAGCATGCATTGACCTATACTGTTTGTTGTGATACATTCAGTCCAAACGCTGGCTATGTGAAGATGTTGCTAAGCAACCTAAAAATAATCTTAAGGGAATAAAAGGGAGGGTGAGAGAACAGAACAGCCTCGCAACCGCAGAGCGCTGAGGATGGATGGCATCATGTTCATCACCACATGCGGAAGCCATGAATCCAGTTTCAAATATCCCTTCATCAAACAAGAGGCATTCAGTGAACACGGTTGACATGTTAGCCAGAACCAGGGCCCTTCTCTGCAGAATCAAAGTGCGCTCTCAGTGGCAGCTGACATCAAGGGAGCATGAAGGGTGAATTAAGGGTCCCACGGCCCTTTAACCAGCCTGACTTGAAGCCAAGGGGCCAAAACATGACCATCTGTCTGCTAGGACTGCCTCTGCAGGGGGTCTGGGCAGATTGGAGCAGACTTCTTAAACATGTCTCTGCCCTCTAACAGCTGGGCTTGGGAGGTCATGTTCTGGTGAGGTGATGGTGTGTATGCATGTGTGTAGGAGCCTGTGTGTTTGTCAAGAAATCATCAAGCTCATAGATCAAAAAGAAATCAAAGAAGGTATTAATAAACAGAGTAATTTAGCAACCTTATTTCAACTAAAGATAAAAAGATGCTTTAAGAGAGTTACACTATAGGGTCAGTGAAATGACATGTAGTCCTTAATCACATGGAGACAAGTCAACAGGGATGCAGCCACACAGCAGCCACTCCTTGTGTATGATACACAGCCAGCTGAAACCTAAACCCCAGTTTAACTCCACCAACATCCCACAGAAACATCCACAGAAGGCGTGACGCCCCTTTCTCTGATTCATGCTGTGTTTTTGCCCCGTTTTTTTACGAGACAACCATCTTTTTCCATCCAGATGTGGAGCCAATGAGGAGCCGTGCTGTTTCCAGTGAAGGAAGGAGGCGGAGGAAGGAATGCTGCAGGATGCTTATTATCATGGCTGTCAAACCCCAGTGGCGATTAGATTAAAACAGCCTTTTTACATGATAGATTTACGAGGATGATGTGCACCATGTCCGCTAGAGCTGTCGCGGTATGGCTCGGTACGGGTACGTATCGATTAAACTCGGATATATTCGGACATTTTCACGCGTTTGCCTTTGATGCGGTGTCTATGCTAGCTAGCTAGCTAGTTAGCATGCTGCTGTTCAGCTACCGTGCTCATTTTTTCCAGGAGGCTGAGGAGGAAAAATGGCTAACAATAGGCAGCTATACCGTTATACAGTGTACACATTCAGCTTAAAAAGGGTTTTATACACTCTCTTACATCTTCAACGAGTTATATAATAACGTTATACAATATCTTGCTGGTTATATTTGTTGTCATTCATTCAGTTTTAATTACCTTTGTGAAATTAGCCCATTTCCCATGGCCTGTGTTTATATTTAGACCAGGTGTGTAATGGATGCCTAATTTAGCAGCTCAAGTCACCCCTAATTATATATGGGGACTGTATGTGAGAATATTATTACACTGCTTTGTTTTTCTTACAGCTGCTTATTAGTGGTACACATCTTGTGCTGGCAATTTATATTCTCTCTGTTGCCTGTTTATTAGGTAGACATATAGGTGAAAATAATGCAGTAACATAACAGCCTTGCAACAATGTTAAGAGTCAGAAATCTTGGTGCAAGATAGTCATATGAACTCCTTACATCCATCCACCAGGGTTTAACAAGTCTTAAATTTGATTTTTAAAATTTAAGGCCATAAAATGTCTTAAAAAGTCTTATTTTTTACCTGTGAGAAGTCTTAAATTTTGAGGTGAAACTAGGACTAACGGAGACATGTCTGAATACCTAATCAAATCTAGCTATTACACTATCTAGTTACATGATTAGTTATATGATATTATTACTTTATTACTCGTAATGTGATAGAAGATACACTGAAAAACATGTGAACATGATGTTTACTACCGTGTATTAATGCAGTTTGTTGGAGTTAAATGGTATTAATTTTTCTTTTTTGAGGTCTTAAAACATCTTAAATTTGACTTTAAAAAGTCTGCAGGAACCCTGATCTACAGGGATAAAATCAGCCCAGTATCACCTCAACATTACAGCAGGAATCAAAGGTCTCTAAGATTTGTCCATGCTTTTATCTAGGGGCATAACTTACAATTACTTTCATCATCAGTTAATCTGTTTTAAAGATAAGGAAAAGTAAAATAAGATGAGAAAAAGACAGCAGATTAGAAGTGTTTAGCAAATATTAAATAAGATATATGATATATAGCAAATGTAAAAACTAGATAACAGTAATGTGCAAATTATAAAACTAGCTCACAGTCAGGTGCAAACATGGTGCGATCATAAAAGCTACACAGCAACAAGTATATATTTTAAAAAGCGAAAAAACCTTGATAAATCCATTCATTGTTTGGTCAAGAAATCAAAGAAAAATAGTAATAAACACACATTAGAATTTCCCACAGCCCAAGAAGAGATATGTCTTGTTTTATGTAATCAACAATCCAATACCCAAAGATTTTCAGTTCATTATTATGACAAAGAAACGCACCAAATCCTCACACTGGAGAAGCTTTCAGTTTCAATGCACGACACATTAGAAACCATGGTTTCAGTTTATTCAAATTAATTTCTGTGTGCAGCTTCTCTTTATGTGGGGGATTTATCCGAGCTTGAGAAATGTGAATCTGCATGCACAGCTGTTGTATTAGACTGCATTAGTTTAAGCCAGGTTAATAAACTAGTAACAAACTGAATGTATAGTTTAGACCGCCCTTGAAAGACACACTTGTTCTATTCATGCTTCTGTTCAATGATCCAATAGTTTACATTGTGCATGCCTATGACGCCAAACACACGTCTTTACATGAGAGATTTGTCCATATGGATCGGCCCGTGGGCTTGAAGCAGAGAACAGCCCTGTACAGAGATGGTGAGTGGGTGTGTGCAGTGGTGCACTTCATGTGTTGACCCGCTGTCCCCTCTCCCCTGTCATAACACAGTGACACGCTCAACTGGTTTCCCATTAATACTGGCATTATTGTTTTCAGTTGTCTGCTGTCCCACAGACTTGGCCCACATACTTTTGCTGTAACAGCAGTTTACTGAATTTAGATTTTGTCTAATCCTTGCCCCTGCTAGAAGTAGAATTCATCCTTAATCATTAACTGTGAAACAAAGGTCTATATCTTCTGTTTAACACGATACCGGTGCTCTACTGCCCTGAGTCAACCTAATTGTTTTAGATAAATCAGTGATTTACTTACCCCCACAGAGCGCTAGAAGATTGAACTGGCTGTGTCGTGTCCACTCTTGTCCTTAGCCACAGCCTTCTGCCTGTTGTGACACTGACTACTTTCACTTCCAGGTCTGTGTTTAGAACAACGAGGCTCAACCTCATCACAGGCAGAATACCAAAGCTGCGGTTCAAACAGTAGCGATCCTTGTTGTCTGTGCTTCCCCGGAACACCAAAGAAGCACATGCATTCCTCCTGACCCGGGCGACGTACACATACAAAGCTGATTCAACAGAACTAAAGGACATCCCTCCCTTGCCTCTGTGTCGGCTAGCCGGAGGCCTCAGTTAGCTCGAGCCATTAGAGGAACAAGGGTGTGTTTTTTTCTCTATGTGCTGCCAATGACATTTTTAGTGTAGGCATCACTCCTGAAACTTCAGACAGTCCAAGGTCAGCCCTGAAGAGCATAAAATCTGGTTAGTCATTTCCACCTCCCCCATGGCCTGTCAGTGATCTACTCTAAATTAAAGATTGTCAGTTTATTATGATTATGTGCAATATAAAGGAAATACCTGAATGCCAGCGCGTATAGTATGTGAGCCCAGTTATCAGAAGAGTGTGGCTTGTTGTGTGTATGAGTGTATGAGCATGCACTTTTGTCTATCTTTACATTTGTCTTGCAGCAGGAGCCTAATGGTTAGTCTTCAGTCAGTCTAGTATTAACCTTTAACTGGTGATGTATTATGTACACAGGGCTCAACAGTAATAATTGCCAGGTTGCCAGTAGCAACCATTTTGAAAAAAATGGCAACCAGTTCTTGATCTCCCTAACATATAAAATTAAATAAATCCTTAATATAATGAAAATTGGTGAGTTACATAAAAATTAACCCCATACAGTTGTCATGAATGTTGGAATTAGCTAAAGAGACCCAAACTGTTTTATGTACCAGCTGTAAACATGTCTATTTCTGCTGTAAAGTTGGGCATTTTAATATGGATGTCTTCGGGAATTGACTCGCTTCTGGAGCCAGCCTCAAGTGGCCATTAGAGGAACTGCAGTTTTTAATAACACTTGTGCGTTGGCTTCATTTTTCAGCCCTGGAGGTTCACGGTTGGTCATAAGTCAAAGTCATGACTCTGATGCAGGTGACAACACTGCAAATGCATTGGTGCGTTTACTGGCATGTGTGCAGGCATCTGTTTTTAGAGACAACCGTAAAGCAAGTTAAGTCGTTTGACTATGGGGTGAAAAGTTCAACTAACCCGTCAGCATCAAACTCGAATGTGCTTCAACGGACAAAAAAACAAAAAGTAAATCTGTGAATTCTTGGTAGCTGTAGTATCTCGGCACCCTTGAGCTTAACAGAAATACACTGCAAAATATGTACAGCATACTCATCAATAAGTGACGTATCAAGTTTACTAGTTTACTGATAACACTTTAGATTCAAAATCTGTCAAGTATCAGATAAAACCATATTTTTAGTTTCGGCAACCAAGAGCTGCCTGCTTTTTAAAAGTTAGTGTTGAGCCCTGGTACAGTAGGAGGGCTGAGGTCCATCATCTCGAGAAGGCCTGGCAGAAATTCAGCCCGCCACAAATAAGCAGATCTGATGCTATTAGCGAAGCCTCACTGTAGCTTAGTTAGTGATCTTTACTTATAGTGGCTGCTCGCTAAACAGAAGTGACTGCAGTCAAACACAGTCCAATAGGATCCTGTAAGCGAGACCGGCTAACATAAGGCAGCCAGGAGTGTGTGTTAGGCCCAAAGGCTTGCTGTTGAATCAGAGCTTTAATGTTGATCGGCCAAAACACATTTCAAATCCCATAGGTCATTTCCTATTCCTCAGACCATTAGGTGAGACCAGGCCATCTGGGCTCACTTCTATGTCCTGCCTGTCTCATCTGTGGACGTGCCACAAATGTTTACACCGCATCCAGTTGGCCTCTGAGCAGAACAGAATAGCCAGTACTTGACCTTGAATGTGAGTGTGTGACTGTGGTCCTTTGTGTGGTGAAGAATTGATGAGGCCCATCGGGTCCGGTAATAGAATCCAAGCGTGCGCATTCAGAGTGGGATTTGCAGATCGACTCAAGTCATCACCGAGGGCGCCACCGGTGCGCCGAAACTGAATGAGGTTTTATTCTTGGTCGCTGAATAACCTAGATCCTAGTGTCATGGGTGCAGTAGTAGCAGAGAAAGGAGCCATGGCGCGGATTAGTCTCGCTCAGGTGGTTCCCTCAATCTGTTCTTGGAAAGAAACGTGGTGGATATAACCTCAGGTTTCTACAAGTAACACCACATTTAGCGGCCGCTAAATGCTATTGATTGTATCTAGCTGCGACTGAGCCCTCGGGGACATCGGACATATGGCCAGTCACCGTTTGTGGCCACAGATGTAGCCCAGTTTAACATGCATATGGGAGTGTTTTATAACCTTACTCTTACAGGCGGCTCATCAGTGCGCCTAGATTGCAGTTAGGCAATTTGGCCTTGTAGATGTGGACTTCCTTAATAATCTGCAGCTTACTGTGTCACCTAATCTTTTATAACCCCTTTGTGCTCCCTGGTAATAGATAACACTTAACAACCGAAGATCACATACTGACTTCCGCTTTCATGGGCACGGATTAAAATGTAAATCCTGCTCTATTACTGTGTTCAGTGGAGACTCTCCTTGGAAATCAGCTTGTGTTCAAGGAGAGGGCTGTCAGTACAGTCGTAGAGACTCACTCCATGTTGTGATGCTGTAGAATATGTTAGTTTGACGTCAATAAGAAGATGAAGCGGGAGATAAACAATGGTGAAAATCTGTGACATTTTCCTTGAGGGGAAGGCACACACACAGCTTTCCCATGCCTTCTTGCTGCTTAATGTGTCTGGAGTTATGTGTCTGCAGGCGAGAACAGTACAAACTCTCCTTCCCTCCTTCTATTGCATTTCACAGCACAGATCTCCAGTCTGCCCTCCCTCCCTCTCCTCCCCCCTCCTTCTCCTCTTCCTCCTTGTACACTCAGTCTCCCATGGTGATTAAAAATTGAGTGCCCACCCACTGCGGGGAGAAAAAAGTGAGAAGAGGAAAAATTCTCAGAGACTGAAAGACGACAAGAGAAGGGGAAATAGTGGAAGATGCAAAGACAGGGAAGAGAGCTTTGCAAATCACAAGTCTTTTGTTGTGTAAACTTTTGTGAAGGGGCTGCCATTTTCCTAGCGATGCCCTTCACAAATACAGACTAAATGTTTGTGTTTGAAATGGAGTGGGGCTAAACAGAGAGAATAATGGAGACGGAGTGGGAGGAGGGCACGAAAACAGCTCCATACAGTCTGAATGACTCTCATTACTGCTGCTTTTACTCACAGTACCTCGGCGCCTTGGCCCTGAAATTCATTGTTTTGATTTAGCAGCTTGGTCTTATTATGTACATAATCATAGTCTTTCCGTCAGCTAATAATTTGAGTTTGTGCCTGTTTCTTCACTGCGTTCTTGTGTGAAGCAAATGCATTTTACTTTTAAGAGAATGCAGACGCCACCAGGCAAGAAAAGTGGACGAATCTGTCATTGCCAGCAGTATTGATTCTCAAAGTGTGAAGTAGGTTAGCAGGTGCTAGTAACCCCGAACGTTTACTTCATTTGTTTTCACCTCTATTAACGCCTTCTCTTCTTGTCTAATTAGTGCTGCTGGCAGGTCATTAATGATAAAGCAAACACAGAGGGGGGAAAAGGTGTGAATGTTTTGCTTTCAGGTGCTAATTTCCTTTTTGTTTTGAAATCTGTGTTTCAGTGGTCACCATCTTGTCAAGATCGCACGCAGACCGTAACGTCTACCCATCTGCAGGAGTGCTGTTTGTCCATGTTCTGGAGAGGGAGTATTTCAAAGGAGAGTTTCCTCCCTACCCAAAATCAGGTATAACACCATCACATTCCCACTTTCTGCATGCTTATTAGCTTACTATGCTTATTATCTAAGTGAGTAAAACATTTGTACCGGTAGTTGTTGGCGCAGCCATTGTATAAATGTCCATTCATCGCATTTCACTAGTAAAAAATGCTTAGCCGCTGTTGGCAAGTTGTCCACAATTCAGCTAATGGGTCTAAATGTACATTACTGAATTGGTTCTGACCTGTAACAGATCATTGGGTCACCCCTCATTAAACAGCTCTGTCTACAGGCGATGCCGGCAACGACCCGATCACTTTCAACACCAACCTGATGGGCTACCCCGACAGGCCGGGCTGGCTGCGTTACATCCAGAGGACCCAGCACAGCGATGGAGTGCTCTACGGCTCCCCCACTGCAGAGCATGTTGGCAAGCCCTCCGTCATAGAGGTGGGTGGTTGGACCACTTTCAAAGTGAAGAGAGGGAAGATGAAGGCATTCGTGTTTCTGTTTAATGTGTCAAGAAAGTGAAACTGTCGTACAACATGAAAGCATTAAATTAAAAGAATCATTTTTCATTCATTTAAACAGAAGGCAGTGTCACATATTTTTAGTCTCTACCAAATCACACACATAAAGGTAATGGAGTAGTAACACATTTGAATTGATTTTACAGAGCACAGCTGATGTAGCATAGTAAAATGTTAAGCTACAAGTCTTCAGACTTAAATTCCATTATGTTTTCTTATGCTTTCTTTGTCCCCCATAAGCTACTGTAGAAATTCTTTTCCCAAAAGGCTTAGCGTTCCCAGCGGCGCACATGTGCCTCTATACGGCGTCTCAGTCTTGCACAGAGCCTGCGTAGTGTGTATCTAGCTCAGCCTTGTCCAGAGTGCTGCTGCCATATAAGCTGCACTGATCTGGGCTTAAACTTTCACCCCTGTGTGTTGCAGATTACTGCCTATAACAGACGCACTTTCGAGACAGCACGGCACAACTTGATCATAAACATCATGGCCACAGAAGGTAAGAGGTGCCAGTATGAGGGCTTAAAGCAAACAGAGATCAGACTGTGCAACTTCCCTGATTAAATCCTGAGGGCTCGATCAGTACATGAAGTGTCATGGAGAGGAGGAGAAAATGCTGCCTGTGACTATCTTTGTCAACAAGAACTAATCAGTCATTCTCAAGAAAAAGAACATGTTGTATTGATCTAACCACATGTACGATATATACAAGTGTCTCTACCAAACTCTGAATCAGTTATTGTTTGCAGATGAACTAAAAGATACATCAAGAATCACAAGTCAGTGTGGCTTCTGTAAACACACACTCCTGCATCGATACAGAATGTTATGGTCATAAATTATTATGGTATAGCTATAGAAAGCAGCCGCTCCCTTTCATCTGTGTGACTGCACCTCACATCTGTGCGTCTGCACGTTTGCACACCGGCTTGTCGACCAGTCGCGGTACATGCGGTACAAGATGAACTGAATTGGCTGAACGCTCGGCAGATGTTCGCGGCGCCAACGTGACATCACTTTCCCTTTTCTGTGATGTCATCTGCCATCTGGCTCCAGAAGGAGGCCAAGTCATAACAGAGCAGAGCAGACACACTAACGTCTGCTGGACAGACTGCCGAAATCAGTGTCATCTATGCTGCAGCAATGAAGTATTAATGATGTCATAGTCAGCAGAACACAACTGTAACTGCCCCCTCGCTTCTCTATCTGCAGATCCTTAAAAAGTCTTAAAAGGCACGAATTCATTAATCTAAAAAGAAGGGTCTTAATTGGTATTAAAATGTCTTAAAATAATCTTTTAAAAGTCTTAAAAATAATAATTAACATCATCCAGACGAAATTGACGAATGTTTTACGTTACAATAAACATTTGTGCAAAACTGTCCTTAACCTTTTGTAATTCATTCATTCATCTTCTAACCGCTTCATCCTCTTGAGGGTCGCGGGGGGGCTGGAGCGTATCCCAGCTGACATCGGGCGAGAGGCAGGGTACACCCTGGACAGGTCGCCAGACTATCACAGGGCTGACACATAGAGACAAACAACCATTCACGCTCACATTCACACCTACGGGCAATTTAGAGTTGCCAATTAACCTAGTCCCCAATCTGCATGTCTTTGGACTGTGGGAGGAAGCCGGAGTGCCCGGAGAGAACCCACGCTGACACGGGGAGAACATGCAAACTCCGCACAGAAGGGCTTCCGCGCCCGGGATCGAACCGGCAACCCTCTTGCTGTGAGGCGAGAGTGCTAACCACCACACCACCGTGCCGCCCCCCTTTGTAATTCATGCCCTTTTTTTCTTTAATAGTTTATCTTAAAATTAGTCTTAAATTTCATTCAAGTGGCATTAAGAAAGCTGAAAAAGGTCTTAAATCTAACTTGCCTTAAGCTGTAGGAACCCTGTCCCTCTCCGCCATTCAACTTTGATTCTGAGTCTCTCTCTCCCTCATCCCTGTGCACAGAGTTCCCTCTGCCCTACCAGGCGGAGTTTTATATCAAAAACATGAATGTGGAGGAGATGCTAGCCAGCGAGGTGCTGGGGGACTTCCTTGGAGCGGTAAAGAACGTATGGCAGCCTGAGCGCCTCAACGCTATCAACATCACCTCAGCTCTGGACCGTGGCGGCCGTGTGCCCCTGCCCATTAACAACCTTAAAGAAGGGTGAGGAGTTTGAAAGTTTTTCCAGACTTATATTGCAGCACTGAAGGAAAGATGATCCAGTCACAGCTAAATTAATTTTCTTTCTTTTTAGGCTCTTTTTATTGCACATTACGTTGATTTTTTTTATACTGAAAACCAGATAAATTGCGGGATTAGTGTTATGATTCAGGTATAATTCCTTTTGGATAACTCATACACACTAAGCATGAGTTTTAACATGGTCTCCCATCAAACAAATTGCTTATATTTTCAGCCCACTCACATCATGCTGACATTTTATTTAATTGGGGCCCTAGGGATCCACCGTTCGCTGTGAATTAGATGAGTACACTTGACTGTCAGCTCCGACAGATACTGTCAGCTGGTCTAGTTCAGAGGGGAATAGCCCACATCAACTGCCATAAGTTGTGCATCAAAGATTCATGCTGACGTTTTGGAAGATGAAAGCATGTAGGAGAACGCTCAGCGAAGGAGAAGTGCTCTGACTATTACAAGCCTCAGCATAAACATGTAAAATGAGGCTCCATTTTCTCTCCTCTTCTCTCATGCTTTGCGTTTCACTTTCTCCTCCCCTCTCCAGAGTGTACGTGATGGTCGGCGCCGATGTTCCCTTCTCTTCGTGCCTGCGGGAGGTGGAAAGCCCACATAACCAGCTGCGCTGCAGTCAGGAGATGGAGCCTGCCATCAGCTGTGACAAGAAGTTCAGAGCCCAGTTTCACATTGATTGGTGTAAGATCTCTCTGGTGAGGATTGTCTTGCACAGATTTGCTTGGATTGAAGATTGCAGGTTCTTTAAAGGGGAACTATTATGCTCATTTTGAGGCTTATACTTGAACATGTTAAAATGCTTCAGAGGTCAAAAAACACGTCATTTTCTTCATACTGCCTAGGGCTGGCTCCCTTCTCTCAAATTCATATCTCAGCATTTTCAGGCTGAATGGTGTTACACAATATATATCTCTGTAAAGTCGTTTACCATGGCCTGTCAAATGAATCTAGTGCTGAAAAATGATTTAAATATTTGTATTTATTTAATCTCATTTCTGCACAGAGCATCAGCAGAGAGGCTGAGGGAGGGAAGGAGCGAGAGATACTTTGTCTGCGTTATATACATCTTGTATGCTAAACGTCTGTGTTGTTGCTGCATTTTTTAAACAGATCTGTCACCTGCATCCAGGCGCTGTCTCAGTGTCACAAAATAGTCTACAACTAACAAAAAGAACAGCAATGCACTATGATCCACCTCACGCATAGACTAGCAGCGCAGTGCTGGATTACATGCGTGCTACTGCGGTGATTTCAGTCATCTCACAGACTGATTTAGTGTAGCACGTGCAACATATCGACCAATGTCGCACTGTAGACCAATTAACAGACAGATTAAACAGAGGAGCGGCTCTGCGTCTCTCTGAGTGTTGCTGTAGAACTTGTGAGTTACCAAGTGGGGCGTAAAATATATTGATATATCATATATAGTCGCCACATCGCCCAGCCCTAATACTGCCTGTGCCGAAACACCTGTATTCACCCTCTGTCTGAGATACTCCATTATAGCGCCTGTCTCTTTAAGCCCCCCTACTGAAAAAGCCCAGTCTGCTCTGATTGGTCAGTGCTCCTGGGTCTTTCAAATCTTTGCGTCTCTGCACCCTCATAGCAGCCAGGAAAATGGCATTAATGGAGAAAAGCAGTACTTTCTACTGTGAGAAGTGATCAATAAAAGCCTCTCAATACAACAGGACATGTTCCAGCAGGAATAAGATATGAAATCAGTTTCCCTGACGACAGCATGTAGCTACGTGTAGCAGTGTACTTGCAGCTGGGGAATGACTGTAACACAACATAGTGGCACTTTCTACCATAAAAAAAAGTCCCCAAATCTTCACAACTGGACACGTTTCAGCAGGAACATGATCTGAAGTCTCAGAGACATTAACAACATCTGATACCAGGATTACATGTTTTCTTGATGTTAGCATGGAACAGTGTGGGCTGTGTAATGAAAACACTTGCAGAGACGTGCCTGGAGCAGATGACCATATAAGGAAATCTGTCACGATTGGATGCAGGCTTGTCTTGAAAGTAGAAAACAGTATTTAGAGTGGTCTGAAGCCTGAGGTTTTTGCTCAGTTATACATATGTTTACGTCATTATTTTAAACTTTGGCTATGTTTCATATGGACATCTGACATTTATATACATGATATATATATGACAGAAATTGAGGAAAAGCATAATGGGTCCCCTTTAATGCTGAGATGAACAGGTACACTACACAGTCTTTTCAGTAAATGCTGTCTACTGTTACATCTCTGACACATTTCTTTCACAGACGCTGTATTAACTACGACTTATCTCTTTAGGTTGACATCAACAAAGTGGCCCCGGTATACATTACCCGTCCCGACCCAGGCACCGGGATCCTGCCTGAATTCGGGGAATACAACCCCCCCTCTGAGTCCCTGCAGGGCCGCAACTACTTTTCAGACTTCCTTGTCACACTGGCTGTTCCCTCCGCTGTGGCACTAGTCCTCTTCTTCATCCTCGGCTACACTATGTGCTGCCGGCGGGAAGGGGTGTAAGTGTGCTTGGTCTTATATTTTTATGCAAATATCGCACCAGACACCCCAACAAACATTTGAGGAAAGCAGAGAAACTGTTACTGAAGTTTATGAGAAGCAAATGCGAGACAGGGTTGATAGTGCAGGATATTTAGATAAGAGCAATAATCTGGACTGGAATTGCAGCGTGTCATTACCATCCAGTTGTACGGTCCATTTATATTACGTTCCCCCCATGAATATTTGTCACAGTTTTTTTAATTTTGTCATCTTGATGTTTTGAAGCATAGCCATGACATCGGTAGCCATTCATCCATGGTAAATCTCTTTCATCATCCTCCATCATTTACAGGCTGGGAGAGACGTGCCCCCTCGTTCACTCAATCTCGCACACCCCCATCACCATTTCCACTCTGTCTTTACCCAACGGTCCATTCACTTGTGTGTAGATGTCTCTTTTAACTATTAATATTAGTATTTAATTCATCCATTTTGTTTTGTTTCTAGGGAAAAAAGAAACATGCAAACACCAGAGTAAGTGTTTAACCTCTCCTGTGTTTTTCTTTATTTTGGGTCTGTTTCTGTCCCCTGCCCCCCCCCCCTCTTTGGTTTGCAGTTTTGTCATCTATGTTGTCATTGACGGCTTTCTCATATACATTCATGTGCTCATGTGTGTGTTGACATCCATTCATCCAAACGGGCTGCTCAAAATTTCAATGGCCAGGTGCAGGTTATTAATGTTGTAGCTATAACAGATTGCCTAAAACGTACATAAATCAAAGAACATATCTTGCACCATAAGTCAGACAAAGTAAAGAAGTTACAACGATAGGTTAGGGTGGAGGTTATGTTGCTGTTGTGCATGCATGAATTGAGCGCAGAACTCACCATAGCTGATAGAAATTGATTGCCTATTTTAAATGTGTGTCGGATGAGACAAATTAACACCACCCGCTGTGACTACACCGAGCTTCAATACGTGTTAACCGCACTGCCTCTCCCCTCTCCAGCATCCAGCTGGTTCACCACAGCTCAATCCAGAAGTCCGCCAAGGAGCTGCGGAGCATGTCTAAGAACCGTGAGATTTCCTGGCCCCTCTCCACCCTGCCCGTCTTTAACCCGGTCAGTGGCGAGGTGGTGCCGCCCATCCACCCGGACAACTACGAGACCACCAGCATGCCCCTCATGCAGACACAGACGTGAGTCCAAAGATTATTCGCTTTGGGTGAAGGGGACATGCACGTGCAGTTAACACAACACGTGAACGAACAAACAGACATTTGCTCATTAGCAGGCACGCAGCTGTATGGCTTATAGGCGCCGTTATAGAGGGGGAAATATAAGTCAAAACAATACCATTATCGTCTAATCTTGTTTTCAGTGCCATGTTTACAGCTAAAGCCAGTCAGGCCTCTGGAAAATACGACCACAGATTAAGAGGTTCAGGCTGTCCCATGATTTTTCTTAATGGGCTCGAAACGCAGAAATATTTGCTAATATAAGCACAACACATGATACTAAAGGCTCTTGTAATGTATGTGAATGCTCACCCTAATGTCGTTGTTGATTTCAGGAATCTGCAAAACCAGATTACGATACCACAGCAGCGGCCATCAGGTTAGTATTTCTTTCAACCTTTGTGTAGTAGCCAAGCAAACTGCCTTGCTCCATCTAATATGACACTATTTATTAGATAATAAAAGTAATAAATAAAGAATATAGATGCTGCAGTTGCCAGAGCTACAGTTCAAGGGACAGTCCACCCCAAATTGAAAAATACATAATTTACTTTTAGCTGTATTGCGGTCTATCAATCTAGATTATTTTGGTGTGAGCTGCAGAGTGTTGCAGACATCAGCTGTAGACATGTCTGCCTTCTCTCAAATACAATGGAATCAGATGGCACTCAGAAAAATAGATTTGAAAAACTCAACAGCAATGTCTCTTTCCAGAAATCACGACTCAGTTACTGAAAATTATCCAGTGACCTTGTTGTGAGCAGTTTGATGTAGGAACTATTTTCTTTCTGTCCAACTACACCCAAAAACTATCACATAGAAGGAAGCATGCCTCTTCTGTTACTGCACCACTGAGCTGGTTGTTACAGCTCAGCAGAGGAGGACGCCATTTGGGCACGGTCACACATGAGCGAATGTAGGCAAATGACCATCGCCTGCCGAGTCGATATTCTGGCTGAGTGTGGGCAGTGCCAGGTTTGACGCACGAGGACAGTCAGCTTGCCAGCTAATGTTAGCAAGCCTGCCTTTAAATAATGTGACATATGATCGCACGTCTCTCATAAGGGGCAGTTTGTGTTTTTTACGACCAGTATCATACAACATCAGCTGGTTAGACACGGCTGTTGGTTGAGGCTGTGACTTCACCGGTCAAAGTTCACTAGAGTTGAATTCCACGTGATGCGAAGATGCGAGCGGAGGTGAATGTTTTATTTGACCCGTTGCTTTTATTGGATGGAAGGGAACGGGAGGCAAGTACATGTCAGTGCAGATTTCACCCTTAATGGAGCACTGGCCACTGTCCATGAGTAGATGCACACTTCCTTCTTTGCAGTGATACAGTTGGAGGATGTAGCCTGGGAGGAAGAAAATAGTTCCTACGTGAAACTGCTCACAACAAGGTCTGTGGATTATCTTGAGGAACTGGGTCATGATTTCTGGAAAGAGACATTGCTGTTGAGTTTATCAAATGTATATTTTTTTGCGCACCCCAAGCAGAGTGCCATCTAGTTTCATTGTATTGACGGGAAGGCAAACATCTCTTCAGCTGACATCTCCAACACTCGGCAACTCACACCAAATACAATCCAGACTGATAAACAGCACTACAGGTAAAACAAAATATGTTTTATTGATTTGGGGGTGTACTGACATCTTTCTACATTGAGTAAGATGACTGCACTGACGATAATAATTACAATATTGGAGCCAGTTATTTTGCCGTGTTGCTCACACCCTCAGTCTGACCTCACCGTCTCCCCGCAGCACTGTAAAAACACAAGCATCCAGACTTTATAGAATTGGACACAGATTATTGAGAGCAAATCATTTCGCTCCACAAGAAATCAGAGCTTTACTTCTCATTCAGTGGCATCTCAGCCCCTGCAGTTCTGGTATCAGAGCGTGAGCGCCCTCCTGTGTACATGTTGTTCAGCTGCATGGCCGTACGAGCACTAACCTGCTGCTCTCTCTGTTTACTGCTAACAAAGGAGATAATTATGTCATGTCAACATTTCGGAGGCTGGAGGTAGGTGCTGCAGTTTCTGAATTAATGTCGAGATAATTCATGCTGATTTATGAAATGTTTTTCATGAAGTTATTTCAGCTCATCTCTGCAGCCGCTGAAGGGGACCATCAGGATATGAAACTTAAATGTGAATTCTTGTCAACGAGGTCCTATATTCTGTTTTTCATTTTTGTTCTAGGTAAATGGTATTCCTGAGGAGAGGAAGGTGGCTGAAGCACTGAATTTGTGACCAGTGTCGGAGCTGACTGATTTCATATCTACAGTATATCTTTGTTTTTTTCTAACATTTGTGCCAATCTGCATGCATCAGAAGTGTCTTTACAAAAGATTTATCATCCACATGCACTTACACCTTAAAGAGTGAGTGAGAAAAGAGCTTAGCTGATTATAAAAATACATCAGAGTATTTTGAAGAGTTTGTAAATGTTAAAACTATGTTTGTATTTCTACTTGCTTTGCACAATGGACCTCTTAGAGGAAGAGAGTGTTTTTGTTGTCATGTGTTATTAAATGTGTTTTGTGTCACATGATAATAAAGTCTTTCAAAATATTTTTTGACCCTAAGTAATTTTTGTCTCAATAATAAACAAGACGCTGGTAATGTCTGAATGACATGAAAGGTATATTTTTGTCCAAAAAAGAAGCCAAAAAGCACATTTTATGAAGGTAATATTAACAATGTACAACAGAATAAAGGCATTTATAAATAATATGGATACATTTCACATTTTTAAGACATCACAATTTTTTTGTTTTTACATGTAACATATTTAAAAGAGGCCCTGCACAGGGGTATAAATAGTTGTTGCTTTTACACGACCAAAAAGATCTATTAAGGCCTGAAACAATTACCAAATTTATAGCTGTTGATCAGTAATAGACGAAGAAATGGATCAGTAAACTTCACACATATCAACGGAAATCGCAACATGGAAATGCCACTCTCCTCTCTATACGATGAGGTGACGACTGGTTATAGAAATTACAAATTTACTTGGCTCTTCCTCAGTTCGAGAGCACGACCCGCACATTGTCTGATAACTGACACAAGAAGCTTCAAAAAAGCCGTTGACAGATTGTTCCACCGTGGAGAAGAAATCAGTTCCTTGTGGACCCACGATTTTCTTTTACAGAGAAGCTACATAAATGTGTAGATGACAATCGATAAAGCAATCTTTTACCGCCCTGTGGTAGATGTAATGCAACTCAAAATTCAAAAGCAAATACAGATTGGATTAACAATATTATACTTTTTGTATATGCCAAATGACTTTGACAAAACATTTCATTTACCCAATAAAAATGCAATAAAGTATATAAAGTATCTGCACCGGTATCCATGTTGAACTTCCTGTTTCACTGCAAAGATGAAAAGAAAACGCAGGTCTTAAAATCAAAGTGCTTATCTCTTAAATGTCTGTGAGGATATATAGGCAAAGAGACATCACCCAAAAATGTACAGTATATTCCTTTAAATGACAGTGATGTGCCCTCGCAGTTCAGTCAGTGCATTAGTTAGCAGTTCTTTTTAAATGTCGACATGGCCCTGATGCAAAGTGCCAAACAGAGGGAGGATTGTGATCACAGATGAGCATGTACTGTGTGTATAAGCCACTGAGAGAAGCTGTATGTTCAAAGGCAGTCAGTCTGAGAAATCCCTCACCCACTGACCGAAACGTCCACTGGCTGTGACAGCAGGGGAAGGGTGTGTGTATAGCCGTTATTCCTATGGTACAATATATGCAAGCCGGAGCATTTTCCACCAGAGCTAAGAGGCATAATGACAGGATAGAAACACTGCTGAAGCACTGCTGTATAAAATAAAGTCTCTCACTCTATTATACAAATATACACAGACTATGAAGTGAGCTGACAGGACAGAAGGGTGTAAAAGGCTCGACCTCCGCAATGCGTCTCTGAGGCAAGTGATCATCTATGAGATGCTGGGATGGGTACAAAATTATCTATGTAATACTTCCTTCACAAACAGCAGTCATGAGCGCAAAGTACAAAACAAAGCCCAAAGGAAAAAAAAAAACAAAAAAAAAAACTGTATAAAATATAAGCTTAATTTAAATCATTAAATACTGTACATACCACATAGAATTTCAGAGCTACAGCAGGTGACCACAGTACCTTTCAGCACAAGGCAAACATCTCTAAAATCACTCACAAAAACATTAGCAAAAATATGTCGAGGAATAATCCAACATTTTCAACAATTGCACTCCAAATTTTTGACTTTAGTTTTGACAGTTTCATGATCACCCGCACCAGTTGTTGGTCCATATTTTGCATATTTAGATATCTAATGCTATTTTTTTTTTTAAATCACCAGAAATACTGTACAAAGTCATGTTGATAATAAAATGCAGCACAATTTTTTTTTCCTTTTTAGATATCTGAATATGTAGATTATGGATCCACCTGAGTGAAAACACCTTCAACTGCTATTGCCATGTGGACGGAGTGTGCCAAGTGATCATTTCCAGAGTGAGGTTATGAAAGGAAGTACTGTAATGTGACAAAATAAACGGATTAGTTTGTTTGGCTAAACAGAAGCAACGCTGCAAAGATTCACACAGCAAGCATATGGTCTTGAAATGAGAGGACCTCTTTTTGATTGAGATAAAACTCGACAGACTTCCCCTCTGCTCTCCGATGAATTCAGATAATGTAAACGTTTTGTTCTTTTTTTTCCTCTCTTGCAATTTGCCCTTTGCCCTGAAAGGAGCAACTGTTTTGTTTTTTTTGTTGTTTTTTTTTGTTTTTTTTTGAGTATTTTTCTTTTATTCAGTGTGCGACTTTCACAGCAGTCAAAAAGTACAGACTCTGCTCATGTATGGCCAGCAAAGAGACAGTCCTCCCGCAGGTCCCTGTGTTGCCACCCAACACATCTGAGAGTCGTCTCCCGTGGCCACCAGTAGGCAAAAACACCAGGCCTGCTCCCGGCTTGGAACAATACTTCACTTCCAACCTCAGCAGGGGCTTGATGAGTCTGTTGTACCCCCACCCATCAAGAGGTGTCCGTCAGGCGCCGTGCGTGGGCTGGCTGCTCCTGGCCAGCAGCAATACAAGGACACCGAAGAGTCCGGCGGCCCCAAGTCTCTTCAGCAGGGCCATGCTGTCTTTGGGGATGACCACCTGGGCCAGTTCATTGGTGATGAGGGAGATCTCATGAGCCACACAAACAAAGATGAAGGTGCTGACCATGATGTTAAGTGAAGGGTTTCCTGGGATCAGGACTAAAATGCCCCTGGTGTCTGCTGCCAGCCAGATGTGGTACTGACATATGAACAGCTGGGGGAGACAAACAAGACATATTCAACACCATGTTATATTCCTCAGACGTCAGGAGGAGCTGATAGCTACACTGCCACTAACATTAGCTCTCAGCTTGCTTGTGGGTTAATATTACTTAAGTGTTCATTGTTCACAAGGTTTTCACATGGAGTTGATTAATCCGCAGAGGCTTCCTCAGACGCTCCTCGGGGCTGGGCCAACTGTGAAGCGAGCTGCAGCTAATGTTTACGCAGCTTCTCTGATAACTTAACCTCCTGAGGCCTGAGCCTTTGTGTGGTTTGCATTTTTATTTTCTCCTAGCTATTTGTAATTAGTAAAAACTAAGCATTGTCTTGAACAGTTACATAAGAACGGCCAGTTTACTATTAATAGTCACAAGTGTGTATTAAAGTATAAAACAGCTTATTTCAATGCCTGAACGCTGTTGTGCAAAAGCAACATTGCAAATCATGCAACATTTGTTTAATGTCTTGTAACTTTATGGGTTAGAGGTCACGGTTTAGGTCTAAATCTTTTCAAAACTGTTAATTTCAATGCCTAAACATGGCTGCACGAAAGCAAAAATGCAAATAATGCAACATCTAAAAACATGATTTGTTCATTTTGTCAATTTATAGCCTCTCAGCTTGTTCCTGCTGCTGAAATTAGTCAAATTCATATGCCAAATCAAACTATAAGCGTTATCAGGCAATATTAAACAAGTTTGAATCGTAAAATTTTGTTAGGTTTTGTATCTTTGTCACTTTTGTGTCGGCCACAGCTGTAGACTGACTTGGAAGATTTGGCTGCCATCTTGTTTTTACATGGATTAGTGCTACCACTAGATGGCACAAAAAAAAGTCCATGAACAAGGACAAGTCTTACTGTAGTGATGCAGAATTAAGTAAAAAGTGCAGCAAGCCCAAAACGTAATGTCTTCATATGAGAATGCAGGGTGTCAGGAGGTTTAGATCCAGACGCCTGATGACTAAAACTCTTTGTCCGGTTAAAAGATGTTGTTACAAAAATGATCATGATCTAAAAAGAGACGTGAATTTTATGATTCTTATCTCATCTTAGCTGAATTACAGTTTGCTCGTTTCTCTTAACTGTTTTATGGTGCCCTTTGCAGATCCTTGTAATATATTTTTATTGAGGACAATATACATATACTTTTTATCACATTACTACAACTTAACTGTCGTTCCCATCTTACCTCCAAGGAGATCTTTCCAAACCATGCAAAGAATGAGCTATATACAGAGCGGGCGTAGCCAGGAATGTTCCTGATGAGAATGAAGGCCAAAATCTGTGGACAAAAGAGAGCGAGGGCACACTGTGTTGTCAGATTCTTATCATTTAAGGTGGCAGGCTGAAGTCAAGGAGTAGTAGACACTCAAGTTAGAGTGAGATACAATCACTGAGTCATCAAGTGTAAGATGTGCAATCCTGGCCAGTCTCAGAGAAATAAGCTCAAGTATGTTCTTAAAGACATTATCTACTGCTCTGCTCCTTCCCAGTGGGGACTGGCTCCACATAATAGCAGTGCTATCTTAAGCAACGAGAGAAGGCAACTCCCTTGTTGTTACACTCATATTATCCTGTCATGTGACGAGGATAACGACATCTCAACACAAGAGGAAAGGAATCACAATCGGGTTACGAAATGTGAAACAAAGCGTGTTTGCTGTAAAACTTCACACGCTAAAACAAAAGGTGAGACGAAGACGGAAAAACTTTGATGGCACCACCCAGGTACAGACAATGGTTTGATACAGTACAGGAAATATCTGTGATAGCGAGGATGATGTATTCTTTAAGAATGAAAGAAGACGAGTTCAACAGAAAATGGGAGAAATGGATTCGGTTTAGAAAACAAGACATTAACAGTGTATTATCTTAGTGAGAAAGTGGCTGCTAGATTTGCTTCACTCTAATCCACTCAATAGTTAGCAGAGTTTGGAATCCACCAGCCACAAAGTTAATTTCCAAACCTGAATGCATTACTAGTTGTAACCTCCTCTCTATAGCTGTACATTTCAATGTTTTGGAGGAGAAAAAAAAAAGAGAGAGCACAAATTTTTTTTTTACCTGGACCACAGAGATGAAAGGATGCATCTCGTTGCACTCTGTTTTGGTTTTGCAGCTGCTTGCCCATATTGAGTAAGTCTAGAGTGATGGGGGGAAAGGAGACGTTACGCAACATGGTTTAATCTTTGGATGCAACAAAGACAAGGAGGTGGCTGATTTAGTTTGATTAAAGCAAAGCAGTTACTATAATCCCTACAGTCGGTGCTTTGGCTGAGTCAACAAAGAATAAAGGGCTGCCTCTGTGTTACACAACACACATTATCTCTGCGAGATGATGGATGTCACTATACTGAGTTGACCTTTCTTTACAACGCACATAAGAGCAGACAACTGTGGTTTTCAAAACAGACCAAGGTTGACGACAGCTATCTAGTGAGGCTACACCCAGTATTGGTACAAAGCCAAGTATGAAGAGTCTTACAATGAAGGAGACGACAGAGAGGAAGAGAAGCAGGTTTGAGATCTTGGCAGAGAAGAGGGCCTCTCCTTTGCCCTCCGACAGCACCTGGCGCTTCTGGAGCACCAGATAGATGAAGGCAAATAACATGCCGTGGATCACCGCCTGCAAAAGAACCATCGCCACGTTAAAACAATTCTTACCAAGTCTGGGAAATGTGGTCCCGCTTGAAGAAGCTTCAACGGATTACATTTCAAACAATGTGTTAATGCAAAGACTGACTACGACAGCGGGGCGCAACTAGAGCGAAACACATCTGACTTACAAATCGGTCCAGCTTCCATCTGAACCACCACTCGTGGATGCTTCCGTCCAGCTCAAACAGCATGGAGATGGGCCACACAGAGAAGACACGCTCAAAGAAACCCTGCAGTCACAACATCAAAACATTAAATAAATACACAGGGCTTCACACAAGGAGCAAACCATGAATTTGAGGAAAATGACGACAGTATAAAATAGCTCTTAAAACATTAAATTCACAATCCATTCAGCTCCATTTGGGCTAAATTACATAAATGTGATTACCACTTAAAAGTATGTCTGGGTGCAAATATCATGGTATTTTTGACCAAATATCTATATAGATATCTACATAGCGACAACACTGTATTGGGCTGAAAGATCAGCTCATGTAAAAGTGGCAAAGTGAGTTCAGAAGTATGACATCATATGCTATTTATGTACAATATAAACAAGAGCTTAAATTAGAAAAGTAACTGATGCATGAAAACCAAAAGTACAGGCAGGCTGTTTGTAACTACAGTGTAAACAACATCAGAATTCTTGAAGTCATTGGAAGACAAAGAACTGGAGGGAAACCAGAGGATCTGCAACTTGTGTAAATGACAATGTGAGCTTAATGATGTAAAGAGAAAGCTACTGTATTTGCCAAAGTGTTATTTAAACTACCCACCTATATTTAACTTTATTTTGTTAATACAACCAGACACGCCAAATATCAATTTTGAAATAGGATTTGAAGCAGCATTTGTTGTATCTTACTGTCAAACTATGTGCCATCATTGTTATTACTGTGTGTTCTCTTTGTGCGCCACACCAAATAGTCACACAGTCATTCCTGCCTGTGGCCATCAATCTCTACAACTCCTCCCTCAGTGTCAGCCACTCTGAGTCAACACACTGGCACTTGGACTTCATCCATCTATCTGTATTTAAAATTCATAATTATCTATTGTGTTTCTACTGTTGAATAGAGGCTTTAGGTGTATTATTCTTTTATTGTGCAATAATTGGTGTCATAATTCAACTGTACGATATTCTTCAAAACACGGCTTTATTCTCACCAACACCTCTTTAATGTCTATATTAATTCAACGTACGATGCACAAGTCTGTACATTTTCTCATGTTTATTCTTATTATTCTATTGTTTTATTCTATTTATTAACATTATAGGATAATACATATTTTATATTTCTGAATGCAACACTAGTTTAGACAGTGTAATGTAGCACAATGCACATATTTGTATATCTTACACACTTGCACACTCAGCACAGTGAAGATATATTTATTCCTAATATTTTATACTTAATATCTTAAGTACTAGTGTTAAACATTCTATTTGTTGTATTACCTTATATTTACATACTCTTACTTTATATAACTCTCTATTCTTCAAATTGGAGCGACTGCAATTAATTACAATTTCCCTCTGGGATCAGTAAAGTCTTTCTGATTTCAGATCATGGTCTTGAATCACAGAAGATAAATAAATGAAATTAAATGACTATTCGTGCTTTCACTAAATATTTACATGATGACATTTTGATAGATGATCATCAGTAATGTAAATGACTAAGTGGGTAAAGGTAAATGATAGAACAGCTAGAACAGTTTGGCAAATTGAGAAAATGACTTCATTTTACTGTAACGCAGCCTTTTAAACAGGGGTGTCAGTCATCACCAAAGGCTCCAATCCCGCTCACTTGATGACTTTGCACACCTAATAGTGACACACTTGTGAAGGCTAAAAGGTGGCAGGTTTCAGGAGCAAGTTAAAATGCTGTTTCAAAGGCGTTTCACCATGACCAGAATAGAACTCTCTGAGCTAACAATGACATTCAAAACTAAAGTGAGGTTTCAATGAATGAGTTTAATTATTTTTAATTCACCCACCTGTGAGTAGGCAAAGACGCAGATGACTAGCAGGAGGCCAAGTAATTTCGCCAAGACCCCAAGGTGCCACAAGCCACTGCCTGTTCGGAAAACAAAACAGTCATCAGTGAAAAGTTTTTGTAAATGCAACCCAACACAACCCCATTCAAATAACCTAGGACTTTTTCGCAACACAAGTGAGTGAAACAAATTAGGTTTTTTAGAAACTCTCTGACACCTACTGTTGGCCTTCTTCTGAAGGATCTGAGGCCACATGGCCAGCGTGGCGTAGATGGTGACAAACCAGAAGGTGACCAAAGGAACAAAGTAATAGGCCTGGTAGGGTCTGTCCATCACCATGCACAGCACCAAGACCAGGAAGTTTAGACGGAAAAGCACCTAGGGTGGAATTTGCATGAAAACAGACACATACACAGATCAATCCATAATGGTATCACACTGATAACAGTCCAAACCAAATAACTGTATATATCTTATACATAATATGACAGTATGTCACACTGAATTACAAAAGACATGAGTAACTGTATGAGTAACAGCCTTAAATCTCATAAAAATGTGATTACTGCAATAAAGAGTATTTGCATGATCCTGATTAAAGTATAACTGAATGAACCCTCACTTGGCACACTCGATACAGTCCAAAGTCTCCTTTGAGCCAAAAAAAGGAAAAGTGTCCATAGCCAGTCTGGAAAAGGTACGCTGCCACCAGCACCCGCACATGCATGTACACTGGAACAAACTGAGACAAATAATATACGCCTTAATATCAAATATCAATATAAACTGCTCGAAAGCAGGTTACTGATAGATGCGTAGAGGACAGGTTAAAGACTCACAGCGCTGGCCCCAGAAATGTGATAGATTAGAATGACCAGCTGCATCCAGCCTTTCCACTCATCTGTTTGCTCTCGGTTGAGTAATTTGGTCTGTTTGTAAAAGAAAGACAAACATGTTGATTTGCGATATCAAATCGTTAAACTTGTTGCATCCTTACCACCAGCAAAGTTTTTGGGTACTTTTACTACTTGCCTACATGTCGTGTTGGCAGACAAAAATGCACAATTTCAGAAAAATCTTTTTTCACACTTCGCAATTAGTTTTATGCTGAAATGAGACTGTGCTGTTGAAAGCTGGGGAAGTAAGCTTCCCCACTATAAAAACTATTTCCCTGAACTGCGTCTCCTCACCTCTTTGGTGTTCTCATTGTAGAACACTCCCAGGATAAGTATATAGATGAGAGGGATGAAGAACGAGGAGTGTGTGTAGAACTTCTGCTCTTTCATGAACACATCCGCTCTGTCACAAATGTAAAAATAGGCCATGATGATGCCCATCCTGCAAAGGGCCTGGAGTGGTGCCTTTGGTCCCTGAAGGACAGCTGCAGTCGTTGGCTTCTTCTCCTCTAAGCTCTCCACATCTGGGGGCACTGGTCGGCGGTGGCGGTTGTTGCCGAGGATGGCGAGGACGATAAGGACCAGGGCAGAACCCACAAAGATACATGCCGACAGTTTCTGGAGGTGGTTTGGGGGGGGCAACGTCTGGCAGCAGGAGCCGTCAATGGGTCTTATTATCTTGTTGCACAGAGAGTTCATGAGGACCATGGCTCCCTGACAAGAGGATTACACAGAGTGGGGAAAAAATGTGAGTAATAGTCTAAGATAAAACGCAAGGACTGTGCTGCCACAATAGCTACATAACCAGAACAATCGAACTGTGATGGGCAGAAATAAACCAACAATTTTTTTGAGTGACTCTTTCTAGTGTCCTATATGTAGTGGGTCACTCTGCTGAATGCTGAGTAGTCATGAATCCCTGACTTTTCCCACTTGCTATCGTAAGGTACTGCTCACGCTGCCTGCTATAGTAAGCGAACAAGAAGCAATTAAATTGGACCTGAGTTGAGACCCCCACCAGCCAAGTCCAATGGTGCATTCACTTGCTCTTCTTCCAGTTTTGGTGCGTTCATGAGCTTTAATTTGAAATGTGGAGACAACATGGACGTGACATAGAAGATGTGCTGTCTTTTATTGCTCAGAGCGTTTACAGAACACATTCATAATAAAGAGCAAGGAAACTGATAAGGTGAGCCATTAAATAGGAGCAGGAATCCATTTGTCAGATTATTCCAACACCACATGAATGCTTCACAAGTCTGTGGAGGTAACTGGGACATATGCTACTTGCCCCTCGAAGAACAACAGATCGTTGGGTCAGTGACATTTCTATAGCCTACCTACAAGTGCATTAAAGAGAAGTGTTGCGGGGCGGGCAACACTAGCTGTTGAACATGCACGTACTATAACGAAGTGTCACGGTGAAACTGACACCATATTTTGCAAAAACTGTTAACAATCTAAATGCCAACTACTAATCTTAAAATCGACAGACACATGTCCTACCACATTCCTGGTGCTCTCCGGCAGGTGCAAGCCGTCCACTGACTGGGAGATTGTTTCCAGTGCAGCCTGGCGTGACGCGGCCAACAGCTTGACTCGGGACCTGCCGTAGCGTTTGCTGCTGTTGAGCACGTCCACCGCCGCGTCATTGTACATCTCCAGCTGTGAGTTGGTGATCACTTTCCTGCTCTCACTCAACACCTCCTCGTTTACTGGGTCTAGAAGTGTGATGGTGATTTGTGCAGTGTGAACAACAAACAAGATTTAGTTTAGAGGGTGCATGTATGACAGAGAAGTACCAATCATGTCAACTTCTACTCAAAAGTACTACTTGGGAAATTAGAATTTAGTAATGACACTGTAGCACCTAAACACTGTGAAGCACCCAACCATCTGGACTGGGTGAACACTTTTGAATCACTGCTTTTAACCATCAAGTTGTTCTAATTGTAATCCCATTTGACATGAATGCAGTGATCACATGAGAGTCTAATCACTGTGGTGAAGGGAACAGGCAGTAACACTTTCCTAACCCAACTAAAATGACACATCAAAGAAAGCTCAAAGCTGAGTTTACCTTGCAAGACCCAGTAGACCTCTCCATGTTCAGCGAGCTTATCCAGGTGCACAGCAATGGTTGTCAGGTTGAGTTTGTACTTCTGCAGAGACTCGCTGCTGCCACTGTGCAACTTGATGGACCACTGTGGTAAATGGATTAATTCATGGATGAGATTAAGATTGACAAAATTTAGCCACCACCCTGTTTTTGTCTATCATGGAATGTGCCGGCATTGCTAGGCACGTAATTATACAGCTTACTGTTGCCGCTCCGAGGATGACAACATCTGGCTTTGCTGAACCTTCCTGCAACATGAGAGAAGATGCAATTAGAAAAGTAAATGTATGCCCAAGCTACATGATAATGTCAAGTTTTTCTTGTTAATAACAGAAGCTCAACCAGAGTTGCATGTATAACCTAAAATCTGTCAAGTATAACTCAACATTTTCATTGGTCGCACCAGTGCGCCTGACATTTAGCAGTTGTCTCTGTGTATGTATGAAACCACACCCTGTATTTCACCTCTGCCACATCCTGTTACAGCTCTAAAAGGCCGCGCCCAGATTCATCACAGGCGAAGGTATGTGCTCAACCATCTGCCTCCCATGTCCCAAATAAGAGGCCGTTTACACATACACAGTGATTTTGATAAGCGGAGACATCTTCCTTTGTTTGTGCCCTTCGTTTACATGTAAACGGAGATTTCTCCTCTGAAAACGAGTCTTTCTAAAAACTCCGGCCAGAGTGGAGATTTTGGAAAACTCCGGTTGCGCGTTTGCATGTAAACTGAGATAAACAGAAATAAACAGAGTTATAGGCAGCTGACGTCACAGTATGCGCCGGAACTTGCGCCTGTGTCAAAAGTGCGACCTATGTTGCTATGGTGACAATGGATACATGAAGGCTTGAGCTTCTCGTTACACTGCCACCTACAGGTTTGGCATGCTCTTGTGTATATATATACACGGGTAAGTGTAAACAAAGATCTTTTTGAAAACGGAGATAGTGAAGTGTCCGTTTATGAAAATAGCCAGCCACGTGCAAACGGCCTCTAAAATGCCTTATCCTGAGCCGACAACTTCAGCGTTTAAAATAATTTACATAAATGTGTTAATACACTACTAGTGTGTATGGGAACTGACAAAAAAGGTTACGTTTAAAATGTGCTTAAATGCTGCACCAAAAGGCGTTGTGAAATATTGTGGGTGCACCCAAGTTATGTGCTGGTGTAAAAAGTTAGTCTGGAGCATGTTTACTCACGTATGTCCATGATATCAAGCGCTCCTTCATAGAATTATTTGCCTCCGGATACCACAGGAATTTCTACACACATGAAGTAGTAGATGCTTTATCAGAGTATGTTTTTACAGACTTAGAAAAAGATATAAAACACATCCAGGAAAAAAGCTTACCACATTAACAGAGGATCTCTCATCATCAAAGGAAATGTCCTCGTGCTTCAGACATTACATGCAGACAGAGAGAAAGTCTGTTACACAAATAGCGTTCCTCTTTCTCCCTGCTTGAGATCAGACCAAAAATAGTTGTGGCTGCTGCATGACTGCCCCGCATTCCAGGGATGCATTTTTTGTTGAAGATTATTTTTGCGCAAACAACTTGGATAAACTTACATTTTTCTGTTTGAGTGCATCTTCTCAATGCTATCTATTTCAAGATTTCCTGCAGGTGTTTATTATGAAAGCTGAAGGCCTCAAGATATTCAGTGAAATCACACCTATACAGACACTTCAAGGAAAAAAGGTCACTCAGACCGTTTTGTAGCAAGTAACTGCAAATTGATTACAAAGGGTGCAATATTTTCACATCCAGCTATATAAATGGGAAAGTTATTAGTAAGGCGTACGTGGCTTTAGTTGGAACTTGAATATAATGGTTGGCTGTGTATAGTGAGATATGGCAGATTAAAAAGCAGACAAACTTCTATAATCATCAAGGGTCCACTAATTTTCATCAGATACTTTTGCCATATAGACTGTTAAGGGCACATGAGTAGAGACTACATAGAGGAATGTCTGTCAGTGTCAAAGGTCTGCTTCACATCTGTAGGTGTGTATGCCGAGCACAATCACCACTATGGTATTTGTCCCACAACTCTTGCTACCTCGGCTGAACAATTGTTGATGGTGGTTCTTCTCATAATTACCTTGTTTCCATCTTCTCTTTGCGCAGGATCAATAATTTTGATGAAGGAGTAAAACAACTGCCTGATTCGTGAATCACCAATAAAGGCCACTTGCTTTTTAGCAAGGCAGGTTTTGGCTTCACTGTAAGACAAAAATGGCAGAGAGGAATCTGAAACCTGTCCATTCAAGGAACTACAGATAGCAACCATTCATGTATTGGTTAACTGCATTCTCTAACCTCATCAAAAGCCGATCTAATGACACAATGCCTATTAGTGTGATAGTATCTTCTCAGTTGCTTATTCGTCTCAAGAATTACTCATCCACCATCCAGAGACACACACACACACACACACACACACACACACACACACACACACACACATCTTATCTATTACTGCTACACACTTTGTTGTTCATCTTTGTCTCAAACATAGTGTTCATATAGCAACCTTGCACAGTTAGTGTGACTCACATGCTCTTGTATTTGTGCATCATGCAGCCATAAGGCTGCCACACGTTCTCCCCCAAATAACGTCCTTTGGACAGCAGCCATTCACATGAGTCTCCGCCTGGAGGCAAGACACAGAGAACCCCCCCAGTAAGACCAAACAAAAACTGCTCTTGCATTCACTCATAGTATTTCTGTGCCTATGACTGCAACCTGCTGTCTCAATAGTACCATGGCTTTTCATTCAGTGCTGTCAAAAGGCTGGTATACAATACCGGGCTCTCCTAGGGGCAATAGCACAAAATGAAGCCATCAGCAATTTAGCTCAACCATTAATCTCTGCAGCTATTCATTTGTGTGCAAAATGAATAGAGCCATCAGCACTTGAATCAACCAATGGAAACAGGCGAACATGAAGGGTCTGGCGAGATAGGTAGGCATGTAGTGTCATCGCCAGGGACAGCAGCTGTTCTCACACAGAAGTCTATGGTCCCTATCCCTTCTCAAGAACAAATACAACTTTGTGCAACACGGATTAGTGGCGGATGTAAGCGATGCTATTTGCTTTTAATAAAATTCTGGGCTTTGTTTGATCACTGTCATTGTCAGGCTTAGGGTGTGGGACAAGAAAAATGACATCCAACCTGTTACACCTGAGAACCAGTGAGCATCTCTATCATCGGAGCTAACTCATCTTTGCGTGACAAGCCAATGCAAACTTCAAAAAGACCTGAGACAGGAAGCAGGCTGCTCCAATACTGTTCACAACCACTGAAGCCACAGTTTGTTAGTGTAAACTAACATTACACATTACTGAGCGGCTTTGTAGATAGTGTAGCATGTAGCTTTATCTGTACAGCTAACGAAATAGGCAGCACTGGCGATTTAAATGGCTTTGGCCTCCTAGTGCTGACAATGTCAATTTTCTGTGTCAATTATTAGCTGCATCAACCTAACGTTACACACGGCTTCCCCAGCGTGTCCTGACAGCAGCATGTAAACACAGCTAAATGCAGTGTTAGCTTTATTCAGCTAAGATAGCCAGACAGAGCCGACTTAAGTTCATGCAGCAGAGTTACCGTCGGTGAATTTACGCTATAACGTTATATATACACACCCAGCTGTCTTTATTAAGGCTATCAATGTGTATGTCTCAGCTTTAAAAGGCAACGCTGGTTAACAGCACTGTGCCGACCCACAAAGAGAAGTCCTAACAGAGACACAAACAGCGAGCTACAGCTAGCTAGCTAACATTAGCATTAGCTGATGTCAAGTGTTTGACTGGCTGCTTCAACAGTGACTTAAATGAACGGGATACCACTTACCTCCATAGTACCGCGAAGCAGTGTGGAACACGATGAGTAAGATGACGACTACTAGCGATATCAGTTTGGCGTTTTTGATGGTGAAATGTTGATTTATTTCGCGTTTGCCCAGGCTATAGGCCAGGACCGCCATCTTTGCTCCTCCATGACAACAAGCACCTGTGCAGCCTAACGGCGGCGCTCCTCCCTGCGCACCCTCGGCCCGCTCTGCCTCATGCGACACCGCCTCCTTCTCCATCAACACACCGCTGGCAGGTGCAGATCAACAAATAATTAAATAAATAATCGGTGTCTTTATGAATCTGCCCAACTTTTCACGCAGATTACTGTCACTTTAGGCTGATGTGCCGGAGTAGTTTAAAGCTCAAAACCCGGAAGCAACTGTCTGAAAACAAAACTTAAAGTCTTTCCTGGAAAACTGTAGTCGTCCTCCTCTCCGTGAGCACCCAATGCGGGCACGCAGTTTGTCTGGTTTTTAATGAGGTGATTTTCAGGTGTGGCTTGTTAAACCGGTTGCTTTAGAGCTGCAAGAGATCAGTTGCGCCAGCTTTGTTTATCCCCCGAGCAAAGGGTAAGGGAATCTTGTGTAGTAGTGAATGGTAGTTGCTGATTTTGGCGTTTTGGGGGGATTTCCTGCTCTGATTTCCAGGACAGTGATTTGATTTAACCTCCTTGGATAAACACAACAATCTGCTGACTTGAGATTTGTAAATTGCAGTAGTTTTCAGATTTTGTTCTCTTAAATTAGGTCCCTTGTTGGAAGTGGCATTAGGGACAGGGCCGTAAGCATCTATTCATAATGGGGGGCCAGGACCTCTGTAGGGGGGACCATGGGTATCCTTCCCTGGGAAATTTTTCTCTATTTTGAAGCTTTTTTTTATACACTCTTGAACCTTATTTACCATTTAAAAATGATCTTTAACTTTCCAGATCTAATTATGAATTGTGATTTAGTAAAATTATAATATGTAAAAGTATGTCTTTATGTCAACAGTAGTGGAATATGATTAAATACATTTATTAAGTATGAATGTAATGCCAGATTATTAGATAGGAGGCTTTTTATTAGTAGGCTTCTCTTTTTTTTTTTTTAAAGATTTTTTTTTTTTGGCCATTTGGCCTTTAATGGACAGGACAGGTAAGCGTGAAGGGGGATAGAGAGAGGGGGATGACATGCAGCAGGGGGCCACAGGCTGGATTCGAGCCCGCTGCGGCAACAGCCTTGTACATGGGGTGCCTGCTCTACCACTAAGCCACCAACGCCCCAAGTAGTAGGCTTATTCTTATTTTTGAAACATATCCTCCTGACAGCCTGTATTTTGGGTTGACTTGACCTGACACTTCATTCTGCTTAACTTAGACCTATTGTCCTCATTTGTGAACACTTTAATGTGCCATCTAGCGGCTCATGTAAAAACAAGATGGTAGCTATCTCTGCGAAGGCAGTCTGGCAACAATTCTGAGCAATTTTAGCAGCATTTACACTAAGACACTTGACAATGGGGCCCAATCCTTCACAGCTGATAAGTGCACCTTTTTTTCGTCACTGTCACAGAGGCCTGGTCCCTACTCCATCCTTCCCTCAGCTGCTTGTATTCTCACACACTCCCGCACCCGTGACCACATCACCCCCGTCCTTCATGACCTCCACTGGCTCCCCATCCCCCAGCGTATCCACTTCAAACTCCTCCTCATCACTTATAAAGCTCTCCACAACCTGGCTCCCACTGCCTGTCTGAGCTCCTCCACTGGCACACTCCCTCCCGCACTGTTGGGTCTGCTGATGCCAACTTCCTGTCCTGCCCCACCAGGACCAACCACCGCATCTGGGGGGACAGGGCCTTTTCCATTGCTGTTCCCACCCTCTGGAACTCACTCTCTAAAGACATCAGAGACTCCCCCTCACGCTCCACCTTCAAGAAAACTCTCAAAACACATTTGTACATCTGTGTGCTGTATAATCAGTTATTATTAAACACTGTGCAGTATCAGCAGTGCTAGGGAGCATGGTAACAATAAAAAGCATCAACTGTAAACTGCCAGTGGCATCATGGACTAATCTGACAAATCAGTCTGCCACTCTGCACTGTCACATTTTCAAAAAACTTTCAGCTGCTTGACTTGTATTTCTTCACCTGGGTGGAACAGACAAGGGCTTCCTTTACTGCAACCATTCATTTGGATGTACACTGGACACCCATGCAGATAAAGCTGAATGGAAGTTATAATAAGAACCCTAAAGTGTAGACACACGGTATGCTGACACAAAGAATGTTGACACACAAGTTTGTCAGGCAGTGTTCACCATCAACAGGATGGAATAAATCAGCAGGTCTGGTCTGAGTTAGAGGGAGAGTTAAATGAACATTGAGATCCCTTTTTGAGTAGTTATACTGTGTAAAAATACTGCATTGTATCATTATTAGCTTATTATTACTGATTCATTTTCATGCTAAATTTTAAGTAAAAATTAATTTAGTTTATTCTGGGCTCACATGTTGCATATCCCAAAATAAAGATGTGTTAATTATAGTACAAATGACCTGGGGTCAGGTGGTGCTCTAACTGATTAGTCTGGTAGGTCTTGCATCATGGTCAGACAATCATGTGAATGTAAGTTTTAAAAAAGTAAAAACTTGATCTGCAAAGTAACTAGCAACTCTGGCTGTCAGAGAAATATAGTGAAGAAGAAAATAAGGAGAAAATTGCCCTCTGAAATTTAGGGAAGTGCATCTGTTAGGTAGAATCAAATGTAAAGTATCTCAATTTTGTACTGTGGCACAGTAACCTACTTGAGTAAATGTACTTTAGTCTTTCTGCCACTGAAAATGATTACATCATCAGCATCAACAAATTGTCACTTCAGTTGTGCCATGCTAATGTAAAGTCAAAGGTCCAATGCCACTAAGGCTAAGCTGCATTGTAAGAAGAGCAGGGATGCTACTAAAAGCATGCCATGCTGCCCTCTAGTGGTTATAGAAAGTGCTGCAAATGAACTTTTGTGAGATGATGCCTTCATCTCCATGCACAAGGGCAGATTTTGAGAGGGTGTGCAAAGCAGGAGACACATCTCCTCCCTCAGTGTTTAGAACATGTGCGTTTGTCTCCACCAATAAAAACATAACAAATAAGAGACATTTACACCATAAATTAATGCAGATTTGTGTTTTTGTATTTGTGTATTTGTGTGAAACACTTGACGTCCTGGGACGTAAGACAAATTTCAGATTTTTTCCTGATAGTAAAGTGAAATCACATCGAATAAAGTGAAATCAAGAAGAAAAGGCACAAACTGGTGCAAAAACCCCAGTGTTAAAATAAAACCTACGCCCTTGCACACATGGAAGAAGTTTGCCCTCCTAAGCCGAACCAAGTAAGACAAACTTCTCCCAACAGCAAACAGAACTGCCTCTACATGTGGGTGTGTGATTAAATCCAAAATTTCAAAATGCTTGCATATCCCAGTTCCCTTAACACACTTAACTCACGCTGATTCTCAGCCACTGACAAAGTGACAAAACAAGTCATTTCTGACAAAGTGCCATGTCCCCATACTGAATCTTAGCTAATACTGGTGTGCACTTATCACTGCAATTCAAGCCTTGATCCAAATCACAGAAATTTATTTGGATGCAAAAGCTGTATTATGCAAGGAAAAGCAACATCAGAGGATGCATATTTACAAGAAACAATGCACTTTAGTAATCACACATTGGCATGGACAGTGTCAACAGAAATTTACTGTACATTAAAATTGGATGTACCGTTGAAAAGCAAGAAACAGGGGGAAGGAAAATCAGGATGTGGCTGTGCTTCCACAATAGGAAGATGTTTAAATTAAACTAGAACCAAAAACAGTGACAAACCTTCAATGGTGTTGTTAAAACATGAAAGCACTTAAGTCACTGAGTAGTGTGTTTTGGAACATTGGACATGCTTTATTTCAGAACTTTTCACAATTTATTTAAACATCTCACATATACAAAATAGGTACAATAGACTTTGTGGTATCGTTTTTTGAGAGAGAGAGAGAGGCCGTCTTAAAAAAAACATTCAGAATTGGGTGAAATATGTGCTGTCAGTATGAACACTCTGTGTGGGGTCTGAAGAGTTAAAAAAAGCCTGAACAAAAAACCAAAACAAAAAAAAACCTTCTAGACAAAACAAAAAAAGAACAAAACAAAACAAAACAAAAACCAGACATCAGGTTTAGAAACATTCCACCTGCTTAAAGTGGGGGAGTATCAGGGGACCAATGCAAGACTCCTCAAATGTCAATACAAAGTAATACAGTAAAAAGTGGTTTGCTCCACAGCTGCATATTAGCACCATAGATCTCTGCTTCAAGTAACTGAGCACCTTCCGATACGGGACAAAGCTTGAAGCATTAGAAGTCTTAACATCTCGGTTGTGGACCCAGGTTTTGTCAAAAGTATTTTCTTTAGGTACAGGCATGAGGTAGTTTAAACCTTTTTTTCATGGAAATTGTGGTTTTAAACCTCCTCTTTGGAAGATATACAAAGACCACAAAGTGATGCATACTTTCAGCGTTTTTATTACACTTCTTTTATTTTTTACAAAAGGATGACATGATGTCCCACAACAAGGTGTTTTCCCGCGTCCCTTTGGGTTGCTGTATTAATTTGCATTGCACAAACGCTCCGTTCAGTCCGTTCAGTCCTTTCAGATAGTTGCCCATCTTAAGCAAGTGGATGCGCAGAGAGAAATCAGCATTCAGTATAAAAAAAAAAACAACACAGAAAGAAGGGCAGAGATTTTGTTTTTTTCGTTCTTTCTCTCGTTTTTGGTGTTAATTTATCATGAGTCTATTTATTTGAAACAGACTGGGCCAATGTCCAAACCAAACTCCTGATCAGCTCCACCAATGTCCAAAGGTGCAATGTCGAGGATGGGCAGGCGAGATGGTTTATTCGTTCTGTACTCAATGACTGTCTTGCTCCACTCACCAGTGTGTCTCTGCAGGTGTAATGGAAAAAAAGGAGACCTTGTTTTAGAACAGTGGCAAAATAAATCAAATCACACAGCGGTAAGACAAATTAGCTCTGTCCCATGACACCAAAAATTGCATTAATTTAACAGTTACAAATGAAACTGAAGGATAACAGCAATGACCAAAGGGCTACTCACAGTGCAGCCGTCCTCCAGCACGGAGAAGGTGAAGCGGCTGTTGCCCTCGGCTCTCAGCTCCACATCGTTGGAGCCCTGGACCACCACAGCCCTCTTCAGGTCACCGGTCTCATCACTCATGTAGGCATTGCTGTTCTTGCAGTGGTAGGTGATGTTCTGGGTAGCCTCGTTGGAAAGCAGGCGCATGAAGGCAAGCTGGGTGGCCATGCTCTGTGGGCTGATGGTCTCATCGTTGTAGGTAAACTGCATGGAGGAAAGAGAGACAGTCAGAATTCAAATATGATACACAGAGTAACCGACAATCCTGGATAGTATACCTTTAAACCAAATAAAAGGAAAATGAATATGTCTCCTCTCTGGAGATGCTCACCTCAGTACCACCGTTGATGGTCTCTCCGAACCAGACGTGTTTCTTGCCCTCGGTGCTTCTGAACCAGTTCTTGCGGGCAATGCTTCCGGGGTGGGCGTGGATGCAGGTCTCGCGGGTGCTGAAGTCGCAGAAGACCTTGATGGCATCATTACTGCATCCCTGGTTGGGGTCAATCCAGTAGAATCCTACATGGTAGGAAAACGGAGTCAAAATTGATAGAAACAAGGCACTGCATAGGCTGCAAAAGACATCTAAAGTGTACTGCGGTGCTAGCAGATTTAGTTTTGTTTACCGCTGCTCCATTCGGGGTGGCTGAGTTTGATGTCACGGCAGGTGCGGGCAGGGTTCTTCCTGGATCCCTCAGGGGTGAGCAGGTTCTCGATCTGAGTGTTGAGGGACTTGATAGTGGCATCGACCTCGTAGTCCTTGGCTCTCAGAGCAGGCTGATCGGCTCTGTACTCATCATATCCAGAGACATCATATCCACCACCAGCGGGGCCGGGAGGTCCGGGCAGACCAGGAGCTCCAGGAGGACCCTGATATGAATGAGAGAATGGATTAATATGTGGATCAAAGTTGCAGTTGAATCCTTTGCAGATCCTTTGATAAAATGAGCCAAACTATCTGGTTTACAAGACTCTAGGTGTGCTTACAACAGGTCCAACGTATCCAGGGGGTCCACGAGCACCAGGGGCGCCAATAGTTCCATGGCTACCAGCTCTGCCGTCCTTACCAGGGGGTCCATGGGGTCCAGCAGGTCCCTGAAGAGGAGGTCATCACATGGCAAAGTCAAGAATTTTGACATTTTATGACTGTATTGTAATTACACTATCTCCAGTATTTGGTGCCTTTGTGATCACAAAAAAAGACTTACTCTTGGTCCAGCAGGTCCATTAGGTCCAGCAGGTCCAGTGTCACCGGAGGGTCCCTGAGAGCAGAGAAAGTGTACCATTGAATGACATTATAGTAAACATCTTAGATTAGATCAGCACATGTAGATGTAAGTTTCCATATTTTGTGTGCATCGTGATGCTGGGCCGTCACTCACAGAAGGTCCGGGCATTCCCTGGAGACCAGCATGTCCACGCAGACCCTTCATGCCTCTTTCTCCCTTCTCACCAGCAACTCCCTTCTCACCACGGGGTCCAGCGGGTCCCTATAACATGCATACACACACACATTACATCTGTGTACTTTTAGTCAATGAACACTATTTTTTGTGCTATTCCTGTGCTTCTTTGTACTTACAGCGGCACCTCTAGCTCCAGCAGGGCCAACAGCTCCAGCGGGACCTCCAGGGCCCTGGTCACAAGAGAGACAAGGAATGAAGGATGAATGAAGAAGGCAGATGACTGTAGATGTTGTTTACCTTGTAAATGTTGCTAATTGAAAGTAGTCTAGTAGAGAATCCATTTTAAAAAGGGTTACTGTTTATTTATACTTACAGACTCTCCACGGTTTCCAGCTCTGCCAGCAGCTCCAGTGGGTCCAGCAGGTCCGGGGGCACCAGCAAGTCCCATGGCACCAGCAGGTCCGGGCTCACCACGATCTCCCTAAACATGGTGGAAAAGGGCAGATGAAGGTCAGATCACAGGGTATGTGTGTGTGTGTATACTCTGTATACAAATGTGCTGTAAGGTGTATGAAAAGGCATTACCTTGAATCCAGGAGCACCAGGACGGCCAGGGGGGCCATCATTACCAGGGTTACCCTGTAGATGGCAAAGAATATTGTAGTTTACATAAAAGTTTCAATCTTTATGTCAGGCTATTGTGTCAGGTTGTGTCAAATGCACATATTCTAAAGATTATGGTGAGCATGTCCCCTTATTGGCCCTGGAAATCTACACCCATGCAACCAAGAAACCAAACTTACATTTATTACTACAGCTGCAACCATTGATAAGTTCGTTGTAAACTATTAAAATAATTGATTTTCTGATTCCAGCTTCTTAAATGTGAATATTTTCTGGTTTCTTTCCTCCTCTATGACAGTAAACTGCATATATATGTGGGCTGTGGATAAATCAAGACATCATCTTGGCCTTTGGGAAACACTAATTGACGTTTGTCACCATTTTCTGACATTTTGGAGACCAAACCACTAATTGGTTGATTGAGAAAATAATTGACCAATTAACCGACAGGGAAAACAATTAATAGTTCCTGCCCTATTTACAACAAGTCATATCTAAGTCAAAAAACAGTACTTCTACTCCGGATATTTTGATACTCTCTCCACATTTGATCACCACTAACAGGTCATTGAACCTGTTATTGGCCTGTTCAGTCCTTACCTCACGTCCAGCCTCTCCCTGGGGTCCGGTCATACCAGGCAGGCCAATGTTGCCAGGGGCACCACGGGCTCCAGCAGGACCAGAGGGTCCAACTCTACCAGGCTCTCCCTGTGACAGGATGCAGAGAAAATCGTTACAGTCAGGCTTCAAACTGTATGTGATATAGGACTCATCTATATATCCTCTGTAGAACACTGTCAGTCTTAATTTGTGCTTACCACAGCACCAGCACCACCAGGTGAACCACGATCTCCTCTAGCACCAGGCAGACCAACGAATCCCTGAAGTCCAAGAGGACCGCTGCTTCCAGGAGCACCAGGAGCACCCTAAACACACACAGGTCACATATCAATGCATTGATAATGAAGATTTATAGATCTATGTGACCACAATAAAGATATAAACTTAGTTATATATTTTTTATCAGACTAATTATCGTTTTAATCATTTCAATTTCCCACAGTCTCATAATTTGTACTGGAAAAAGAGCTATGACTTACAGCGGGACCGGGCTCTCCAGAAGGTCCCTTCTCTCCAGATGGGCCAGGTGGTCCAACCATACCCTGATCTCCAGAAGGACCAGAAGGACCAGGATCACCACGGAGACCACGAGGTCCATCCTTACCAGCGGGACCAGCGGAGCCAGGGGGTCCAACAATACCCTGACAGCAGAGGAGGAGGAGAGCGGGTTAATGTCAAATGTGATCGTTTTGTTTCACTGTTATGAGAAGCAGCATGATGAGAGGATGAACTGAAAATGTTATTTAAATAACCCAGTGTATTCAGTGTGGGTCTGCACATGTGTACGTCCTCACTAATGACTGCAAATATGATACTCACAGCAGGGCCAGCAGCACCAACTCTGCCAGCAGCACCAGGGAAACCAGTCAGACCCTGAAATTGGAAACACACATCATCAAAGGTACAGCAGTCACTAGGAGTGTTTAGTATGTCTATGTGTGTGTGAAATTTGATGTTATCATTTGGTAAAAATTCAGTATTTGACATTTCTGTTGTTCTCTAATTGTCTTATTAGATTTTTTACTTTAATTTTCAGTCACTACATGCTCTGGTAGCCTTCCATTGATTTGAAATGGCCATTTGGCTAGTGGGGTTGAAGTAAGTGGGTGTGAGTGAGTGTAACAGGTACAACAGAAATTAAATCTGCGCTTATGTGTGCTGCTGTGATGTTTCAATACTCACAGGAGGGCCGTTATCTCCACGAGGACCAGTAGGTCCAGCAGGGCCAGAAGCACCCTAGATAAACAGATGAAAAAAATCAGACACCATTCCGTATTAGCATAAAGGAGAGTCCACAACAATGAGGATAACTATAAAAATAAAAATGAATATCTAACTCAATTGGATTGCTGAGTCCACACAGTGATCAGTGGCTGGATGAGTGAATGAGTGAACACTGAAAGCCAATCAGACCCATCCACATTGCATCACAGCTGGAGCTTGCAGCATGCTTGGCCCCACGATTTACAGAACATTACCGTTCATCAGTATGGATGCTAACAGTGTTATCGTTATAGTTCTTGGTGTGGATGGCCCTTTACTACTCATATCTCGTTTGAGTTTATACATTCTCAATATATGAGTATGTCTCAAGTGTAAATTATACTAACAGGAGGTCCAGACTGTCCAGCAGGTCCAGCAGGACCAGCGGGGCCAGATTCTCCCTTTCCACCAGAAGGTCCACGCTCTCCTCTTGCTCCGGTCTGACCATCAGCGCCCTGTAAACCGGAAAAGTAATGGGGCTGGGTTAGTGTCTGGGCAACTGTGTGTGTGTGTGTGTGTGTGTGTGTGTGTGTGTGTGTGTGTGTGTGTGTGTGTGTGTATTTGTGTCACAGTATGTTGTATTGGAAGGTGACTGGCTGCTGGCTTACAGGTGGTCCAGCGAATCCAGGAGCTCCAGCAGGTCCAACCTCTCCACGCTCTCCCTGTGGACAAGAAGCAGTGGGTCAGCAAGGTTTGTTGTCTCAAGGTCTTAATCTGACATTTATGTCAACTGGTTATTTAGGGTGAATATAGCAGAACCGTTCATGCTTGTTTAATGAAGAAAGTCAGCAACAGCTACTTACAGGGGCTCCACGAACTCCAGCAGGGCCAGCAGGTCCGAAGGCACCGCTCTCACCCTGGAGGAGAGAACAGTGAGTGAGTCACTAGCCTAGCATTGCTCCATCAATCCAACCATTGATTACTATACATCAATAGATTCATACACACGAGAAATCATTTGTACGCATCAGCATTGATTTAAATGCACTCTATTGCATTTTGGGTGGCTGTGGCTCTGGAGGTTGTTGGCGGTTTCACCCCCAGATCTTCGAGTCCACATGTTGAAGCATCCTTGGGCAAGATTCTAAACCCCACACTGCTCAAGTGTGAGTGTGTGTGAATGTTTAAGGTGAGTAGCTGGTGGCACCTGCTATGGTAGCCTCGGCCATCGGTGTGTGAATGGGTGAATGTGACATGTAGTATAAAAGCACTTTAAGTGGTCAGACAGACTAGAAAGGGCACTGGGCCAAAAGCTCATTTACCATTTACTTTTGTAGTGTACAGCTTGTTAATCTGCTAATGAATTAGACAACTTGATCAGCTGATATGACTCTTACAAAAGATGATTCTCTGGTTTTCCTCTTTTAAGCAATGCAAATGTAGTGTCATTGTTTTTGTTGTAATTCTGTGTCTGCCAGTTGTTTACATAGCCGACAAAGCAATAAACAGTGAAATAAATAGCACTGCAAGGGTAACGTTAGCTGCTTAAAACAGCATATAACAGCATGAAAATATTGAAAATGTAAAAGTTCTGCATTTGTCTGCTTCATTTATAATGTTATCACCACTTCTATCCTGGATTACGTTGTAATCGAGTCATTGATGTAATATTATTAAACAGCCATCAGGTGGCAGTGTTGAGGTTCTAGCTTGAGATACAAAGCTACTGTACTGTGGGGGTTCTCCTACGGGGAATGGGGTGTCCAATGATATGGACTTGAGTTGGCCAACCAAGAGATAATTTCTTGATTTGATTTCAACTACACATCTCAATGGCTCTCTTGTGTACATCACTGGTCAGTCAGCCATCTTGAATAATGTTGGAGGTAGCCATTTTTAGGTCCATAGCATAAATTAATCTGTGTTACAGCGTTTATCCTAAACATATTTATTGTGATGTCATTATTTGTCATGTGGTAAATAATATCCGCACGTCACCTACTTACCTTATCACCATTGGCTCCAGTGGGTCCAGGAGGTCCAGCGGGTCCGGGCAAGCCCTGGAAAGATAGAGGAGATGACACTGAGGCCAAGGCTGGGATTGCTACAGTCAAACTAATGGAGTGAGTGGCTATCATTTTTTTTTAAGAAGAACCAGAGAGTTGAACTTACACGGCTACCATCTCTGCCAGCATTGCCGTCAGGTCCTCTGTGTCCAGCCTCTCCCTATAGGAGAGAGAGCAGGAGGGAAAATTGAGAAAAAATACATTCTTATTGACAAATCTGAGTGATTTTGAGGGCTAAAATCTTTATTTCAAGGTGGTATTTTTGGATCTTACCTTCTCTCCCTTGCCTCCAGGGGGTCCAGCGGCTCCACGCTCACCGGGCATGCCACCAGGTCCCTGGTGTCCAGGACCGCCAGCAGCTCCAGCAGCGCCAGGCTCTCCCTGGAAACAGACGTGACAAACTATGGTTCCTTTTCGCATAGAACACACATGCGTCCATAAATACATAATCTCATATATGAGCTTGGTACTGACATATTCTGATTATAGAGGATTATTGTACACAAAAGAACATATAAACAACGTATATATGCTGCAGTAAAGTTTATGTTTAGAATTTATTCAACATTGATCAGATATTGGTAAACTCTGCTACCGTCTGTTAGGTCAACATTTCATTTATAATCTTTGCTTCTCACAGCCATGGCATCATCTTACCTTGCCACCATCAGTTCCGGGGGTTCCAGCGGGTCCACGGGGTCCAATTGGTCCCTGAGGTCCAGAAGCTCCAGCAGCACCAGGGTTACCACGCTCTCCCTGGAGGAACACAAAGAGGAAGTCAGTGTATTGTCTTTATATGCATGTAAATGTAATCTGCCACATTTAGAGATATTTTCTGTTTGTATTCTAACTATTTCATTAGTTTTGACATCTTACTAAAATTAAAGTAAAACTCTACCGGCTACTACTACATAATGAGTATTGGCACAAAGACATGGACAGGTGAACTCACCTTGGCACCAGCAGGTCCAGAAACTCCCTGGTCTCCTGGGATACCCTATAGAGAGATAAACAGTGGGTTAGAAATGTACTGCCTATTCTACAATTTCTATGGTTTGACTGTACAATATGGTAGAAGTAAGTGTGTGCGTTACTTACTCTGTCTCCGGGTTTGCCAGCCTCTCCAGCACCTCCAGCAGGACCAGGCAGACCCTGAAAACACCAAGCCACAAAATCAGGAACAGTGACCTCAACAGTGCTATTTATGCAGATACTGCTGTATTAAAAGCACACTTAAGGTGCAGGTAATGTATGTAGCTACTAACATGGAACAGCAGTTAGATTGAATTTACCATATTCATATTTTTGAATATGCTTTTTTTGACTCGTTTATAATGAGCAGAGAGTAAAATCAAAAGCTGGATCCACACCTGGAAGCCAGGAGCTCCAGCAGCCCCCGCCTCTCCCTTCTCACCAGGACCGCCCTGTAGATGAAGAAAGAAGACCAATGTTTAAAATAGAAAATCACAGTCATAAATGTATGTATTTGTCGGAAGAGGCGAAACTGCCATTAATTGGGCGCAACATACATAAGGATACTTACAGCAGGTCCAGTAGCACCAGTGGCTCCATTGTTGCCATCAGGTCCAGGGGGTCCCTAGATAGAAATATGATGGCATGTTATAACAACTGACAATGGAGCTGACAAGTATTTTATCAGTGAGGTACTGTATGAAACACCTGTTGGGTATTTTTGACTTACTCTCAGTCCAGTGGGGCCAGTGGCTCCCTTGTCTCCAGGCTTGCCAGCCTCACCCTAAAGGAGGCAAGAGGTGGTTTAAGCACAGGTTATGATAAACTTGATTAACAATAAAGAAAAGGATGAAGCTCCAAATGCTTATCGTGGCTCTATTTCTACTTACACCAGGTCCTTTGGGTCCGGGGAATCCAATGTTTCCGGGCTGGCCTCTAGGTCCAGTTGGGCCAGGGGGTCCACCACGGCCATCTTGTCCAGCGGGGCCCTGGAGGGAGAAACAGGCAGTACAACAGGAAGTCACGTTGATTGCATTTATTGCAGCAAATATGATCATGAAGTAAAAAAAAAAACAATAACTTCTGCTTCAGTGCAAAATTCAGATTTACTCACAGCAGGTCCCTCCTTTCCTGGGGGTCCGGAGCTTCCAGGGCTTCCTGGGAGACCCTGTAGAAAATAAAAATTGGTCATTAAGATGAATGTTTTGTCATTAATTTGTACTGCTACATACATACAAGGAATGTAACTCCAATTTTTGTTACTCTCAATAGCCTTGTACTAAAGCCATTACAGCACTCCTGCTCCAAGCTATTCTAACTCAGCTATTCTAGCTCACCATGGACCTATTCTCTCTTTAAACTTGACTGACAGAACTAACACAGACATGAGATCCCTCTGAAAAAATACAGAATTGAGCAAAAGACTCACCCTGAGACCAGCTGGGCCAGATTCACCGGCACGGCCAGCATCTCCAGGGGGTCCACGAGGTCCAGCAGCACCAGTGGCACCACGGGCACCAGGCATGCCCTACAAGAAGGAGACAAAGAGGTCGAAGGTAAATGAGGTGGAAATTTAACCATATAACTGAATGGTGACTATATTTGGAAACAAGACATAGCTTTATTTTTTGGTTTGCATGTTGGTGGAATGAAATTAGTTCTTTGACCACTTACAATAGGACCAGTTCTTCCCTCGCTACCAGGCATACCACGGCTGCCAGGGGCACCCTGTAAGAGACACACAGGCATTAGCAGGTCGAAGACAAAATTCATCTGAATATGGATTCATATGAGTGCAACACCACCCATCAGAGACAACGATCTGGTACTCACTCTAGCTCCACGGTTTCCAGCAGGTCCAGTGGCACCAAGCTCACCAGTGGGTCCTCTCTTACCCTCCTCACCCTGAGGTCCAGGGGGTCCCTGAGGTCCAGAGTTACCCTGCGGGAGGCAACAGAGAAGTTGAAGGACAACAGTCATACACAGTCAGATGTCTTCAGTTTCAGTTTGGTCAAATTTCAAGCCAAAGAACAGGATCGGGGTGTGAACTTACAGGCTCTCCCTTGGGTCCACCATCTCCCTTAACACCCTGGGTACCAGGATCTCCCTGAGACAGATAAACAGATGCAATTAATGAAACAATCACAATTACTGGACAGTTACTGGTCTGCGTTGTGTATACATTTGCATGTTTCCATGTGGATATGTATGTTTTTTGTGGATGATATACATCCACAAAAAACATACATATCCACGTCTATATGTATCAGTGTTGGTGGTGTTCTTACAGCGAGGCCTCTCTGTCCAGCAGCACCCTGAGGGCCCTGAGGTCCAGGTCCTCCTCTTGGTCCAGGGAAGCCAGGAGCGCCAGCAACACCAGGGGCGCCCTAAATAACAGTGATGATGGACAGGTGAGAGTTAGTCAGGACCCTAAATGACCTTTGACCTATGTATGCTTGAAAAGTACAACTTAAGAACTTACAGCGGCTCCCTTGGCTCCGTTCAGACCATTATTACCAGGGTTACCCTAAAGGGGAAAAAACAAACAAACAAGAAATTAGGGAATCTTCCCAAAACAATTTAAAAACATCTGACTGAAAAATCCACTGCTACAAAAATTATTACATTTGACTTTTTCAAAGATTAAATAACTGCACTTTAATAGTGAATATGTGATAATGTCACACAAAGTAACTACAGTAAATGACAACATTTATATTCAATGGAGTTTTTGGAATTGATCAATGTAGTCTGGAAAAACACACCAATCAAAACAAAATCAAGGACTAAATAAAATACACGTTTTTGTTTCTAATTTCTCCAGGAACTTGGGAGTATTATACTTACAGGGGGACCGACGGGTCCAACAGCGCCATTGGGACCGGGCTCTCCTCTAGCTCCCTGAGCTCCAGTTGGGCCAGTAGCTCCAGCAGGTCCAATCTCTCCCTGGCAAAGATAAAAATACATCCAGGATTTAATAATGAAATCATAATGATGGGATGTATTGGTGTGCATTTGTTTGAGTATGCTTTAAATCATGAAAATAAATGGTCTGGAATGAGTGAGGAGTTTGCAGGTATGAACTATTCCCATGGGGATAGTCTACAAAAGCTTTTGGGATAGTGAACATGGCAGAAGGTTTTATTTCCTTGACAGATGCTTACACTGTATGTTAATGAGAATTGTCTCCTTCTGTGACCCTGAACATGAATCTCTCTGTGAGGATGTGTTGCCAAAAGGACACGGGAAGTGACATCACACTTACCTTGGGTCCGGGGCCACCGGGGAAACCTGGGGGACCAGCAGCTCCAAGAGGACCCTGGGCAGAAGAACAATAGATATAACATCAGGATATATGTAATATAGGTCAAAGCTCACATTAAGGTCAAAGTTGGTCTAATATGGGTGCAATCATATGCATATAATTAACATTTAGTGGCATAATTGCTTCTTCGTTTGATATTATATCACACATTATTGTTTAAACATTAAGATAATCACAAAGTACATTTTAGAAAGTATCTTAATGATACCTCTTGAGTTCAGTATTCACAAAATGGCTGAATCATAGAATCACGAAAGGGTTTATATGGCCAATACTCACAGCAGGACCGGCGGGTCCAACATTGCCATCAGCACCACGAGCACCAGCAGGGCCAGCAGGGCCAGCACGGCCTCTCTCACCAGGCAAACCACGAGATCCCTAAAGGGAGGACACACAAAGAAACAGAAATGATAAGACCAGTGCCTTTACTGCAGTCCTGTAGGGATTAATGATAAATTATGGCAAAGATTTATGATGGTTGCTGTGGTTTTGTGTGTAAATGGTGCATAAATTAAAAACTTACAGCAAGTCCGGGACTTCCAGCAGCTCCGTGTGCACCAGGCTCACCCTATAGGAGAGACAGGAGAAGGTGGGTTAGGTTGATGGGGCATCTGGAGTGAAGTGATTCAAGGTCAGAGGTTAACAGGTCAGAGAGATTTGATTGTGGGAAGTAAAGTGAAAACCATGACAAAGTAGTGGTAATGCTAAACTTGTAGTTTGGTCTGTTTTATTATTGCAATATTCACTCACACTACAGAAACTCTCCTACGTGAAATACATGCATCCTTGCAGAAACTACAGTGTATTACTGTAAACTTGTTCCCTAAGCTTATCAATGGGCTGCCATTAAAATGATTACAACAGGAACTGGGATCTGTTCTTACCTTGGGTCCAGCACCACCAGGCTCTCCCTTGCGTCCATCCAGACCAGTGTAACCCTGAAACGCAGAAAGAGAGTGACAATGGAAGATGTTTATGAGGGTTAAGGGACATCACATGCTGTGGGCTATATAAAGGGATAAAGCAGAATAAGATAAGCAGAAAACAGCACTGTTATTAGCTATTGGTACTAAAATGTGCTACTTCAAAGCAGAAAAAAATGAAACTTGAAATTGGAATATCAAAGAATCAGTTTGCTTCTTTGACTTCTTGAAAGAATACATATTGTTAACAAGACATCCAAAGTCTCATATGGGCCATTATGGAAGCTTGTCTTTCTTCAAAGGTGGTTTTACAGGAAGTTTGCCATCTGGCTGTAGAGGCTCTCAAGCAAAAACTGGGACAAAAAAATCTTAAATGTTAGCCATTAAGCTCTGTATTAAATCTACTATGCTCCCCAGGAGGCAGGAAACAGGAAGTTAGGATTGTAATCACTCCCAGCAGTGCTCGTTATGATGCACAAAACATTGGAGTCCACTTTTTACACAGGTGTAGCTTCTCCGCCATTTTTGTTTGGGAGCAGTTTCAACTGCTGGCTATAAGCCAGTGGGCTTCAGGTGTTTGGGTAAAGCACGCAGGTAAAGTTCAGGTCAAGCAGAGGAAAAGATCAGCACTCACTCTGTGTCCCTTCATTCCTGGAAGTCCAGGGGTTCCGGGGAATCCACGAGCGCCCTGCAATTCCACACAGAGAAAATATTACTGAGACAAACTCCAGATTTACTGTTCATATGTTTATCTGTGGGTTGTGTTTCATTCCCTTTGTTTCAGAGCAAATCTCTTACCTGTGGGCCGGGGGCACCTCTGTCTCCGGGCTTTCCAGGTCTGCCGTTGTTACCCTGTGAGTCAGCAAAACACACGTTACCATCTGACATTGCAGAAACTATATAGCAACAATTCAAATCCATATCAAGAAACTAAGTCTTTAGAAAACTTGTAAACAAAATTAGCCCCTAAAAAGGTTTTGGCAGAAACATAAATGTATACTTACGTCCTCTCCAGATTTGCCAGGGGGTCCAGGGGGGCCACGGGGACCGACGGGGCCCTTGGGAAGGAAAACCAGAACATTTCAGATCTCAAAGATGATCAAAGCTTTTAAGATGGTGGCATCACATGGGTACGTCTGACAAGGATTCTAATCCCATGATAATTTCAATGATTGTGAACATTTTGGAGGATGATCTTACAGTCTGTCCAGGCTCTCCGGGCTCACCAGGGTGTCCGGTGTGGCCCTGAGCACCCTGTTGAATGATAAAAACCAATTAGTCTTCATAGACAACGCAGCAACAGCAAACTGAGCTTATGGGTGTGAAGTTTGATCAGATCGCTCCATAGTTGAAATTTGCAGAGTGTGTGAACTTACAGGGGGTCCAGGAGGTCCAGGAGGGCCTCTAGCGCCCATCATACCCTGAAAAGGAGAAAGGAGTTAATTCTTCGTATTATTCATCAACACAAGTGCAACTGTATCAGGGCAGGAATCAGAATTCAAAGGTGTGAGACACCTGTATCCATCGACTATAATTATCTATGTGTAGGTAAGGCTGTAAAGACAGAGAGGGGCCCTCACCATGGGTCCAGGGCCGGGATCGGGAGCTTTTACACCATCATACTGAGCAGCAAAGTTCTGATAAACAGAAAGTAAACACAAATTAATGGGTTAGAATGACAGACTTCTAATAATATATCAGCGCTGTTGGACAAGCAGAGCATAAATTCACTTCAAATAAAAAGTGGTCACTGTTTCCAGCAGTCCAAACCAAATGTCATCGACATGGCACAAAAATCAGCCATGAAAAAATACTTGTGTAGCACACCACGACAAATGAACGTATATTATATTGAAATTTGTATCAAATCAGTGCTTGAGAGATCGAATTAACACAAATAGTAGCTTTGGTGTGTGTCATCCAAGTGTTAGCCATGGGGACAAATGGGCCAAGGGCAAAGGGTCAAAGGTCATGGGGTTATGACATCATTAAAAAGATTCAACACTTTTCCGGTTCAACATAAAAAATCAAGAGCTGCAGGGGGTGAATGTGGGTCAAATACATCAATTTCAGTACTTTTTTCCCGCATGTGAGAAATGTTGGAGGTCAAATCAAAGCTAGCGCACTATCATTACAGTTTCTGGACCACTTTTGGGACAAAAACTGCACAGCCAAGCTTCTTGTTTTACAAGAATAAACAGTGGACTTACTCCTCCAAGTCCAGGGGGTCCAGGGGGGCCAGCGGGGCCAGGGAGTCCGGGTTTGCCATCTCTTCCGTTTGGGCCCTGAGGACCCTGTAAAACACAGATGATGTAGTGAGTAAACACTGTTACTGAATGAACAGCTGCTGATGAGATGGTTTCTTAGATTAGTCTATTGCATCAATGAACATGATCTGATAACAGATAAAACTACTCATGTAGCAAATTGAGTTGATACAAGATAAGATGATCACGCTTCATGTCAGAATACGACTCAAGATAAAATAATTTACTGAATATATCACATTCATTCACATCACTATCATTGTCGTAAGCACTCGGTCATATGGGTAATGTAAACAAAGGGGTGTGGCCTACTGAGGTTAGAAGGTCAAATGACGTCAGCAAACAAGGTGCCAAACGTGCATCAAAAATAAACCGCATTAAATGCCTAAATGACATATCTGGTAACAGCTACTTGAATAAAGGAAGTAGAGTTGCACTTCAGCTTACCCGGTCACCTCGAGGTCCTTTCTCTCCTCTGGGACCCTGCAGCAGAAAAACAACTCCGTCAGACCAAAACACAGCGCAGACGCTGCTTCAGCAACATGTCAGCTTCTAACTATTCCTCCAGCAAAGCAAGCGTTCAATTTAAACTGCACTAAATGTAACTCAAAGCAAATTAAAACCAGATTCTAATCGTATTCAAATGATCTGGTATATGACAATAGCAATGAAATGTGTATGTACACAAACTTGACCTTACAGTTGGAGGGCAAGTGGCTTAAAACACATTTCAGTAATTAAATGACACATCATAAAGATGCCCTCTGACCTTTTCTACACATAAGCTATGCTTTATGTGTCTTACATGCCATGCTGTAGGTGCTAAATGACACATAAGAAGAACATCATGTGCTCACCTTGACTCTTCCCTAAATGGAAAAGAAGATAAATAAATGTAAGATTTATTTATTCAGTCTTTTCAGGGCCATTTGGGATGTATCAAACATCTAGCTCTCTGATCTTTCGCCATTGTAAGTAATATCTAAGCGTGCAAAAAATAGATAAAAACAATAGATAAAACATGCACATGCATGATAAAAACACAGCAGGGCAATGTGCATGTGATACAGATGATCAACATGTGCACAGAGAAGCTAAAAAAGCATCTAGACTCAACAACCTCTTGGCAGTAAGAGCATGTTAGTCCATGGGAAAAAACTAAAGTTCTGAAATGTTACCAGAACAAATTTAAAATATTAAAATGCTGCTGCTGACGCTACAGACATCGTGCTGATTTTTGGCAATCTCAGTTGAGAGCAGAATCAGTAAAACAAACACTCATCAGACTCCGTTTGTCTTACATCAGAGGGGGAATTCAATAATTTTCTTTTTTGTTTTATTTGAGGTGAAGATCTCAACCTATCAAAACCGGTCTGAGATCAGCTTTTGTGAAATCAAATCCAAATCAAAGAGGAGAGGGAGACTCCAAGAACTGACCCAAAGCCAGCTGTTAGGGGCAAACCTCCCTCTGCCCCTCAGAAAGGACCCTTTGTACCAGGCCCCATGGGTGCCTCAGAGCTGCGGTTTTAGCTTTCATTGACACAAACTTTAGCCAATAGGACCCTCACCTATCCGTGGACAGGAAGGGAGAAAACTGCGAGAAATAACTTGGATCAGGAGGCAGAAAATTCCTCCTAAATGAAATGCTCTGCCATCGTTGAGATTGCTCAAATGGTCAAGACCAGACGAGAGGTCTTCCTTTTATGGAGTATTTCACAGCATTTGGAGGAGGAAGGAAAAAGAGGGCAAAGAGACAAGGTAAAGCTATCTTTAAGACATATTGCTGTCAGGATTTCATGCATGTGTACTAACCGATTCTGTGGAGTTGGAGAGATGAGGAGGAGGGAGAGGGAGAAGAGGAGGGTGGGGGAGAGAAGAGGGGATACTCCGTTAGAACGTCAGTTAAAAAAGACACAATGTCATTTCCTATCTCTGCTTCTTTCTGTAGGTCAATGAAAAGTTGTTTTTCCTTTGCATGAGAACAAAGTCTACAAACGAGTACACACTACACTGTACCTACACTTTGCAGAAAGAAGAGTTAACGTCTTTACAGGATGTTAAAATGCACATTAACCATGTTTAAGTCTAATAATCCAAAGAAAACTTAGCAGAAATGACTTAATATTCAATGTCAAACAGGAAGCTGCACTTCTTTTGTGTTCTGAAGTCCCTGACTACCATCTGTGGCTTCAGTGATGTGTCTACACCAGTGTCTTGAAGTGTTAAACAAGCTCTTCTGACATGCCTAAAACAATTAGCCTTCCCGCATTGCTCTCAGTTTGCTCGCTGCAGCACAGGTATCAGCTCATTTCTAAAAGTGTAGCTGAGGGCCATCTCTGCATGCTAAACCTCTTCGAACTCTGCAGGCAGTGTGAATCCAGTGCTCAGTAGCATTCCAGCTATTAAGGATCCCGCTGCGAACAGGCCTGAACAGGTAGTGTATGCCCTTGGGACAGGAATAGTTGGCCTGCTACTGCAAACAGGGCAAGAATGACATCACTGGTGACTGTATGATGTGTTATTGATTATTTAAGGGTGTATTTTTCTAATTTTATGTTAAAAAGTGGCTGCATGTTTGTCTGATTTTGTACTAAAAATAGTGGTGCATTTTTAATTTAATTTAATTATTCAAAAAGAGTAAAAAGTTTTGACTATCTGACGACTCATTCGCGGCTGATGTCTGTATCTCTTGTTTCACTTTGTTGCAGGTGGACATCAGCTGGTCATGGCTGGGTTTGGTGCCGCTGGGACCTCCCCATGAACTCTAACGCCTCATGACCAATCTCCACCACGAGGGGGCGCGCTTGGACATTCAAAGTGATGTGAGACTATCATCTCCCCATTTAATGTGCTATGATTCTGAAAAATATCTCCAAGGAGCTTCAACTTCAATGCATATATTCTGATTTGATCTCTAAATCGTTTCGTAAATAAAGACAAATCACGCAGTTGACTGTACCTGTAAAGAAAGTTAAAGAAAATGCTTTTTAGTTTAACAAAATCTAGGAATATTAAAATATGCACGCATTTAGTGTCTTTAATATTTTTTTTTAAAAAAAAAAGTAGATATGCCTCTCTTTGCAGAGGACACAATCAAATTGGTGCCAAGCAGATGTTTGCATTCATGGCCACCAGGGGGAGACGTTGCTGTTTCCAATAATAAAGCTTGATTAGCTGGACGCCTGGATGGAACAATATGTACAACGCCCCACAGACTTTTTCATCCTATTCCTAAAGGAAAATTCACATTTAGCCTATTTTGATGACTCCACATGCACTAAAAGTTTAGAAAAGACCCCAGGCCGACTACTACAGGTCTCTTTCAAAGCAAGGAAACTTTTTTCCTAGGAGTGCAACTTCTCCCTCTCGGAAACTAATCAAATATAAAATAACTGTATCCTTGGAGAAAAGTTGAAGAATCCTCTGCATGAGCTCAATCCGTGGAGCTTTATTCTGCAGTGCTTTGAGCTGTCTCCAGGTTGACCTTCATGTAAGTCCCAAACAAAAGCCAAAGATCCTCAAGCAGTGGGACGCGAGAGAAAAAAATAATATCCATCACAGAAAAAGAGCAGATATTCAAACTTACGTTGACATGATGCTAGGTATGAAGTTACTGCAAGCAGCAACAGAATCCGAGTATCCACAAAGCTGAGCATGTCTAAGCAGACATGCAGACTCCTTGTGCTGCTAAACCCGTTTTAAACCACCCTCAAGCAGGCATACAGTTGTGGTGACACGAGTAACTCCAAACTGAGCACAAACCTGCTGCCGTGATGCTAGAATAATAAAGTTCTATCAGGCTTATTTATACGGCAGGAGGGTCCCTGGTCTGCGTGTCAAAAGTCAGCCCACCGGCCAATGAGAGAAGAGAAACCCAATCTGACTCCCATCCCTCTCCAGCTCAGACTCAGTCATGTGGTGCTGCATCTCCCAGCCTCCTCTCCACCAGAAACCGTTTGGCAAAGCTTTGGCGATGATGACGAGTGCAACGTTTTAATTAGATCCATTCTTTTTGAGGACGTGGACAGCGTCGACGTTTAAAAGGGAGAAGAAGGCCTTACGTTTTTTCCCCTCTTTTACGGCTTGCAGTGAATCCGGAGTGTCAGTACGGAGATGCAGGCACCGGGCGTCTAACCTTGCGCACAGTTTATGTTTGTGCGTAAAATGGCACATTTTGGTGCGCGTCGGTGGGCATCGGTTGGCACCAAGAGGAGCCGAGTCTTCTCCACTTTGGAATCTTTTTGGGGAACAATTACTTTTAGAAACAGACAGTAGGATTAGCTATTGAAACGTTGTTGGATTTTAGTTGGAATGGATTGTTAGTGTGCCGCTTTACGCACGGATCTTTTTTGGGGAAAAACTTTATTCTTATTCTTTTATTGCTTTGGGAGGCATTAGTGACTGCTCTGCTGTTTTGAGTATGTGGCTATCATCAATATCTCTCATGCAGTCAAACAGATTTCGTGTCATGCTTATTTTTTCCACACAAGTGCATCAAGCATTTCCTGAACAATTCACTGTCTTTTAAAATAAAATTATGTATCTATTCCTACATTTCTGTTACAACTCCTCAGATCAGATAGAATAATAGAATTAAAGCAAAAAGCACTGAAGTCAGCGACAGCAGCAGCTTATCAGTGGAATGCAGTGATTCACATACTCTGCTGGAGCTTGAGACTGACAAAAGACAGGTGTGAAGTAGAGCTCTAGTTTCAACCCCTCTCTCTCTCTGAGCAGCTCCTACCTGTCCACATGACCAGACATGTCATCTATTCTACCGCCACTCCAACAACACTCAGCGTGGCCCTCATACTGCCATATATTACACAGCCACTGTCCATTCCAGTGAGCAGAGAACACAGCATACACATATTCCTAACTTAAGACAAATGCAGTGATGCACTCAGTGTTTTAACACTTGCATTTACATTACAACCCCAGAGGGATGACAGAAAGTATCTATTGGGTACTAGAACAAATATATGGCCTGGTGGCCCTGTGTCACAGCCAGCTTAAATGCAGTTTTTCCAATCACAGGAGGACATATGACACTAAGCAGATCTTCAATGTTCATACAGGCTCCTGGCTGTTGTTTTAAAACAGGCTTAAAACATGCAAACTTATGAAAATCAAGTTCATGATATGGTCAAGTTCAGCCACTGAGGCCCTTTGTCATGGAGGGCATTTTGACTTGTCGCAGCAGGAAAAGCACAAGTGTAAATAAAACAAGTAATGGTGGCCGAATTCCTTTCAGGGTGCATACTGGCTCACTGTCACGCTCACTGGGACACTTGAATAGACTGGAGCCATTGCTAGTGCCATGAGTAACACCTGTGCTTTCCCTACAATGACAAGTCAAAATGTCTGCCATGAGAAAGGCCTAGTATCCTCCAATTGTCCCTTTACGTCAAGGAGTGTGTTTTATCTATTATGTATTCTATAGCTGTGTTAGTACTCAGTATTTAAGCCACTCTAAAACAATACAGAGACAATATAGGAGCTTATCTATCACGAATAAGTGCACAGCTCTTCTTTGCCTCCTGCCACAGACAGGCCCGTTCCCTTTCCTCCCCCCTCTGTGCCAGAAAAAAAAGAGTAATTGTTGGACACTCCCAACGACTTCACCTCAACTCTTCCCTTCGTCGAACCAGAAAGATAGAAAGACAGAGAAGAAAAAAGAAGGGGAGGAGCGAGTGAGTGAGATGAAATGTGTTTTAAAGATGGCAGGGCTCCCACTCACTGAGGAGTTACATTCTCATGTTTGCTGAGGAGCTGAAGCCTTAGGAGACCAGACAGGCGGCGTAGGAAATCAAAGATGGCTGCAAAGCTCCACATCATCAGACTTTTTTCTCTTGAATCAACCACGTTCCACATGAAGCAGACAATTATGTTTTACAACGGTGAAAAGGTGCTCTTTGTGGACATTCAAAAGCACGATTAGCTTTTAAAAAACATTCATTAGAAGACTGAAAAATAAAAAATTTAACTCTACAATAAAGCAGCAGATGCAAATCAATGAGAAACAGTTTTCTGAAAATACAATGACAACGCCCATTAAATCTAAGTTTAAAAAGCACAACTGTTATTTATTTAATAACACATTTTCCAGGGTCTGTCCTGCTAATGTTTTATAGTTCCTCTCCTGGACATGATAAAAACCCCTGAAAACTAATTTCTGGTCATTAAAATTACATATTTAGAAGTAGTTTTTTGAAAAAACACAAAGAAAGAAGCAAACAAACAAATGCCAAATAATGGCTTTGATGTAATTTTACACCTTTGCCTCCTTCAGTATGTGTAGATCTATCCATCCATCCATTTTCCGTAACCACTTATCCTCTTGAGGGTCGCGGGGGGGCTGGAGCCTATCCCAGCTGACACTGGGCGAGAGGCAGGGTACACCCTGGACAGGTCACCAGACTATCACAGAGCCGACACACAGAGACAGACAACCATTCACGCTCACATTCACACCTACGGGCAATTTAGAGTCACCGTTACCTGCATGTCTTTGGACTGTGGGAGGAAGCCGGAGTACCCAGAGAAAACCCACACAGAAGGGCTCCCTCCTGGGATCGGATCAGGAACCCTCTTGCTGTGAGGCAACAGTGCTAACCACCACACCACCGTGCTGTCCAATGACTAGATCTATGAACGTGCAAATTAGCTCTGCACATCAGGTACTAGCTAGCTGTTAGCTGGGTACCTGCTAACTTTAGACTCTTTGCATCAATTAAAAAAAAACATCTGCTTGTAAACCTTAATGGGTGACACGAGCCTTCAGCTTGACTACATTATCAAGCAGCTAGTGTTGCTAGTATTAGATTATCCTTGCTCCTGATTGCTGCTGTCACTGCCTGATCTGTACTGGAAACTGCATGTGTGAGGATATTTGGGATTAAGCACTGACCTTGTATGGTTTGGGTGAGGATAGCCTACCTGTCAGGGCATAGGCGCAGATTCTGGGGGAGACTCAGGAGACATGTCCCCTTCAGTATTTAGAACACTTGCATTTCCCCCCCAATAAAAACATGACAGTAGCAGAGTTTCATTTTGACGAAAATAAAGACATTTCCACAAAAATTTACCATAATGCAGGAAATTAAGTATTTGGCATTCAAAACTTCCAGTCCAATCGACTCCTTTGGGTCAGGGGACAAAACCTGAGCAAATTGGGTTTCCGGTGAGCATCAGATAGTGATAAACAGCTCTAACAACTTAAAATGAAAGTGAACCTTGCAAAATACTAATATGTAGCCTCAGCCTGTTCTCCTTCCCAACTCATCAAATGCTGCCGCTTTGTCAGTGATTTTGGAGTCAGATGCTGATGCAAAAATAAACCTTGCGCTGTCGGGTGGCATCAATTTGTAACACTGTCAGAAGGCATCTCATGGTGGTATCATGGCGATATCAAATTCTAATGCCGCTGGCCACTACCTGACAGAAAGAGCTGGAAAGTCCCTATAGGGCGTTGGGATGGGGAGGTGGATTGTTCCAACAAACAAACGTAACCATGTGCTTTTGTTGCTCAAGGACTTAAAACAAGGTGTTTTACCTACACTGTACGTGCATTTAAAAAAAGACTGTTTGCATCTAACGGGCTGAAAATGTACATATCCTGTGAAACAGAAGCATACTTTGAAAGAACACAGTGCATGTAACAAGCGTATATTGACACGCTGTCCCGGCATGTCAACAACAGATGCAGGAGGTTATCAAGCACGTCATATGTAGACGTGAAAGTCCTGTGACAAAGCAACGATATTTGACGAGTTAGGATGAGAGTGCATTGGTCATTAGTCTTTTCGTTGTAGCACTGTGGGATAGATTTCCTGGTCTTGTTGTGTAACAAACCCTGAAAGAATCTATGTTTTTGAGTCATTGGTACACTTCAGTTTCAAGACAGAACTGCTCAGCCATGGCATTGTCACCATATTTCGCTCCAGATGTGTCTCGTTGCATATAAAACAAACTAAAAAAAAAAAACATGTGGACGTGTTAACAAGGTGAAACACTTGATTTGCACTGGAGGGGCTCTTTAATTGGCATTTTCAGTGGCTAAACCTTCTTTATTTCAGGCAGCGTGGGTCATTTCATCACTGGGAGTAGACAGCTAGTTTAGGTTACCCTAATACACCTCCTGTAAACTATTGGTTTATATAAGTCTTCATTCAAAAATATGTCAGTGTTGTAATGGGAAAGCGTTGCAAATGGTACAGGCAGAAAAAGATGTAGTTTACTGTTCTTTTTTTCAGGCTTTTTATAATCAAATCAGAATGGTGTACAGTAAAGGTAAATTAAGCTAAACTGAAATCAACAAGACATATTCCTTTCCACTCCTGGAGATTCTTCTTTAATCCCTCGGCCATTTTGAATCTAACATCTTGCTCCTATCCTTTGCTGTCTCCCATAGTGCTGCCAGCTGGGCCAGCAGGCAGATTCCTCCAGATGTGCTGCGCTTCGATTGGCTCGTCGAAGTTGTTTCCTCACTGGCCTCCCTCGCTGAGTCTCACATTTCCATTCTGATGCGGAAGAAAGAGCCGAGGACTGTGGGTGGAGCGGCTCCTCTCATGTCAGGGGTGGCTGTCCACCTGTCAGCCAGCTGGTAAGAAAATGAGTGAGGAGATAGGAAGAAACAAAATCTGATCAACAACTGCTATTTGCTTTGATGCGTCTTTGATAGCAAAACACCAGAATATATTTGATGTTATCATGTCATATTGTGGCTCTGAATCACAGATAAGATCAGGTGGTAAAACTTCAACTGACGATGTGAGGCAAGAAAATCATCTCCTTAGTGACAGTGTCTTGAATTATGAAATATATGAATTTACAGCATACAAAATTTCGTGCAGGATTGTCGTATAATCTAGGAAATAAAACGTGCCACTGTGAAATTTACACCATATCTTGCATCAAGACGCAAACATAGAAGCACCAATTTTATTTATGTGAACCTGCTGGAGGGAGTCAGCAGAATGAAATTTCCTTTTACCTTTTTCTGTTTGGTAAAGGGAACTTCTAAGTCCGACCAAAAATGTCTCTCTGTATGCTTCTGCTGTACATTAAAGTGACTGGTATGTATGGGTATGTGTGGCCCGTACACTCAGACACCCACAGCTGTCTGTAGAGGAAGTTTAGAGACGGAGCAGATAGAAAGAGAGAGTTAGTGATTAAAGAGGAGGAGCGCACACACATACCTATAATCCTTTCCCCAAGTGAAGCAAAGGCAGAGACGACAGAGATGAGCAAAGATCAAAAAACGGTTGAAAGTTGAAGGGAGCAGAGAGAGTGATGGATAAAAGGTTCAGACACACTGCCCTCTGTGACACTCACACACACACACACACACACACACACACACACACACACACACACACAGAGGCACTAATTAAACAGGGCCCTGCACACACACGCACACACACACACACACACACACATACACACACCAGCAGACATGCAGGGGCGGTTGAGGTTTCCAAATTACAGCCTATATTCCAGGCAGTTTTTCTCTTTCTCTTCTCCGAGCACTTGCGACGAACTTTCCACACAGGACTACCATCAGAAAAACTTGAAACCATTGAACTCAGCTTGTCTTTGATAAAAAATGCTTTTGTAAAATAATGAATTAGCATTTTAAGATATGGAGTGTAGGGTGTGAATCAGCAGTCTCTGCAGATTTCTTACATCCTGGCACCGAATAGTACAACAGAGTCCAAGGCCACTGAATATTGATTTCTATGGCCAACTTGGCCTGCCTGTATTTGGTCAGCTTGATTATCAAAGGACAGCAGCTTTTAGCTTAGCACAGTAGGCTCTGTTCAAAAGCAACCCCACCAACCAGTATGTTGTATCTTGTTTATTTAACCCATACAAAACTTAAGTGTAAAAATGACACATTGAGTTTTACAGGTGGTTTTGTGACCTTTGACAGAGTCGGGCTAGCTGTTTCCACCTGTTTCCAGTCTTTATGCTAAGCTAGGCTAACTGGCTGCTTGTTGTAGCTTCATATTTACCACACAGACATGAAAGTAGTATCCATCTTTTCATCTAAAACTCAGTGACAAAGTGAAAACGAATATTGCCCAAAATGTGAATTTCTGTCACTATATAATGTTTAAACTAAGTGAAAGTGTTGCCACCAGTGATATTGAGCCTACACATTAAATTTCCCTTTCTTTCCCAAGATTCATTTGCATTTCAGTCATTTATTTTAAGCTCAAACATACAGTGTAGCACAAGAGGGTCATTTTTTTTAATCACAGGTCATTTTTTGTCTTGTTGAATGGTTGTGGAATTTTAAAAGGATGGGTCTTAATTAATATGAGGCAGTCAGAAGGTATAGGCCTGCAAGAGAAGGAGAAGAGAAAGGAATACAAAGGAAACAAAGGCAAGCTGTCTTGTGGCAGATAACTGGCGGTGGCTCAGGAGGTAGAGCAGGTCAGAAGACTGGCGGTTTGATCCCAGGCCCCTCCAGCCTGCATGTCAAAGTATAATAATAATAATAATAATAATAATAATAATAACAATAATAATAAACTATATTTATATAGCACCTTTCATACAGGGAGGTGTAGCTCAAAGTGCTCTACAACAAAATCAAAACAGACAAATACTATTTTTAAAAAACAAACAAAAAAATAACAAGTGCAAATCCTGCACAATGAAACCAAGAACAATATAATATGTAAAAGATAAAAGTAAAAGCAGATAAAAAATGTGAAGGACGGGGATAAAAACCAGGGAATAGTGACAGTTAGTTGAATGCAAGTTTTCAATTGTCGTTTGAAAATGTTCACAGAGCTTGTATCTCTTATAACCTTGGGTAGTGAGTTCCATAATTTTGGTGCATAGTTAAAAAAGGCTGAGCTGCCAATTTTCTTATTAGAGTAGTCTGTATTTTAAAAGCCGGCAGCAGAGGATCTAAGAGGCCATGAAGGATTATAAAACGACAAAGAATTAGTAATGTAGGCTGGTCCCAACCCATTAAGAGCCTTAAAAACAAGTAAAAGCACTTTAAAATCAATCCTAAAAGATACTGGAAGCCAGTGAAGGTTAGCTAAAACTGTGGTGATATGCTCTCTCTTTCTTGTTCTAGTTAACAGCCTGACAGCAGAGTTCTGAATTAATTGTAATTTGTCAATGGATTGCTTTGGAAGGCCGGTGAAGAGAGCATTATAGTAGTCAATTCTGCTTGAAAAGAATGCATGTACCAATTTTTCGGCATCTTGTTGGGATAGGAATGGTCACACCTTTGAAATATTTCGTAAGTGAAAAAAAGCTGTTTTGGTCACCTTCTTTATGTGAGATTTAAAATTTAGGTCTGAGTCAAGGATAACACCCAGGCTCGTGACTTCCAAGTATCCTTGGGCAAGAAACTGAGCCCCAAATGTGTGAATGTTTAAGTTGGCTGGCAAGTTTGCAGCACCTCGTGCGGCAATCTCGGCCACCAGTTTGTAAATGGGTGAATGTGACATGGCGTAAAACGCTCAAAGTGGTTGGAAGACTAGAAAGGTGCAATACAAGTGCAAGTTCATTGTAAATAGCTGTAGCACGATTATCAGTCTAGATGGTTTTGGTGCGAGTTGTCGACTGAGTTCTTTCAAATATAACAGAACTTGATGGCCAACAGTATCACCGTGCAGAAGGAAGAGTGCATCTACTCATGGACAAGAGGCTCAAGCTCATGACAGAGCAAAATGTAAACATTAATGGCATCTTCCTCGACTGAGCTGTAATGTTAGCTCGCTCAGTGGTGCTACATGAGCAAGCAGTAGATGCATGCTTCCTTCTGCGTGGCGATACGGTTACAGGTGTAGTGTGGTAAAAAGAAAATGGCTCCTACATGAAACTGCTCACAACAAGGTCTGTGAATTATCTCGAGTAACCGGGTCGTGATTTCTGGAAAGAGATGTTGCTGTTAAGCTTTTCAAATGTATAGTATATGTATTTTTGGTGCTTTGAGCACCACAAGCTGAGTGTTGTCTAGTTCCATTATATTCAAGAGAAGGCAGGCATCTCTGTGGTCGATATCTCCAACACTTGGCAACTCAAACCAAAACAATCTAGCCTGATAAATAGCACTACAGGTAAGAGGAAAAATATGGATTTCTGATTATGTGCTAAACTTTTCCTCTCAGCCCGAACCAGTGTTATTGTAGACTTCACCGTCCTGTCAAAGAGAAATACTCTAAATGTCAAGTGCATCATTTTATACACAAATTAAGCTCAATGTGTTTGGCATCTTTTGAACCTTTGCGAATTTGACTAGAACATGAAATAAAGTTTTGTGGGTTTAAACAACATCTGGATGCACAGCTTGAGTCTGTAATTAGTTTTTCACCTGCAGGCCAACAAATCAGGCAGCAACCATCATCACTTCTTTATTTTATCAAGGCAGTGAATCCCTGCTCCTTCTGACATTAAGTTACAAGAAGCAGCAGCAGGTTACAGACAGTACAATAGTCAGGCATGTTAATTTAGCACGATTGAGATTTAGAGGAGAACCTGGAGGCTGCTGGCACTCGCTCCAGCCTTTAAGCACGACGATCAAAAACGTAGCTGAGTCAAAGAATTCAGCTGTCTTATTGGCTCGACAGGCCTGAGCGCATATCAGCAGGCTGAAGCCACTGGCATTATTCCCCCTGCTGAGTCCGACTCTGTAGCACCAAGGAAGGAAGGAACTGGGGGAGAAGTAGTAAAAGACAGGCAAGGGCTTTTTAAGGAGCACTCATTTTCTTTAAGTGCTTCAAATTATACAACACCCGGGCCAAGTTTGTGATGTGTCTATGTGTATGTAACGCCTTCTCTCGCTCATTCCCTTCCTTCTTCTGCTTTTCCTGTTTTCCCTTCTACCCCTTGTTTCTCGTATCATTTCAGTGTCTCCCCCTGCCTTCGTCACCATCTCTTCGTCTCTCTTTCTCCCCGTCTGCCTTCACTCCCTCAGGTTACCACATCTGCAGGCTGTTTCCACTGGAATATATTTGTTGAACTTTTAGACTTGAGCTGCAGGGAGGCGGGGTTATTGAGGAGCTGGTCTAATGTCAGTCTGGGGATGGGTGCAGGGAGGGAGTGAGGGGTAGGGGTAAGGGAGAGTATAAATATGTGTCAGGAAACACAACAGAGTATGGTGGAGGAGTTGAGTCACAGGGAATAGCTTTTCCACTGGAGATACACTTAACAATCATATAAAAAAGAGTTTTTCTTTACGGCTTCTTGCATCTTTCTTGCATACTTCAGAGGACTGAACCAGAGACTGTACCCCCAGAAAGCCTTTCTGTCAATGAAAGAGCTTAAGTGATGAGAGAGAACGTGAGAATTGCAAAAAGGCAGGAGGCAAAAGGGAGAAAATCAAAGTAGGGAACCTCCCTTGGCTGGGACTAACACATGGTTAGATTTGCCTGTGTGTCCACATGACTCACAGTCTGGTCAGCAAACGCATAATAAACGTGACAGAAATATCCATGCACAATGTCACCAGAGTCCACGGCAGGCAGTTAATTGCTAGATAGAGCTGAGCCGTGGTTTGAGAGAGGAAAAAAAGTCCAACTCATATAAATGTAGAGCAAGAAAATATCCGTATATGTATTTTTTTCTTTTAATGTTTTTTTTTTTTTCCTTCTTTAGAATGGCTGCATAAATATGCAAAAGAGTCAAGTTGATCATTTGAGTTCAGTCAAGGTTTTGGTGGCCATTTTGTCCAGGAGCAGAGATAAAAGTCAAAGGGATTGTTCAATGAGGAAAATTTAACCTCCTTTATTTCTTTAAAGATTGTAAATTCAACTTGGCTATCAGAATTACATTAATATTCCCATCCGTATGTCATAATGTCGTAGTATTATACCCAACTGAGTGTCATCCTTCCTCTTCATATGGTGCTAGAAGTCAAAGATACACGTTATAAAGGTTAAAACTCAGTATCTGGCAACATGTTTGACGTGGCTTTGGTACACTTAACATCACTCAGAGGCAGTTGTTGGCCACAGTTGCCACACATGGCTCCAGGGAGGGCCGAGTCAGTCTGTTGGTCGGTCCACCGCTTCGGTCCAGACTAAAATATCTTGACATTTATTGGCTGGATTGCCATGAAACTCAGTAGCCTACAATGTTTATAGGGCCCTGAGGATGACTCCTAATGACTTCCTGTGGTGCCCACAGCAGGTTGACATATTTATGGTTTTTGAGCATTATCAAATTGCCATGACATTTGGTGAAAAATGTTCATGCCCCCTGCAGGATGAGTGAACAGCTTTGGATTCCTTAACTTTCAATCTAGCTCCATCAGCAGATCAAAAGCTCAGTTTGTCTAATACTTTGCTTCTTCCGTTGACTGTATATGATGGACGACATGACATGACATGACAGCTCCCCTAAAAAGAAGCCGAAACATCTCGATTGCCTCCGTGGTAGCCAACTACAGTATACATCATGAACTCCACCCCCTCCATGTTAGTGTCTGGGATATGGGCCAGACTAGAAAATCACACACAGATTAAATAATTTTTTTTCCCCAAAGATGGTTTCTGTCATTTTAGATTGTTTTTATAACGCTGATGGTTGTCCATTTTTCTGGATAAAATTGGTTGTAATTAAGTTATTTGATGAGAGAGAGAGAGGCTGTGACATCATCTTACAACTTTTCCTAGTGGCATCTCATGGTATTGCAGCAACAACAAAAAAAAATCCCTAGAGACCGCCATTGTAAAAGTTTATAAAGCTGTTGGCAGGACACCTCAAACTGCAAACAAGGTCAATTATGACTTTCTGTTCTAAGTTTTTGACTGGCCCCGACAAGCAGAGCCCGCTGAATTGCCTATCGGACCAATCAGGCAGGCTCTGGGTGGGCTTAACATGATGACAGCACTGCGCCATAGGAATCGAAAAGTAAACAGCCAAGATGGGAGCTGCGAAGGACCACGTCCGTTCAGTTTAGCTTTGGAAGAAATGTTAAGCCAACTACACTTCACTTGTTCCTGGAGAGACAAACAGAAGACTGCCCTAGAAGCCTTCGCTTCCAGGAAGGAAGCTTTTGCCGTTTTGCCAACGGGATACGGCAAAAGCATAATATATCAGTTAGCCCCACTGGTTGGCAAACAAATGAGGCTTCGTGCAAAGCATATGTCACCTTGTTTTTTGCTCTGATTGGCCATTGTGCTATCCAATTGTGTGCGGTGGCATTTAATATGCCTCAATTAGTGCCGCCCCTTGGGTAGGAAGAGTGTATCGGTGAGGGGCAGACTCAAAATCTTTGTAGATTTGAGTCTGGATTTCCAGGCTACCATTGAGGTTTAATATTTGTAAAACTTTCCTTGAGTGGAAAAAACTATCTAAAAATCTGTGACGTCATTACAATGTAAAGTCTGTGAGCCGAACAGGAACTCACAGGTGGGGGCAAGTGAGAGAAACACTACTGCACGTATTCAGTAGGCCACATATCGCGACAGTAAAGCAGCAAGCTAGAAACTTTTTTTGACATATGTGCCAGGTGAACAACTCTATTGGAATGGATAGACGCCATCTCATCATCTGGTATCTAGTTGTTATTATACATCTATGCAATCACTACTGCAGCGTCCATATCTGGGACATTTTGGCTTCATTTCTGTACAGTTAAAGGGAGTAGAGATGTGTTGTGTTCACTGTCATGAACAATATATCTGCAAATCTACTGCCATTTCCATCATCCTTGTCTGCTCATTGCTTTCAGTGCTAATTAGCAAATGTTAGCATGCTATGTTAAACTAAGACGGTTAGCATTATACCTGCTAAACATCAGCATATCAGCATTGTCATAAGAGAATGCTAATATTAGCATTTAGCTCTATCAGTGCTTTGCTGCACTTTCCTGGATTAAAACTGTTTGTTTGTTGCACAGTATTGTAGATTTAATAGTCAACAATGAATACTTGTCGGTAAATGTGCACAACCCAATACCCTCAGACTCTTCCTACTTGGTATGGCAGACCATAGCATATTCCTTTGACCTTATAAAGAGAAATTCAGCTATTTACAGTTACAATTAGGCTAGGTCTTTTTTTAATGGTTGAATTACAGTTGCAATCTGACTGGACTCATGTGTGTAAGCAAATTTCTGAGGGACAGTTTGCACAGCTAGGATGAAAGATGCAGACCTCGCCCAGCAGCCTTAATCCTATTTAGTGAAGTCAAAGTGTTTTGGGTGTTAAAGGGTTAAACTGAGCTCAGCTATGGTGAGTGGAGGGGAGAGCGCTGAAATCTTTTCCATATTACGGCACACATGAGGAACACATTTAAGTGAGTTCAGCTGTCTGGAGTCTCTCTCTCTCCCTCTCTCTCTCTCTCTCCCTCTCTCTCCCTCTCTCCCTTGCTCCCTCTCTCTCGCTGGCTGGTTAGAGGCGAGTTCAACGCAGCAGTATATCATTACACATCTGGGAAAATACACTCAGAGCCCCGGATGACACACCACAGAAAAGGGAGACAATGCGCTCCATCCATAGCTAACCTTTGCTGTAAACGATGGAGATTTTGAAAAGGAAACACTATCAGTAAAGAGACAAGATTAACAAAATTCAGATGAAGAAAAAGTCTTGCCCCATAAAACTACAATTTTTCTTCCATCAGAGCTACAGCACTGAACATCAGGGTTGTTATAAAGCCAATGACGTCATCATACCCCTGAAGAAAAAAACAACGAAGCCCTGCAAAAGATGTGAACATGACAAACTGTGGCACTGATATTAACACTAATGGAAATCTGAGACTTAAACTTCTTTCTCTCCTCCGTCACTTCCCCTCAGTAACTCCACCTCTTTCAAATCGCCCTGGTTCCTGCAGTTTTATTTCGGTATGATGGATGCAGACTGGCCGAGCTTTCAGGAGGGAGGAATCTTAGTTCTTTTTTTTTTCCAGCATGGAAACTGTTGTTTCCCTTCAGTCCCAGGTCCACATACCACAATAATATTGCTTCCATGACTTCAGCTGCGTCTGAGCAGTTCTCTCTGCGGATACTATTTGGTTAAATAAATGTCTGCAGTGTCATGCTTCTCTCTTGCTCCTTCTGTCTTCCCCAAGATACTAACACACAAAGATGATAGGGTCCCTGCAGTGGGAATGATGGGTGGCAAACAAGAGTTATAGAGGTGAGGTCAAAGTTGAGGAGAAAAAAAACCTCTCCACGCATCACTTAAAGGCCCACATATGCCACCCCTTCATGCCTGACCTCAAACCTTCCATGTCCTGTAAAGAAAGAGGAGACAAACCCAAACAAGAAACCTCCTTTTTTCATCTTCTGTCACTATTATTTCTTATTTTCTATGTGTTAGCTTTGCTTTTTTATTTCACACTTTGTGTCACAAAACCATTGAACATCTGAAGTGTTCTCACATCAGTGCCAGGGAATTCATGGGCATTTCATAATCCACCTAATTTCAGAGGAAGGGAAACCATCCAACACTTCAATACTTGGTACAGAAGTCTCAAAGGAAACAGATGAGAGAGTGCAAAATTGCAAATCTACACCCCTTTCTATCCCTGTATCCCTGAGGAGTTACCTAGATTTAAAAAAAAAAAAAAAAAAGTTTGTTTCAGTGGTGTTGCACATCGAAGTTGAAAATAATCCCCTTGGACTCAGCTTTGCTCACAACGTCTGTGAGTTTTTGTCAGGAGAAACCTGACAAAAAGCGCCTGGCCTCTCTGGCTTTACGGCTGCAGTTGGTGTGACAACAAGGAAGTAAAATGACTCCTCCAGACCTCCTCCGCACTTGAATGATTTCACAGATGGGAAGGAGGAGAACGGTCTTCAAAACAGTTGGAGCTTGTAAAGCCAGGCAAGGCTTCGATGCAGAAAAAAAAGATTTTACTTTGTGTTTCTCACATTCATGTTGCTGCACAAACCTCTGGTGGGAGATTTAATCCTGTTATAGATCATGCCTCCATCTTCACCTACATTCTGATTAGTTTGTGCTGTGTAAGAATGACTGATACAAACCTGGAACAGTGAAAACGACAACTTCTTGATCTTAGAATTCATTTTTATGGTGAAATCTCCAGCGTTTTGAATGGTAATTTCAAATCAGCTGATGACTAAAGGATCTGATGAGCAACTGACTCATAAAAGTAACATCAACCCTAGTACATAGACCATGGCTTTTACTAAAGGGTCCTCCAATCTCTAGTTGAAGGCATAATCATTCATTAAATAACATAGTTTAGTGGCTATAAAAGCATGTCTACTCTTGCACAACTGGACACCAATAGCGGAACCACCTTTATTTCAACTCTTTGCAAAGGCAATTTTGTTATATCTCTGCTGTCGTGGTTTTCAGCGGTCTTGACATAAAATACTGAGTCATCTTTGTCTGAGACCGAGACAAGACTGAGACCTTGGTCAGTCTTTTGTTGATCACTGTTCCTGGTCTCAAGACCGAGACTGATGTTCAGTGCTACAACACTGCTGATCACAAACCTTGGTTAAGGGTTGATATTCATTTGGTTGAAAAATGTTAAATAAATGATGTAATTGATCTGACACTATCTTGGATGTAATCATAATCATAAATCCAAACTCTATGCACTATATACATGTGCAACACACGTTTTTGCCTTTACTGATAGGATAGCCAAAAAGAGTGGTAAATGACATGCAGCAAAGAGCCACGGATCAGAACTGAGTTCGGGCCACTGCAAAGAACAAAGCCTCTATGGTGCACACACTCTACCAGGTGAGCTTGAATTTGAGCCACTTGATTGTTAAATTTGAATTCACCATACGTAGCCGATATGTTTCAGTTTTCAATTTCATGCTGTGACAACGCTGTGGTTAATGTGTGGTTAGGTTTAGGCACAAAAGCTACTTGGTTAGGGTTTGGAGAAGATCATAGTTTGGCTTAAATAACCCATTTTGGTTGCCGGTAACATGGCTGATAATGTCCTGACGTGACGTTAAAAATACCAGCTTTTGTTGTTTGTTGGTCTTGAACAGTTGTCTGCTATCTCACCTAGATGTCACACCACCCAGCTCAATTAAATTGAGCTACGTCACTCAAGAAATGTTGACATGACACATATGAAATGTAACATATCTGTTTGCAGAAAAGGACAAAACCAACATTTTACTCTGGCGACTGAGCTGTGAATAAAGCTTAGTGTAGCTCAGCTGAGACCAGCTCAATGCACTGTAACATTGCTTTTAAATTTGCTTGTCTCTGCAGAGATTTGTTAGTGTAGTCAACCATTAAAATGGATTGCACCCTGCCTTCGCTGGGTTAAAGGCTTAACTGAGCACTTTAACTGTCTGCCACCTGCTACCAATCAAACCTCCACCTGCCACATAAAACACCTGGCGGAGGCTCACTGAGGGCAATCAGCGTTTAATACTTCCCTGAGCTTGTGGTTAAAATGCTGTGGCCTGGGGACAGAGCGATGACTGCTGTCACAGCTGATTTAAGATTTTTAACTTGTCAGTTTGGGATATGGTGGAGAACTGGTTAAGCTGTTTTATAACATAATTTGTGCTTGACTGATGCTTAAAAGATAAGTAGGAGTAAGAGTTCTTTGTCAAAATTCAAAACTTGACTCTTTTAAGATTAATGGCCTTGGTTCAGAGCAGAGACTGTCTGACAGTGTTGGGCATGAACACACCAAAACAACTCATTCTCAGTTTGAAGTCGTCAAATATCTTTGTCTGGTCAGCCTCAGACATGGATGAAAAAAGGCATCCTTTTGTGACAGTATGATATGCCGTCAGTGTATAATGCTGCCAGATGGCGTCAATGTTATATTCTGCTGATAACAACATCATTTCAGGAGCTGGAAAGTCTAGGGCAAGGAGGGTAGGGGATGGGTCCAACAAACACAGGACTTTCACCCATGAGTCTGGTGTTGAGTTCTTATATGAATGTTGAGCCAAACCATGATGTGTTTTTCTACACTGTTGCCTAAACCTAACCACATGCTTTTGTTAGGAAATAACTAACCCTAACGTAAATATGAGGTGTTTTACGGACACAAGTTTATTTTGAAAAAGACTGTATGCATCTAATGAGCAGAAACTGTACAGTTCCTTTGAAAATGGTGTTACACAGTGTCCCAAAAGGTCGACAACAGACGTGCATCTAGGACGTCATATTTAGATGTCAAAGTCCACTTGAACAAAAGGTAAAATCTGAGAAGTTGAGAGTGAGAATGTGTTACTTAAACATGCGCTCCTGTTTGGTGAACGGTGTAGTGAGCAGTCCTGTTTGCAACTAGCACTGTTAACTCCTGCGACAGTAAGCAATGCTCACGTGCTGTTTTATGGCACCTGGTGTCCCGGTGTTGTGTCAAAGATCCCTGTAAATACGTGTTTTCTCCTACCTATGTCTGAACTAAAACTCTTCCTTTGCATGCCCATGAAAGGAGGCTGAAGCCAGTTCATATGAATATTTAAAAGTTTTATGAACAGAACAGTACAGATTCCAACAGCAAAAAGTCCCGTATTTTTTACAACAACAACACTGACAACGAATTGAACTGAACAACTGAAACTACATTTTGAGTTGAAGCATCCAACCAGCCTTGGGAAATATTTGCCAGTGAATGATGATCACAAGCTTTTATTTCATTCAAATAAGTAGAAGAGGTGAACAAAGACTAGTTCATTTTTTGGGACTTTCAAGTTGTGAACTACAAATGTGAACTTTTCTTTTATAATCTATGTGAAGTGCGATCTATCTCTTGTGAAGTGAACTTGCCCCGCACTGCTGTCTGGAAGTGTGTGTGTGTGTGTGTGTGTGTGTGTGTGTGTGTGTGTGTTGGGGGGTTGGTAGGTACCATCTACATCTGTCTCCACAGTTGAACATGTTCCATATGTTGTTGTTTGTAACTACACACTCTGTACTTTGTGTTACACAGTTAACAAAGTCTCTGTCTTTCTTTTGTGTGTCCATTGATGAACAGTAACCTGTAGATTCTGAATAAATGTTGGAAAACTAAGTCGAGGTCTGAGATCTTTTTGTCTCCATTTGTTCACTCTGTCTGGGAGCAGCGTTACCTCTTGCATTTTAGTCAGTTGCTGTGTCACTTTTTCCACCCGCTAGGCCAGTGGGAGGAGGAGAGGCGCTGCAGTAGAGCTATGCTCTAAAGCTATGGGTGGAAGACATCTCCTATCGGCAGCAGGAAAACCAGCCAGTGTTTAATCCAAGACCAAGGCAGGGTCTTTTTTTTTTTTATTCTCAGAGGGCCAAAACAGGGAGTCAGTCTCAAGTTTGATGACACCCTTTTTTTTCTATTGTTTGTTTCTTAGTTGATATAACAGATTTGTCTTTTTAATGGAAATTTATTTGCAGTTATGATCAATATAATTAAAACGACCAGAGCCACAAATAACTGGTGCCTGTAATAAAGCAATATGTCATGGAAAGATGAGCTTTGAACAGCATTTAAATCTTGCTAGCTTTTTATGTAAAACAATTACAAAATGTCACCATACAGAAATAATATATGGTCTAGACAACAGAAAGAACATCAATAGCACTCCTGCTGTTTTAGCTTTCAGCCAGGAGACATGGCAGACTACAGAAACACTAATACAAGAAATAAAATTTTTCAATTTTTTTCAATTTCATGCACGTTATTCCTGTGGTCCAGTCCAAAAAAAAACTAGAAAAGCTAAACTTAAATTAGTGATTTTAAATAGTATAAAATCTGGCAACCCAGTGTCACCCCGAAGTCGTTGAATATCAGCGCTTGGGCAGTGACTTCTAGTGTCAGACGCAAACGAAAAAAGCTGTCCTTTCCATCCATTCTTTTTTGTCTGCATTATATGTGGCTGGTCCTCATTATTATGTAACAGCATCCTGTAGTGTCAGGGAGAAATGCGGCGAGAAGACAACGTAAGTTAAGGGGGCGAAAAGACAGAATGGAGGAGGAAGGGTGGTCGATGAGTCCAACAACGCCCGACTTCCACCTGGGCAGCTGGTGTTTGCTTCCTGTAAGATTGTAAAGCCAAACCCTGTTCTTTTTTTCCTAAACCCAACCACATGCATTTGTTATTGAAGGAAAAAAACAATCTGCAGCATTATACCAACATAGTGCGTTTATTTTGAAAGTGACTATATGCAAACTGTACATTTCCTGTGAAAATGGAAGTGTAGTTTGAAAACAGACAATGCATGTAACAGCCTGAAGTTGACATGACATCCCAGAACATCAACAACCAACACACCCTGGGTACCTTTCACATCATATGTCGTTGTGGAAAGTCCATGACCAAACATCACAAGTGACGAGGTCGGAGTGAGAATGTGTTGAATCTGTAACTGCTCCATAGACAATAAACTGGAAAAGATCTTATAGATGACACTGAGAGCCCCCAGGGGAATGTTCTGAGTATATGGAGACATTTTCTGTTTCAGAACTGAGAACACTACGATAGAATAAAGCTCATTTGTTGGTCCACAAAATCAGGCTCCAATTCATGTAATTTATGGAGGAGCTACAGACTTTATACTTGATGACATCACAAATTTGAGACTTATTTCCTATATGGCTTTGAGAGAGAGCAGCTTATGTTCACACATGACATTTCCCATATTATGGTGTGGAATGGGTAAGGTGAGTGATGAGGTAAATGGCTCTACAAACATGGAGAGTTTAAAGAAAGTGCCATCTTCACTGCTGCCTACATTGTCTCCATTTTCTCCTAGTTACTAACATAAGTAATGTCTGACTTGTCTTGGTGTCTAACACCAGTTTGTTCACATATGGAACATCTCACACAACTGTGATGGTAATTTTGCATACAGGGCATGTATGATCATGTTGTCAGAAGTCAAATAAACTGCAGTTTCTTGAGGGTCACAGTAAACGTGAGGAAGTGAGGAGTTTCCTCAGACCTTCAATGGGAGCCACACTTGGTCACAGCAGGAGGAGCCTCTACATCAAGACCCCTATGTAGTCCTGCAAGGAGGAGCTGAGATGGAGAGGTTGCTGATGATGAGGAAGAATATTCCAAATTCAGAAACCAGCTGAACATATCAAATATTTCAAAAAAGAAGACTGCAGGGAGATAATGGAGAAGATCGATGAGAAAGCGTTACATGACAGGCGACACCTCAGATATTAAACAGGAGTTAATTGATGCTTCATTTAATGAACTCTTAATTACGTTGATTTAATTAAACTGTGTTAGCCATGCATTATAGTTATGATTTAACGATGAACCCTGTGATGAATGTGAACTGTCTCTAACAAGCTATAATTTAACTGAGGCAAATAGCATCTGCCATCTCGGTTTATATTAAACGTGTTTGCAGACTAAACTAATTAATGAATAATTATTGTTTTAACTTTTTTTCCGGTATTCAAAAAAGGATCATTTTTGGGACACACACACGTACACACACACACACACACACACACACACACTAATGGCGTATTCATCCCTTTATCCCCTTTCTCACCTTTTCTAAAAAACCTCCTCACCCTGATATCCTAGTTTCACAAGCTCCACATCATCACTTCTCCTCCTCCTCCTCCTCTTCTTCTCTGCCTGTAGCACAGCTTGTCTGGATCCATGGTTTTGAATCAGAGTCCAAATGTTAGGGTTTGCTGTCCAGAGAAAACACAACGCAGAGCCAAACAAAGAGAGGGGGAAAAAAAGGAAACTCGAGTTACTGCAGGGAACAGTTTTCTGTGTCCTGTGATAATGTTAAGAGATACAGATTGGATGCACTGCTGTTTGTGTTTGATATGGATTCACACTGCTTTGTTTCACAGCTCGGAAAAAGCCAGATCTGTGCATGCAATTCACATTTCTGTGACTGAAAACAAATCACACTAATAACCCTCACAAGTGCTGTGTGTTAAAGAGGCCCAGCTGTTTTACTGATGAAGGTAAGTTTGTGCAAAAACTCACAGTGAGGCTTTTGAATCTGAGTGCACTGGAGGAAAATGCTTTGCTTATTGTACCAGCTGATTTGCACCTGCAGTCCCTGGGCAGCAGTCGCATTTAAGCACAGAATTATTACTAGATCTCAAACAATACAGTGCATACAAGTATAAGTGTATTTACTCCCATACTTCTGGTTTCTAAATCAGATTTGTTCTTAAATCCCAACCCATTAATTACAATGGATTTGGAGCATTAGGGAGACTTAATTTAGGGAAAGTGGAGTGCACTAATTGGTGAAAATGAAGCTTGCTTCAGGAAATCCCCAGGTGAGTTCCTGCTGAGCGTCTGTAAGTTCAGGTACTTTGTTTGGAAGTTAGTGGCTGACCAAGTATGTTTATTACAGCTCTCAGTCACAGACAGCCTGGCCTCATGGTGGCTTTGTGGTTTGCGCAGGTGAGGAGGATTTCACATCACTGTAGCACAGCACCACCTTTAAAACTACCATATTTAGCATGAAAAGGAAGTGGGCACTGTACTGATAATTTAAACATGAGAAAACCACATACATCACAGCACAGACTTAAATGTAAAACCTTTAATTATGTCTTTTACTGTACGTATAGGCTCAAACGAACTGTAAAGAACACTGGAGAAGATTATAAAATGCATTTTATTAAATGAAGGCACCAGGAGCAGCAGGACGTCCATAGAAGAGGATTCATGTTTAACTTGCTAATTAGCAAATTGCTCAGTAAGTTACAGACTTCTCCACAGAAGCTTGTATCTCGGCTTGAAATGCTTTATGTTTCCTGTACAGCACCTGAATATGTTGCTTCGCAGAGCAGAGGTAAAAAAGCTTTGTGGTTCAGTCTATGAGAAACAAAATGCCTCTTAGCTCATAGGATGAGGAAAATGTGCATTTTAGCATGATAAGACGCCATGTTAAACATGTCTGACAGCCTGTTTTCATTCCCAGGTTGTTGGAGAAAAAAAAAAAAACAGACAAAGAATAATGACATCCCTTGGAGTCTCATAGCGACGCACAGAGTACCCTTTAGCATCTCTATATGACACACAGCTGAAACATGTTGTAACAGTAGGGCTGCCTGTTAATAGTCTACCAAAGTTCACTCAACCAGAGAGGTCATTAGTCAGCAAGACTTCACTGGGAATTTAATTTGAAAGGACAAACACAGGAAGTGGCCAGGCTCAGCAGTCAGACAGGAGTCAGGTTAATTTCCAGGGCTGGTACCTGCGGTTATTCCACAGGCTAGTTAATAACATGTCGGGCAGGAAATCCAAAGTGTGGGATCATTTTGAGAAGGTGAAGGACGAACCCAAGGTGATATGTAAACTCATCTTCATTGGTCGACTACAAACATGACGTATCATCTGAAACATGGCAGTAGCTACATGCCCATTAGCCCACAGCGTCATTAACACGCGGCTCGCTCAGTGTGTGACGTGCACTTGTAGATAAAATATAGGCCTATATTAATGAAGGTTCATTAGTACGGTTTGTATTTCTCTGTAATGTAGCACAGTGTTAACAATGCTACTGATACTATTCTTTCTCACACCTTCAACTCAAACCATTGTGTTGCCCCGCCCAAAATATATCATTTAATAATTAAATTAATATCGTAAACATGCGGGCGACTAGTCGACTAATGGCCCTAAATGATGACTATTAGTCGACTAGGAAAATTCTTAGTCGTGGGCAGCCCAAGTTAACAGTTGCTTTTGTGTTTTTATAATTTCGACTGCTTTTCTTTGCAAGTCTGACCTTACTGTGCTGTGACTGGCTAGTGCTAGCCCTAACCTACCTGCCTCTGACCTTAACATGTCAACGTGATAAGTACTAGCCAATCACACCACAGTTGGGAGGGACTTTCCAAGAAAAACAGAGAGATTAATAATAGCGTGACGCAATTACGTTTAGGCAATAAAACCATTTGGTTAGATTTTTTAAAAAAGATGGGGTGTCATTGGCTTAGTGGTAGAGCAGGCGCCCCATGTACAAGGCGGCCCGGGTTCGATTCCAGCCTGTGGCCCTTTGCTACATGTCACTCCCTCTCTCTCTCCCCCTTCACACTTCACTATCCTGTCAATTAAAGGCAAAAAATGCCCTAAAAATATCTTAAAAAAAAAGTTTTAATGTAATGTGAGTGACATCTGCATGTAACAACCATACCTAAATTACCTAACATTACGCTTAAACCACACTGGCTTTTGGTTTCACACAGGACACCAACTGCAGTCTCCTGGGTGAAAGTCTTGTTTTGTTTGACCCAACTACCTCCCGCCCTTAATACTCTGTCTCTGCTTTTATACTACGTCAGTTGATCTCACTGTCAGATGCTGTCATGGATGGGTTTACATTGGAGTTAGTTAAAGCCTGGTGCATCTCATACAGACGCTAAAGGGTGCCTTTGGTGTCAAAGTCGCACACCAAGAAACACTACTGGTGAGTAACTAGTTAATTAAATTATAAAATAAATGTGACTGTAGTCAATTACAGATACTGAAAAAATATTTAATTAAATTCAAGTTACTAATCAAAATGTCTGTGATTACAGCGAGGTCACATCTGAATATATTCATGACGACCTGGGGATGAGAACGCGCAGGCTGGTCATAGTTGGTGATTAATGTCATCAGGGGTTCAACACTTGTGCAATTTTCTTTATATATAATAAATAATTTTGTTGTGTGCAGAACTTGTGAGTTTACTTATGCAGGCTTCTGTTTGTTTGTGTTTAGGTTTACATGAAAGGGTGAACTCATGTTTGTGTTTGTGTGTACATCCCAGTCATGTTAAAAAAGAAAAAAAAAAGCCTCTGCTGCACCTGGAATATATTACATCCTTGACGAGCCATGTGGTGGGCACATGAGCCTTAAAGTGGTAGGGGTAGTTTTTCCCACATTACAGTCATTAGTAAAGTCGGCACCCCCTGCCAGCCTGGCCTCTTGGACTGGCCCGATGACATCATCACAAGCTGGGTAATGTGGACCCCTTGTTGTCTTTTTAGGGCGACATAATAGCCTTCCTCCTGCTACCCTTACCCAATTACTGGCCAGGGTGTCATCTGATGCTGAGTGCTAAGCTAACATGAAAAAGTGGATTTAAGCAACTAATTAACTCGACTAAATTCAGTGATGACTTTCTCCCAGTGCACATCAAACAGCCATCTCCAGATTTAGCTCATGTAGTTTTGGTTTTGGGAAGTCTTCCTCATTTAACTACAGGAGGGGTTTGTGTTGATCTACAGTGTATGTAGGCCAAAAGATCCACCAGACTGAGTGTGTGTGTGTTTATGTGTGTTAACCTCCTCTGTTGGTTACATTTGGAGGTTTGGCTGATGATGGAAGAAATTCCATTTGAGATTTACAGATGGTTTTATTTTTTTTTTTCCAGTTTCTTTTGTCTAGTCCCTCCCACTCTCTCTCTCTGCCTCTCTACTTCGCTCCGTGTCTCTCTCTCTCTCTTTCTGTGTCTCTGTCTCCTTTCTTGAGTGCTCAATGGAAAATCACCATCATCACAAATGCTAGCCTTTGCATCTGTTCAAACTCACTTAGACAAAAATCGTACGCTGTAGCTGGGTTTTCATGGAACCAGTTGTTGTATTTCAAAGCCGTGCCACCCTACTTATTACTGAGACTAGACGAAAGTCATGACCAGCATTTATCACGACAACGCACAGTCCACGTCCCCCCTTTTGTCAGACATCTATTTATGCAGTATGTGGATGAGTCAGAGGCGGCACGCATGAACCAAAGGAAGGCAGATAAAGAGAGGGAGAGGTTAACACTGGGTTTAGAGAGGTTGGGGGGAAAGGGGGTGAGAGAGAGAGAGGAAGGTAAAGCGAGGTTAAAAGACATACGGAAAGAGACGGGGGGAGTAAAGGAAGGGGGAGGTTTTAGGGTAGAGCAGGCAGCCCATGACATAGCTAAAGCATGAGTACATGCCTGTTGGCTGACGTCCACTGTGAAAGTTCTGCATCTGGTAAAAATCTACTGCCTCTGCTTTCCTCTCTGTACTTCCCTGCTTCTTCTTCTTCTTCTTCATCTTCACTTTTTGTTTTAATCTCATCTCTTCCTCAACACTGTTTTCTTTTTAATTATATTCCTAATCCCCCCTTTGTTGCCTGATTGTTGCTCTTTGTGCATTTTCTCCTTTATTTTAACAACAAACACAAACAGATGGAGTGAGAAACAGCAGGAATTCATCTGAATCTATTTCCCCCCTTCATGTTACAGTGTTGGAAAGAGCTTCGCCATTTTGCTCTTACTCTGTAGCTGTGTTTGCACCTTTCTCTCATAAATGACATGTTCAGATAAGGTGGATTTTTCTTGATGAGCAAACATTCAGTCTTATTAACGGAAACTGTGGTGTAATGAAGCTGGAAGGTGCGAAGTAAAACTGAAATAGGGCTTTTTGCTTTCTTGTTTAAAGTGTCATCATACTGCTCTCATTTCTGTGTGCTGGACATGAATCTACTGCCAGCAGCCAATTAGTTTAGCTCAGCCCAAAGACTGGAAACAGGGAAACTGTTAGTCCACCAATCTCTCTCCAAGCTCACCAGTTCATTAATTGCGGTGTATTTATCTGCAGGTCCTCTGCACTCTGCCTGTATTTTCTCATTCTCTTCTTATTTTGCTGTGTTCGCAGTGACGGGCACAGTGCTCAGGTGAGGTCAGGGTTTTATTAAAAGGAGGTGACCAGGGCATCAGACAGAAAGCAGCATGCACCCAAGAGGAAGCTGTGAAAATAGTCAACACAGTGCTGAAAATTAGTGAATATGGGATTGGCTTTCACAAACAGTAGCCGACCATTCCTGCGTTTACCTTTAACACAACGTGTCTTGTTTGTTTAATCCGCACAAAAACTGACGTGTAAAAACTATGCCGTGGATTGGACTTAAAGGTCCAGTGTATAAGATTTAGGTGGATTTAGTGGCATGTAGTGGTGCGAATTTTAGATTGCAATCAGTTGAAACTTCTCCTGGCTAAAATTCCTTCCGGTGTTTATTGTTCAGGAGGTTAAATACTTTCTCCTCCTCTCCAAAACAAACAAACAAACCAGGTGATTTTAACTGGTAAAAACACTGAACAAAGCAGTTTCACGTTAAAAAATTTGATGTTTTTCCGATGCTCTCATCGTGGAAGGGCTGCTAACTACTAACTACAGTGGCTGATGTTAAAGCACGAATGGATGACTGGATCTAGACACAGTGTTTGGTTTGTTCTTATTTTCAGGTGATTATACACTAAAAAAAACATACTTATGATATTACATTATATTCCATTTCTGCTGATATATCTCCCTAAATCCTACACAATGGACAGTTAGGATTAAACAGGAATAAACAAACAAGGTTTTTATTTGTTTGTTTCCTTTGGACACTACACTACACTACAGACAGTGGCGACTTTCCAGTCTTTATGCTAAGCTATGCTAACCTGCAAGGGGTACGGTGCGTTTGTTTTGTACTCGGAGATCGAAAGTAGGAAGTGGGAATGATGTCACCTCCAAGTTGACAACAGTTTTTGCATTCTAGTTGACAACGATGAACAAGTCGGAAAAACATGGACGTTACCGTTCGCTTTATGTGGTATTTTGCACATAGAGACAGCATGTATAGCAACATGCCCACGGATAAAAATTGAACAGTACTATGGGTATGGTTGACCGAAAACAAATGAGATAAAATTGCTATAAACAGTACTTTAGCAGAGTGTTTACTCACTATGTATGTGACCGGCAGCCATCTTGAATTCGTAAGTCAGGGTTGATGCGGTTTCCGAGTTGGAAATCCGATCTCAGGTTGCGTTCGAGTTTAAACTTCCAACTGGGAACTGGGAATTTCTGACCTCCGAGTACAAAACAAACGCACCAGTAGCTTCATGTTTACTGTATAGGCATTAGGTGGGTATCAGTTCTCACATAACTCTGAGCTATAAACATGTTAAATATTTACAGAAAGAATGTGAAAATGAGCTTTATTTGTTGCCTTTGCAACCCAGAATATGTGCAGATACGCCGGACTTTCAAATGCAATTGGTTCATATCATTATGTTGAAAAAGGAAGTCTCTTTCACTATCAGCTGACTCACTCCAGAGTTCACCTTGTTATGCAGGAGAGTTGTGTCCTTTTGTAGAAAGGAAAGCTACCAGCCTCCAGATGGTAAATTAATGATATTCAGATTCTCACAGACAGGTAAATTACAATAATGCATTTAATTACTTTGCACATTGCCTGTTTCACTACAGCTATACGATCCTGCACCCTGCTGCACTGAGCTAACAGCAATAGAATGAGGTGTTTGGTGAGACAGCTGAGCCCTGCTTTTATAAGGACAGTAAAGGCTAATGGATGAGACACTTGTTAAAACAATGCGGTGGTCCCGGCTCTTGCAATGACTCCCAGTCATTCCAGGTTTTACGTGGGGCAGTGGGACAGGTACGGGCTCGTCTCACTCTCTCTCACACACACACACGCTCTCACTCTTCACAGCTATGTTTTTCTGATTTTCCTTTTGCTGACAAGTTCAATGGAAACTGAAATCTCTTCATATTTCCTATGGTTGTTTTCTGACATATATCTTTGATGCTCAAGAAACAAATTTATTCATATCATCATATGGAAGAAAAAAAGTTTGTCTCTCTGTCTTTCTCTATTGCTTATTCTATTATTCTCTTTGTCGCCTCTCTTTTACTTTAATCTTCCACTGTCTTTTCTTTTTTTGTGTAACATAAACACACACATGCCACACACACTTCATAGCTTCAGGGCGTGTCCACATTTCTCCTCTTCACCCAGTTCACTTTGTTGACCAGATGATCTCCTGCAGCCAGTCGTAATGCCGGGGCGGAGTCTAAATTTACACAGAAAAAAAAAGAAAAGAAAAATCTTTTCTTTCCCTCCTCCCCAGTCCTGCTTTGTGTCTTTCTTTTTTTTCCTGCTCAGCCCAAAACTTCATGATGACCAGAAAATTCTTACACGTGTCCACTGCTGGATTCAGATGGAGGAGGGGAGGAAGAGAACATGTCTGGTTTTCTTACAGTTTTACAAAATTTCTCCTCTCCTTAAATCCAGGTTCTGAAATGTTAACAGTTGTTTTTGGTGCTAAATATCCATTTGGATAGGATGCACGTACACTCTTACACTGCACCAGGCAGCAAGACAGATTAAAAAACACAGCTGGCTGGCTGAATTTAACTTATAACGTCTTAACACCGTGTCAGTGTTTTCAGGTTGGAACCTCATTTTTATTAAGAACACAATGCACCAAATACAAGGAAGACAAACAGGAAATGTTTATGTTATGTACAGTACTTTAAAGAGATGCATGAAAAGTTTTAACAGGACTCTTCAAACACTTTTTTTCCCGCCCAGGTGAATAGTCAACCTCCATCTCTCTGTTTCTGCTTTTGTCATTTCCCTTACCATTCATCCCTTTGTTAGTCCACTATTCTAAGTAATATGACAAAGTTGCTAGATGCTAGTTTCAACACCACTGTACTGTTGTGACCTGAGTAACCCAGGCTCTGAGAGGAGGAGGAGAGAGTGGAGGCGGTCTGCCTGGGGGGGGGGGATGAGGCGGAAAGAGACTCTGAGCTGCAGAGGACAGGCCCCGACTGGTGGAGAGAGAGAGAGACAGAAAGAGACGCGTTCACACAGTCTGTCCCTGAAATGTTCAGGAACATTTCCTGCATGGGGTCATGTGTGAATAGGAACAGAGATTGATAGTCAGTAGATAAAGTGCTATAAGGGAAAATGCTAGTATGGCTGAATAAAAGCAGTAACATTGCAGGGACAAGCAGAGAAAGCGTTATGTCCGTGTGACAACAGACGCTTTCATGTGGAGTGAGTGAACCAATCACAAGAGTCTGCTCGCGAAATACTTAAATTTATGACTTGTTTAGGGTCTAGCATTTACACCTTTAATGCCTTTGTCGGTGACTTATAAGAACACTGGAACCAGACAGAAACAACTCCTTGCCCGTCATCTTCCTGAAACTCTTCCGCAGTGTACATGTGCATCCAGCCTTGCCACATCTTCTTCTTCTGTTGAGTTTTACGGTAGCTGGCATCCATAAGTGTTACATTATTGCTGCCTGCTGGACTGTCCCCTGTCCAATATATTCTGGCATTGCCTTGGCGTGTGTGAAAAGGTGTAAGATGGAAATATTCCTGAAGGTAGTGCATCAATAATGAAAATCACTAACGGTGCCTAAAAATTTAACCTGGTAATTTTCCGGGAACTATGTATGAAAGAGGCTGAAATAGAGGGACGGGGGCTGAAAATGGTGCTATGATTAAATTTGTAATTACAAAATGTGTAATTCTTATTTGACTCATACATTATAAAATGATTTCAACAAAATACACAGACCATATAATGCGTTTATGTTCAGTCTGTGCCTTTATTTTGGCACTCACAGTTTTGTGTTTGATCAGTTTCCTGCCACTACAGCAAGATGATTTTCCCTAAAACAAAATCACTTCAGGATATCTTTGAAACACTTTGCAACACGGGAAGTTGAAAAGTTTTGAGGGAAAAAAGGACCGTGAGAAGGAGAGCGCTGAGCCTTTGAAATTAAACTGCTGTTATTTATCAAGAGGTTCATACCTGTCTGTAATCAGAAATAGCTCCGAGCGCTGTTTTCATCTCATCTTCCGATTGGATTAAAAGACAGAGGAGAGGACTTTGAAGCTGGGGTGGCTTTAAAAAAGCTTAAAAAGGATGGCACTGGATTATGAACTAAATAAGGAAATAATAACACTGTAACTGGTGGTGGGCTTTGATCCTGAGTACATGTCTGTTTCCTTTCATAAAAACAACACTCTGAAGACTGCCATTAAAAATCAGGGCTCAGTATAGTTCACATATCCTTTCTCACTTTAAGATGGAGCACAACCAAGGTAAGAACTTATAACGTTTTAACACAAACCCTCATTTTAATTTTGTAAATCACCCTTATTTCCATTAATCCCAAGCTATCATGTGCCAGGTGATCATTTCTTCTTCATCCCGGCTACTCAGTTGGTTAGTCCTGATCAGGTTGTGATAAGAGATGTGCTGGGACATGCTATTTGCTATGTGAAATGTGACCCCTTACCTTCCTTCAGGGACAAAGCAAGGCCCAGCCACCTCACCATCTTCTCATCTTTAGAGGATAACCTACAGAGCATAACCTATCAGATGCTGCATCTAAACTGGGATTGCCTGCACATGGCTCTCAACATGGAGGTGGCTGAGCTAGCGGCTAGCAGCTCGCAGTGCTAACAGTGCAAACAGTGCTAAGAATGGCAACAGTGCTTAAAGAGATAGCACTGTTAACCTGTGGGAAACTAATAATGCCAGCTGTGATGAGTGCAGTGCAGAGCAGTGAGGATTAGCTAGTGGGACACACCATAGATTTTCATAATAACCAGATCCAATGGAGTTGCTCACCTGGCACATACAACAAAAATGTTTGCTAGCTTCCAGGTTTACTTTCGTTCTGTAGAGCCCACTGAATGTGTGCAGTAGTGTTTCTCCCACTGGCTCCACCCACAACTTTCTGCTCAACTCATAGACTTTACTAATGATGTCACAGATGTTTAAATTGCTTTTCTCGGCTCCAGGATAGTTTTACAAATACAAAACCTCCATGGCTCAAAACAAAATCAGAATAGAAAGATTAATAATTGACCTTGTTTAGCTGTCAACAGTTTTACAGACATGTCTATTACAATGGTGGTCTGTGGGGGGAAATGTTTTTTGGGCCACAGGGGATTTTGTCGCTGCAATACCGCGAGTGGCCACTGGGAAAATTTGGCTGCAAGACTGAGCGGCTTTCTTGGGGGCTTTGGACGCACACACACACGGACATATGGAATCTCACATGCACTAACATGTGCGTGCTGCCGCTTCGTCTACCACAACAAAGAACAGAGAGGCTCGGATTACAACACACACAGAAGAAGTGTGACTTAATTCTCTGCTCAGGTCGCTATTACTTCACTATATCTTTACAAATAGTGGTTTGCTGTTACGTTAATGCTCTGAGTATTGTATAGAGTTAGGCTGCTTTAATTCTAAAAGATAGGTTTGGGTAGCAGTAGCAGCGCACCTCATTTCAAATTCCACTTTAAGCTTTTTCTTTTCTTGAAACACCAATGTTTCTAACTTTCCAAGACATATTAAATATACTGAAGGTTGTAAATCTGCATATCTCATTTCTTGATTTGTATAAAGCCACTGCACTTCCACTTGAGCTACAGATATATATGTGAAGATATACAACAGTATTGCACGTTATATCTCTGCAATAAATTTAGTTTGTGTTCTTTACTTTTATCTCATAAACTCACATTTATTTAGTGTTTCAAAGGCACAATGGAGTGATTGAGTGATAAAGGCCACTGACTGAATCAAAATATTCTTTTGCATGTGAACCACCGAACTCTTATGTGCTCTGGTTAGTGATGCACATGTTGCATCATGAGTGTCAGACAATTACTATGCAGCAGTGACACATCACTTTGTCTGAAATGAATGGAACAAAGCATTCAGCATACTGTATAGATTTTATATGACAGATAATGTATCTGTCATATTAAGCCAACCGTGTGATCCTTTAAGACCTTAAACAGAGAAAACAGGACTCATTATCCACCTCAGGTTTCACACAGTAATGCATGAAAACACACACACATACACGCAGGTGAGCATGTCCGGTGCTTAGGGGCCATGTTGCTGTATTTTCTTAGCCGGTGTCAGACAGGATGACCACACTGAGCAGGAATCAGGGGGTGTTTCCTCTAACTGCTCCCTGGGGTCTTTAGTGTCAACACACTCTCTCCTTCACACACTCTTCTTTGGTTTAAGTTTGTTTGCTTTATTTTACTATATATTCATGTTTTTCCTCACCTCTCCCTTTTATCATCCATTACTTCCTTTCTCTCAAAGTTTCAAAAGTCTGTTCATATCAATACCAAAGTTTTACAGAGCTTTAAAAAGACATTTTTTTTAAGTTTTAGGGTGCTTATAGAGATATTAGTTTGAGTGAAACTGCTGACAAAGAAATGAGAAGAGAGAGAGAGTTTTTCCAGCATGTCGTCTGAGCTCTAAATCTGCAGCCTCCAGCCTCGCAGATCTGGTCTTCCTCCAACATGGCAGGAATTCTCTCCCCTTTCTTCTTCTTCTTCTTTTATTCTCTCTGACTTTCCTCTTCCACGTCTGTTGACCACTCCCTCTGAGGCAATAATTGCATCTGCAACAAAAAGCAGTAGCATTTCCCAGTATAGTTCAAGGTGTTTTTGTGGACTTTACTGGCATTTTGTCTTACTTTTCTACTGTAAAACTAGTTAATTGCATATGGAAAAAAGTACCAGTCTGCAGGTTAACCAGTCATTACTCATGCTATGTTTACACCTACAGAGCTTTATTTAACATTTTAACACAAATCCCAAAGTTTCCAAGGATCTGCCTGCTGGATTTTTGGGGTAAATGTGCCCAAAATGATGAACGCAACCTTTAGAATATTCCCAGAATCATAGCTTTAATGGAGATTTGCAAAAGCCAATACATAACATACATGTCACAGTGCTGGAAAAACTGTATGTTAAAGTGTTAAGCTGCCTCACAGTATAATGGAATGTAGATTCTTCTCCTTCAACTTTGATAAAATGACTTTTTTTCTAGTGAGGTGATGCAGGGTGATCATTTCCCTTCACACAGACTCGTAGATGACGTGGCTGGGTCAGGCTCCTGAGACGGTGTCTGCTGCTCGTGGCTCAAACCGATTTCTAAAAGGGAACAGCAAAAAAAAAAAAAAAAAAAGTTAATGACAAGCCCTAGCGGCCAAAGTGAATCGAGAGCTGGCAGCGTTGGGTTGCATTTCCCTGCGTCTGCCCGCCTATTGTGGAGAACAGTCAGTGTTTAGGGAGGGACGTCTCCAGCTTAGAATAACATGGTATTAAACTCACAGATGACAATTCAGAGGGCCCTTTTTCACCATCTTCTACTCATTTGCTTTTCCTTTACCCCTCAGTTTCTTCTTTTAACTCTCTTTTACTTAACTATTTCTTTTCCGATTATTTGACACATGATGTCACTCAGGGTGCTGTGTCTTGAATTTAATATACATTTCAAACAAACCCTAACAAACATCTTTTATCTGTCCTGAAGGAAATGTGTTTTCTGCTCTTTTCTCAAACCTATTCTTCTCTTTTTTCTTCCTAACCAGATGTGTTTCTCCTCTGGATCTCCCCCTGTGCAGGCCCCCATGATTCATTTTCCACAGACATCTTAAAAGGTCCAAACCTCTCCCCTCCCCCATGCCTTTTTCCCCTTCTTCTCTTTCTCTCTTTCCCTGAGCTCAGACTCCCACTGCTGGATTGTCTCAGCCTGCAGTGCCTGTCAGTAGCAGTGGAACCAAAACTCAACAGAGGGAAGGAATGAAGCCTATGTGGAATCTCTATAGCCAAAGGGTTACGAACGATCCTCACGCTGTCTACCTCTCCCAACCTGGTGGTCGGAGGGGGAGGTGGGACGAGCCTGCCCAGGTGCTGCTGTGGGTGTTGCTGGGTGGATCCGCTGAATGACACCCTTAAGGAGGTAAACACACCTCCAGAATGAGGGGAAGTGATAAAGTGGGCGGATCACTTTTCTTATGGACTGCATTACTTTCACTGATGGGAGAAAAAAAAAAGTACAGAGGGAGAAACCTCTTCATCCTCCTCCCTCCTCACTCACTTTGCTGCCCCGCCACATTCCCACCCTTCCCCACCCCTCTCTGTCCCACCCAGACACACTCCTTGCCTCCTAGCTCCTCACCCACTCCCTCTCTTCTATGCTATTCCTACGACTTTCCAAGGAGGATGAAGCTTCCTTGTGATTGGCAGAGGGGTTTCCTGGCTGGAATCTGATTGGTTTGACAGTTTTTACCATAGTCAGTGCAAGTGACACGTTTGGACATAGCCCTATTTGTTTTCTTCTGAGGATTTATATGGCTTTCATGCCTGTCAGTTAAATAGAAGACAGTTAGCTTAGCTTAGCATAACTGAGAAGAGGGAACCACATGAATCTGCAGTGTTTTATTTGCTCTGGCTGATGCATCTTGTCTTCCGTCTCTCTGCTGAGGAAGCCCAGGTCTGGCCAATCACAACAGTTTATCTTTGATAGAACGATATACAATGAGATACACATTAATAAGTGAGTTTACACAAAATACGTGATGGCATCATTTTTGGCTTGTGCACCGTAGCACAAAAAACAAACAAACAAAAAAACAAGATGGCGGTAGCTGGTGTGGAACTTTATGTTGAAGTTCTATTGTCAAATTCTGATGGTAAAAACAGCGACACTCCTTTACAGTCATATTGATTCTACACAATCACAGCTCATCTCTGCACACTGTCACATGTTTCATTACTTATCTGACTGGTTGTGGGTCTATCCAATTGCACCCAAAGGCATTCTGATCTATAGCCGCTGATAGCGCCCCTTGACCAAAAAAGAAGTAAGAGGTTCCAGACTAACTCGCATTTGCAAATTGGTGTGGCAATGCTAGTTTTATTCTGCCCAAAGATAAAAAGAATCTGACTACCAACGCCTCTAAAGCTGACAGAGGACACGTTATGCCTCATGGAGAAGTGATAAGCTGTAGTTTTACTGCACCGGGCCATTTCTTGGCTAGGTTTTAACTCACAGTGGTTGCATGGCAAATTCATGGTGATGATACGATCCTAGAAACAACCCTAGGTGGTTTGGGCATTTGATCAGGATGCCTCCTGGGCGCCTCCTGCTGGAGGTGTTTTGGGCATGTCCCACTGGCAAGAGGCCCCGGGGCAGACCCAGAACACACTAGAAGGATTACATATCTCATCTGGCTTGGGAACACCTTGGGGTCCCCCAGGAGGAGCTGGAAAGCATTGCTGGGGAGAGGGATGTCAGAGGTGCTTTGCTCGGCCTGCTGCCCCTGCTCCCCGGTCCCGGATAAGCGGATGAAAATGGATGGAAGATGGTAGAGCCAGGCTAACTGTTTAATTGTCTCCAGTATTAGGCCTGTTTCCACTGAAGAAGTTCCTGGTACTATTTGGGGGGCAGGAACTTTACAGGAACGTCCTCTCGCTCGGCCCTCTCAACCGCCGTGTCTCCACTGAGAGAGCGGTGTAGGACAAAGGTTCCTGTAAAGTTACCGGGCTCTGGATGTGACGTAATCGATGCGCGACCATTTTGACCGGGGCGACGCGGCAAAGAAACAAACAAAGAAGAACAACAACAAAGAAGAAGAAGCACGAAGCAGAAGTAAGAAGAAGAAGAAAGCAGACATAAGAAAGACGATTATCAACATGGAAGGAGCTGAGGTGGTTTCTGGCGTGTCTCTTCATTTACATGGCGGTGGAAGCTATGAACAAGAGCTGCTGAGTTTTAAAAATGGCGTCTATTTTGTTGCTTTCTGTTGACGTCACATCCCGCCTTGAGTATATCCAATCAGCACCAGGTAAACCCCAAGCCCCACCCAGGAGTTTTTCGGGGCCGTTCTGAGTACCTACTCCGAGGCAGGGACTTGTTTAGCCCATGTAAAAGTTCTGGAACTCTGTCCTTAGGGGGTGGTTCCTGCGGTGGAGACACGCACCAACGGCCCCGGCACCATAAAATTACCCCGAAGTTCCTGCGGTGGAAACGGGCCTAGTCATGCTAAGCAAAGCTAAGCTAAGCTAACTGTTGGCTGTAGTGTCATATTTACTGCAAAGACATAAGAAAGCAAAAAGGCACATTCCCCAAAATGTAGAATTATCAAATGAGATGAATAAAAACGCAAAACCGAGCTAAGTTTATTGGAGCTGAGCTAACAGTGTGAAGCTGTTAAAAACAACTTTGTAACTGACAATACGTTGAACGGGAAGACAGACATGATGTTACGGGGAACAAATACACACATATAACTATACCAAACAAGAAGGATGAAGATATAAAAGATGTCCTTGGAAGTCTTCCAGACACACAAACTAGGTTCAAAAGCCTTTGTAGTTAGACATTAGCTATACTTAGACAGATTATTTTAATTACATAAACAAGAGGTTGATGTACATGTGATTTGCATTGGTGGAACTTTCAGTGCACACACCTGTGCAAAGTGAGTGTGTGAGTGTGCCAGCCATACCTTGTCTTTACAGGCACGTGGCCTGTGATTGCATGTTAAGAGAATCCCCCCATTTCTCCAGCAATAAAACGTAAATTGAAAGGTGGGCCAGGGAGAGGTGAGACCTACAATTACCTGTCGTCTGCTCTGCAGTGCATCTGTATTCCTTCAGTGCTACAAACCTCCACATGGGGCTACACAGTCGCTTATCCTTGAAATGTGTTGGATTGCAGTTATACATTTAAACATTAGCTCCCGAGTGCTCAAAGTATGTGCAGTTTACACCTCAGTCCCTTAAATGATTTAATTTATTCAGATTTCTCTTCTTGGTATAAGCAGGTATCCTCAAAGTGTTACAGTCTGAAACCACGAGCAAAGAGGATAACAGACGCTCAAACAAGTTAAGTCAAACAGCTTAAATCAAAGCATTTTATCACAGTTTTGCATGGATTTGATGAATTCAACAATCTTCTTCAATAAGCAGTGACCTTTTAGAGACTCCTGCTTTATTTACCAGCCAAACTGTCCTTTCTTTGAGCTAAACAGGAAGTTCCATTTTAATAGGGCAGCCTGATCGTTGTGATAAAGTCTGCCTGCAAAGGGAAAATACAAAGAGACCAGAGGACTGTGCTGTGGAAGCATAGTAAGTCAAATCAAGTGATCCGTCATTATAATACATATGCATTACATTATAGTGCTGCTATTACATGGAGACTTTGTTAATTTTGCCCTGTATTAAACTGTATTTAATGCCATGGGATGTAGCATCAGATAGATAGAGAAAACTAAATCGCAAGATGCAAAAGTCCCATCGGCTAAATGCAAACAGCATTTAAAGGGGGTTGAAAGTTAATGATTGTTTGGTTACAGTGCACTTATGAATGGTTACGCAGAGCTTTCTCCCAGCACACATCCTCAGATGAACCCGGAGTCCTATCGTCCCATCCAAGGTCTACATCGGGCAAAACCTCCTGCCACGTTGTCTCTCCTGTTCTCTCTCCCCTCCCTGTCTCTCTCCTTCTTCTCTCTCAGTCTCTCTGTCTCTTCCTCATTCCCTCGCTCTGCGTTTCTCACTGTGATTTTTTTCATTTCTTCGACCAGAGTCTGCCTCTCTGTTTTTTCACTGTCTCATTCTGTAGCTCTCTCTCTGATGACACCTTTCTTTCTTTCTTTCTTTCTTTCTTTCTTTCTTTCTTTCTTTCTTTCTTTCTTGTGATGTGGTGCTCGAGATGATGAAGGGAGGGCCAGTCCAGTCGACTTGCTTCCTGTGCTCCATGCAGCCTAAATGCCAGCTTGGTGACCACACATCGTTGCATGAAGGGCGCAGTGACGGTTCAGCTGCTGCAGCTCGGTCACAGGCCATTTTCACCAAGCTGTAGTCTCTCATTTTGTCAGGACTTTCAGACAGACACACCGTTGGGTCCCATCAGCTTTTATGTACATAAAATGCATGCTGCATGTCTAAAAGAAGTTGAGACTGTGCTCTTGGTGTTGAATTTTGTCAACGATCTGCAGTATATTTTTTCATAGAACTAAAGACAGATATATCTTGTGTCTAGGCTTGGATTGAAATTGTAAAAAAGTTGAAAAATAAAACCACCCTCTGATAACTTCTAAGGGTAAAATGGTAAATTTACAATCGTTGCTTTGAAGTCTAATCAAAACATGGCAGACATGGTTCAAAAATAGTCCCAAAAAGCAGTGGCGCCCTCAGAACTTTTTGCAGGGCAGGCCAAATGGGGCCACTGAAAATCTTAGGGTGGCACACCACAACCAAAAGCTGAAACTGGACATCAGGAATTTGCTTATGCCGCTTAAGTATAGGCAAGTCAGTTTTTACAGTCAGTGTTACTAATTGTATGAAGTGCACAGACTAATACTGGTACAGTTACCATTCTGTGTACCAAAATATTCCAGTTATGTATCTGTATATTCCATATTAGGTGGCGAAGGAGTACATTGATTGTGAGGAACAAACCTTTGCTGGGCACAAGTCTTTTAAATTTTATGAGAGACTTGTAGAACCCATTTTCATTCAGATATCTTGAGTTGAGAGTTCAAGAGACTCTCTTAATAAATGGCCGTACCACTTGTTCCCTCACCACAGTGTAGCCTAACTTTGGAGTGCTATTTAGCTCCCTCTCCAACAAACTGTGCCGACATGTTTGATACCGAAGGATACCTTTGGTTGTCTAGTTTCACAAGATCCCCAATGCATTCTGATCCCAACTTATCAAATATTGCTGCTCTGTCTGTCTGCCTCGTATTTATGTTTATTAACTTGTACAATGAAAGCCTGTGGTTAGGTTTAGAAAAAAACATCATGGTTTGGTTCAACATTCACACGAGAAGCAAACACCAGGCTCCAGGATGAAAGTCCCATCCACCTTCCCTCCTGCTCGCCCTATAGGGACTTTCCAACTCCTTAAATTACGTCGTTACCGGCAGCATTCCAAACTGATTCCACCATACCACCGTATACCAAAGTATAGTCTAGAAATAGGAACGATAAGCCAACATAGGCTCACATGAGACACATACCTTGACCTCCTGGGGGAAAGTCCTGTACTTGACCCATTCTTTCACCTGCATGGACTTTGTTGCTCTTTATGCTACATCATCTGACTTTCTGACAGTGAATTTTTGCATTTTTTTTCGTGTAAATTTACCACTTTTATTTTAACCTGCAACAGGCGTAATACGCTGTCATATAAAACTGTCACAGAAGCATGAGTTTTTCAACGACAACAGTAATGTAAGTCACTAAATAAGTAGCTTTCTTAATGACAATTTTCTGTCTCCCCACCTACAATTGGACATTAATTGACAGATAGTAGAGACAGACAAGAAATGTAGGAAGAAAGAAGGATGACAAGGTGTGTGTCTTAACCACGAGACAGCAGGATGCCTGTCTGCGTTGTAATTACTGAGGCCTTACATGAAATATCCCGTTTTACTCTAATGTATATGTATCAACTAGATGTTTTTACCAGCAGAGTATAGTGCATGATTTCATTGGTTGCAAATAAATGAAAACATTTTTGGGCTATAGATGTGTCCCAGTTTAAGGACTGGGTCCATGAAGGTGTCTTCAGAGGACGTGAAGGCCAAACTGGGCCTGCTCCATTCTCCACATATGAGACAGAGCAGCCTCAGACCAACTTTGACTCATAAAGTCAAACAATTTCCAGATTTATCACCAGGAATGCTTTCCCTCAGAAAGACAAGAAAGCAAAGACTGAGGTTAAATTTTTAACTGTAACGCATGGTAGACAGCTAAAAAATGCACCACATTAATATTCAATACATGCATATAACATACACATTTACATCTGTCATGCCATTGCATCTTTTTCTCCATGATTTCATGGTGACACTGTCGGAGATATCGATCATGTGCTGTGTGTGATGCATTGTACCTAATTGCCCCTCAGGGACATTACAGTTTTGTCAGTCTTTAATTTTGTTTCTGAATCAATGTAAGTTACATGTGTGATTAAGTCTGGCTTCCATCGCTTACATTTCAACCAGTGATCAGCTGGTACCTGAAGGCAAAAACCTGGTATCAAATATGGCCATATGGTCATTTGATATCCCAGTTTGCATGTACGTTGCATACACATACACACTGTTGACCAACCATTTCATCTTACCCCAGTCTCCAGTGTCTAGACTGCAGTCTCTTACTAAAGCTCCAGAAGGCTACAGTGATCTAAACTGCAGTTCTTCCTACCTGCTCATTACAACATATAAACATATTATAGAGAATCACACCAGCACTTCACCTCAAACGTCTCTGGCAACACTGCGAGAGACATGAAGCATCTGAACGCCTCCCACAATCCTTTGTAGGGACCGCCCCGACCATCTGCAGACAAAAAAAGAGAGTGAGAGAGAAGAAAATTAACAGAGTCTCCTAAAATAAATGTTAAAAAGAAAAGAAAGATTAAAAACAAGAGGCAACTATTTGTAACGTTCAAGATTTTTACATCCAGATTTATCAGCTTTTCTATAAAAATGTCATCCAGTAGAATAAAGCATTGTGTCAAAAGTTCACAGTGTTTCGGGTGTTTTAAGCAATGTATCATAATTTTATTTTTGCTGCCTGTTTCTGTCTCTGGTAAAACAAAGACTTTCTGACTGCACATGCTTTTTTCTCCTCTGTGAACTCTGGCCTAACCCTTCATGAGTGAGAGCGCAGCATCCTCTTCTGGTTAAAATGCTCAATAAACAAGATGTTCCCTGTGTTTGGGTTTCTTACCCTCTCCTTCCTGCGGAGTTTCTACAGGAATTGCCAAGAGAAAAATAAGACTACCACTGCTATCTGTACAAATGATAATTTACATACTGGTTTTAAATCTATTGATGCAACATGGATGGAATAATTGTTTCCCATGTGCCTATGTCTTGCTGGAAATATGAGCTCAACTACTGCATGAAGCACTATAACAGCGTCCTCTCCTTACATAAAGAAGCAGTGGCACATTGTCCACTGGAGGGTGCCACTGCATCACATGCTGCACCATCAGCTAATTTGTATCCTCCTTAAAATGCGCACTACAGCCACACTTTGATCTGCTGGTCACCAAATCTCCACTGGAGCTTTCACACATTGAGTGCCTTGCTAAAGCAGACCTCAGAACCAACATGTATTCTTTGGGGACGGGACTTAATTTCTTTCACAACAAACCTGCTGTGATCCAGTAATAACCTGTATTTACCTGCTCCTGTGAGATCCTCTTATATGTAATCTCCTCTGGGCAGCAGAGTGCAGTCATTTTGTTCAAAGAAAAACACAAACATCAACAAAAAAATCTCCACCAGGAGTGTTAGATTCATCTTGTTTCTCCACTCTCAACTCAGACGACCCCATGCTTGGTCAAACACTTGAATGTGTCATCCGTGAAATAATTTTCCAGGAAAGCCTTTTCTCATGCAGATTGACACGGTTCTGTTCAGAGTCCATCTTATGTTGGGTCTGTCCACTTCTAAGCAAAGCTTGTCTGCTGATTGTGGCACAAATCTACGTCACCAGCTTCCTGTTGTGGTACATGATGCATCATTTCCTCTCCGAGTCCATTTGCAGTCTCCACTAAAAGTCATATTTCTCTGCAAGCATTCGTGAACTCTTTGTGACCGACTGAGAGAATAAATAAAACTTCTGAGTGCAGCGTGACCTAGCCGTCAGTCAGCAGAATAAATTATGTTTTGATATTCTTCTGCAGCTATGTATTTCTCTGAAGATGCAGGATGACAGACGGGTTACCAAAACTGCTCAATGAATGAGTCACCCATCAGTCCACGTTTATAAGAAATACATGGCAGCAATAAATAATTTCCTGTTATTTGGTTGAACCACAAAAAGGGCAGGTATAAAGCAGTTAGAGATGAATCACTTGAGCAGACTGTAGTTATTTACATGTCCGGTGTGTTGAAACTATTAAAATTATTATGATGAAAGATTGATAAATAAAGCCACCTGAATGCGACAGTGAAACAACAGAAGAAGAGTAGGGGCAAAATAAATGTCACATGAAAATGTGTCTCTAGTCCTCCTGTGAACATACTGGGACAACAACCCAGAATAAATGTCTGTTTCTGCAAACCATGGATATGTTACATTTGTACAATTCATATTTACTGGACACACTGGTTAACATATGCTTATTAGGCACAAAAGGCACTTGATTAGAGTTAGGAAAATATGTTTTGGCTGGAAATGTCATTATAGAACATCCATTTTGTATCCTCAAATGCAAAAATAGAAATGACCCAAACTCTAATTTAACAATAACCCACTTTTGTCACTACACACATACTTAGAAATGCTTCGAACATGCTGTTCTTGCCCAGGTGTCACGCCATCCACCATCCCCTCCAGCTCACCGCGCACTACCTGCTTAGCACCAATAAGCAAACAGATCAATACCACCGCTTTGTCAGTGATTTTGGTGACAGATACCGATGCAAACAGGCACCTTTTGTGGCAGTATGCACCAAGCGATGGCTTTCTCTGACAAACACATTCACCTGCAGACCCACTGTTCATTTCCCTTGTGGTGCCAAAAATCAAAAAAGTAGTGCACTAGTATGAGTAGCCTGCAACACCACTGATGTATGTCAAGTGATGTGACGTAACATTAGTAAGAACCATAGTTACATCAAGAAAGCCATGATGTTTTTTTTTCTAAAGCTAAATGTGGAAAAGTAACACACACCAAGAGCGAGATGCTGATCACAGTAAGCCTGATTGTAGAAAACAAGTGTCGTACACTCTAGCCACATATGCATTTCTCTTTCATTCAAATGATTAAGTTTTGGTCCTCAGACCTTCTCCAAGATCAACAATCATAGTGCAACACTTGTTTTCTCAGTTTTTCTAAACCTTACCAAGGACTTTTGTTGCCTTAAGCTAAGGAAGTAAACATAAAAACTAAGTATTTTGTCTACATAGTTTATTATGAACAAGACTGTATGCACGTAAAGAGCAAAAACTGTACATTTCATGTGAAAACAAAAGTGTATTTTAAAAGACACAATGCATGTAACAAGCGTAAATTGAGATGCCATGTGTGAACGTCGATAATCGAAGCAGGAGGCTACTAAGTGTGTCGTGTTCTGATGTTTACGTCCTCTGACAAAACAATCTGGTCTCATTCATTAGTTTTCAAAATCCAGCCCTTAGTCAGTGACTTCCGGCAGACACAGACAAAAAAAGTCGCCACTAGTCGGTCATTTTGGCCTGGAGAGAAAGATGACTGGCGGCAGACATCCAAGTAGGGCGGAGGGGAGGTGAGGCGGATGAGTCCAACAACCACCAACTTTCACTCAGGAGGCCAGCGCTTGCTTCCCGTTACATTGTAAAGCCAATCCCTGTTCTTTTTTTCCTAAACCCAACCACGTGCTTTTGTAGCCTACACCCAACCACATGTGTGTTGGCTAAACATCCATTCATCCATTTTCGTAACTGCTTATCCTCTTGAGAGTCGCAGGGCGCTGGAGCCTATCCCAGCTGACATTGGACGAGAGGTGGGGTACACCCTGGACAGGTCACCAGACTATCACAGGGCTGACACATAGAGACAGACAACCATTCACACTCACATTCACACCTATGGACAATTTAGAGTCACCAGTTAACCTGCATGTCTTTGGACTGTGGGAGGAAGCTGGAGTACCCGGAGAAAACCCACACTGACACGGGGAGAACATGCAAACTCCACACAGAAGGGCTCCCTCCTAGGATTGAACCAGGAGCCCTCTTGCTGTGAGGCGACAGTGCTAACCGCTAACCACCTTACCACCGTGCCGCCCTTGGCTAAACATGACCACGTGCATTTGTCATTGAAGTAAAATGACAAATGCACATGCACAAATGCACGTCAGATGTTGTGCATTTATTTTGAAAGAGACGTATGAAAGTATGTAACAGGCAGAAGTTGACACGGCGTCCCAGAATGTCAACAAGCAATGCACCCAGAGTACCTTGCATATCATATCTTGACATGGAAAGTCTAGACCAAACGTCGATATGTGACGAGGACGGACCAAGAATGTGTTGGACAAAGCGGCAGTATTTGACGAGTTGGGGTGAGAGTGGGCTGGGTGAACATCGTGAGGTGTTTGGCAGCTAAAGAGTCCAACGTTTCCCTCATGATTTGGTAGAGACCAAAAACCGAGCTAAAAGAGAGTGAATATTAGGCTTGTATGAAGCCCCTGAAGTCCCGAAAGGTGATTTTTTTGGTCTTGTTTTTATCTTGTACGCTAAATAATTGTCTTATCTATCTTACTCCAAATGAATATATAATAGCATTAAGGCCTTGTGATTATAGCATCTCCTCAAATTAGAAATGTTTTCAATCTTCATATGATGTATAAATTCTATAAAAATAGATGTTATAAACTAGGCAGGGATGTGTTGCTTTTACATGGGGATCAGGACAACGTCTTACCGAAGCTCTCCTTTCATGACAGCACTCTGTATCTTACCTGACGTGCTCCCTCTCACATTCAGGGTTTCCATTATACAGGAAGACATTGATTGACACTGGTTTAATGACATCTTCACTGAAGCAGTGCCTCGGAGGCGTCTCTCAAAACACATTACAATTTTTTTATTACGTGCAACATTTGAAGCCAATAACATCCTAAAACCTCCTCGAATTGTTCTGATCTGGCCGCTTTTCGTGAGTCATATAACACCACCAATATAGGAATAGTGGCATGTCAGTTTATTGATACTGATACACCAAAAGAAGCCACATGTGCTCTGTGATGTTACACGCCTTTTGAAAGCAGTATGAAGCGTGTCCCATTTAATTTTGATTCACCTCTCTGAAAGAACTCCCCTCTAAATCTACTCTGACGAATGATTCGATGAGAAAGACTCCACCATGTTTGCTTCTCCCGTCCCCGCTTAGCTGTATTTACCAAAGGTCTCTTTCAGTCATTCAAGTGTCATCAGGAGACTCGCTAAGGAAATGAAGGCGATCTGCATAAATTAGAATTGTAAATGTAGTCAGATGCTCCCCACAGCAGCCATACATAAAGATTAGCTTTAAAAAAAAGTGACAGAACTTCATAGACAAGCGTCAGGGACGAGAGAGGCACAGATCAGTGGACTAGAGACAGATGGGCCATCAGGACGCATAGATAATCAAGCATATGAAAATGGGCTCTGCTAACTGAAGATGTGCCCTTGAGGAGAAATGAAGTATTTTAGGGCTCGAGAGATTTTATTTAAGTTGCTTGGTCATGGGCAGCCTAGTGCATATTTTTGCCTAATTAACAAGCAGGGGAACAACAGTGGAGCATTTGAAAGATTCTCCAGTCAAGTATCATTTTCTCCAAGTCTTTTTGACAACCATACCTGTCACTAGAATTGATCCTGTTCACTTGCATAGCTCCATTTTTTAAACCTTACTATATAATGACGGAAACCCCCGTCTGTGTGTGCGTCTGTTCCACGTTTTTCTCCTCACTGACTTGGTCAATCCATGTGAAATTTGGCACAGTGGTAGAGGGTCATGGGAGGATGTGAATGAAGCAATATTACATCAGTTGGCCAAAGGGGGGCGCTACAGAAACCGATTGAAATTGCAAACTTTGAATGGGCATATCTCATGCCCCGTATGTCGTAGAGACATGAAACTTTGCGCAGAGATGCCTCTCCTCATGAGGAACAAATTTGCCTCAAGAACCCATAACTTCCGGTTATATAGATTTTCAGTCATTTTGAATTTTTTGAAAAACACTTCAAATGGATCTCTTCCTAGGAAGTTTGATCGATCTGCATGAAACTCAGTGAACATAATCTAGGGACCAATATCTAAAGTTCCCTCTTGGCAAAAGTTGGTAAACTTACTAAAACTGAGCTTCTATAAGGCAATGAATATTGCGGAGGGCGTGGCTCATCACATAAAGGTGTATAACATCTCAAGGGTTTCACCCATCACCACGCAACTTTGTAGGCACATGACCACACATAATCTGAGGGGACCCCTCCATTATTGACCCCATCAAACAAAATGGGGGCACTAGAGAGCTCATTTCTTATCTAGGCTTAACCGCCGTATCGATTTTTACTAAACTTGGTAGATATGTAGAACAGGACGCCTCAAGGTGACTGGAGTAATTTAACTCTAATTGGCAACTGGGTGGCGCTATAACAACAGAAAAATGCTTATGACTAAGTCATGGTATGGTATGCTGTACATAATCACGGTCAGTCATTGTGTCTGTCCCACGTTTTTCTACTCACTGACGTGGTCAATCTATGTGAAACTGCACATAGGCATTGAGGATTGGCATAGGTAGAAGGTGACAAAGCTACCAATGGGTATGGACTAGTTTATAATGAATAGGGAGATCTGATCAGTGCCTTAATGGATGTTTGTAGCACCATCAAAAATTAATTGTCAGATTTGGAGGATGTCTTTGAAATGACACTCATTTTTAAGGAATATCAACACATTTTCCTTGAAAAAAAGAAAAGATCTGGATAATCAGTGCAACTGTAAATAATAATCTTGTCTGTTTGATTAACATTAGTTGGAGAGTTGTTCACTAAAAGTTATTCAAAACTGGATAAATATGAGTCTTACTGAGACATTATTCCATTTGTGATTTTTGTCAGAGACTTCTACAACCAAACAAATCATTTCTAAAATATACGTGGGCAGAAAAGGGTTTACATTTTAAAAGCTTGGTGATGTCCATGAGTCAGTACCATTGATTTACAACCTTAAGAATATAAATCTTATGTGCCTACTGACAAAGTAATATTCACTTGGTAACAGTAATAATTCATTTTCTGTAACTGCTCATCCTCTTAGGGGTTTTTGGCTGGGCTGGAGCATGACGCAGGGTGACAGGTTTGACAGCTATTCACACTCACATTCACACTTAAAGGCAATTTAAAGTCGCCAATTAACCTAACCTGCATGTCTTTGGACTGTGGGAGGAAGGCGGAGAAAGCCCATGCTGGCACGGGGGAACATGCAAACAGCAGACAGAAAGATTCCAGCTGCCGGGGGATTTGACCCTGGAGCCCTCTTGCTGTGAGACAACCGTGCTAGCCACTGCACCACCATGCCGCTATATCTATATAGTATGACCTGTTTAAACTGACGAGTAAGAGGTCAGACATATTTGACCTGACACTTGATTAAAATGTTGTTTAATCATGATGTAAACTGATAAATTCTTAAATCACATATTCCCCCCAAAACTCACCTCACATCAAATGACAACATGATGTGAATATCTTGAGACTAAACGCACCTTCACACCCAGACTGTCCCATCTAATGAAGGCAAAAGCCAAAAAGATTAACCTTAACAAAAGATGGAATGAACTTACTCCATGTATGCACATATAGAAAATAAAGCAAAGTCATACCTACATTTAGAATAATTTACCTTTAAGTTTAATACAGTGTTTGGCCTCCTAAAACTGTAATTTTGAAAGTTATGTCATGGCTTGTAATGCCAAAGTCACTTCCTGTTTACACTACTCATTGCTCCCGATTGGACTGTGCTTCAAATGTTTCTTAGCAACCGATTTACACAACCATTATTTGTGGTTGGCAACATTCCTGTGTTTGGTCTACCTGTTGCTTCTCATAGCTCAGTCCTAAACATCCAGCTACCTGTGGTGGACTTATTGTGGACATAGACATGACTCATGTAAAGATTTCCTTGTTTTTCCATGTAAATTCACATCGTGGAAAAAGACTTAAATAGCGGCGCCCTGTAGCGTCACAGTGAGAATCGTCTGTGCAGATGATGGACCTTAATCATCAGCCATGGGTCCAGACCACCAGGAGGTCGGCTGTTTTCACCGTCCTTCTTGTCACCTTGAGTGGAAATGTGCAAACACTTGATTAGCTTACTGAAGGTCCATGACATATCCAGGGCTCCGATGATTAGTGTCGATTTGACATGAAGGCCGCGTGTTTTCAAAACAGTATGGGGTTAGAAAACATGTGCATAAGCGTGTTTGGTAACTGACTCTCCAGCAAGGTCAACAACTTGTTAGATTACCATGAAGCTGAAGGAAAACTCTGAAAATGTCTTTTTCTTCTAAGTTCTGAAAATGTGATTGAGATGCAGCATTCTTTTCACTCATATTTCTGCAGTATCACTTTCCCTCAATATAAACAGCTGACACTGACTGAATCAATCACAGGGTAGTGCAGCTTTTTGCCTCAGCTTTTCATGAATTCACTACAGTAGCCATCTTGGTTTCTGCAACCAACAGTAAACAACAGCTTTGTTTGGCACCTGGCACTGACCTGAACACAACCTGGGGAATGAAGATAAGGAGCTGGTAAATTACCTTCCGAGTATAGAAGAGCACAAATGGCTTCACGAGAATACATTCAGACCTAAATATACGAGGCTATCACAGGAGGGAAAATTAAGCAGCTGCAGTTCATTAAAAACTCCTCAAAATGTAAATTAAACTCCACAGTATACAATTAGGCTCTATATCTTCAGTGGGTTTGGATTGGACCTCCTGTTATTGTCAGTAAATGTAATTTCTCTTAATTTTTCACGTTGATTGACAGGCATGATTCGCACAAACCCACAGAAGTTTGACGAATCACTGCAAAATCCTCGTCTCTGTGTTTCAGTGACAGCACAGGATAATCCTGTCAGTCACAACCAGCCATATCGATTATTCCTTCTGCTATGCAAAAGCTGTAATTGGCGCTGATGTTATATTGTGTTCATACAATGGTTTCTGTTTTCCTGTTTTGTGTTTTGCTGTTATTCTTCATGTGCATTGTCTTTTTTCAGCTGCTTTGTGTGCAAGATTTAACTTCAAAGCCGGGCTGTTGTGCCCATTTGAATGACAATCCGGCGACTGAATTCCAGAAACAAGGGGGGAAGATTAGATACAGTGGCTTTGGTGGCAATATATGGAAAAGGCCTTGGATTGAACTGTTCAACTCTCGCTCACACTATGGCCTCAGCAACGTCTGCCTGCACCTTGTTTTCTAATGTTCCCATCAACCTCGCTACGACTCCTCTGACCAGAGCCTCACCTCAACTTTACCATCCATCCCTTCTGTATTTAAACACAAATCTTTCCTGGGGTGTGGTCGAATCCCCGAGCCTGCAGATCTGAAGTTGTCGTGTTTGAATGCATTGTGACGAGAGAGTATCAGGATGGCGCTGAAGTCAAAACACATCTCCTTGATAGTGTCGGCGAAATCAGGGGAAAAATAAAAGGCAGCTGTTTGCAGCTGAACATCTGATGACAGAGGGAACAAAAAGAAAGGTTCCTTTTGTCTACTCATCTCTGTCCAACAATCCCTGCTGCTTGCTGATTGATATCCTCCAACAAGCAGTCTTGCATATTACTTCCAATAACATCTTTTTTTTCAGCTGACCATATCAAAGCTCGTTAGAGACACAGCATTAAACATTTCCCTCAAATTACCGCTGTGAATGTAGATAGCACAGGTCAGCTTGGTGAAGGAGGATTTAATGATGTGTTCTTCCTGTGATCGGTAAGTGAGTCATAAGAGAGACAACCCACTAATCTGTCAATCAATAAAAGTCTCCTTCCTCATAAGCAACTGGGAATATAAATCATTCTCACTCATGCATAAGCAGATTATGGCGGATTTGTTTGGGCGTTCTTCATGATACACATTAAGCCTGTTTAGTTTGTCTGAGAGTCACTTACAGCTGGAAATGGACTGGGACCCTGGAGGCCTACACTCTGCGCATGCTGAGCACTGAATGCACTAATTGGACCTGCTTTATTTCAGTAGTGTTGACTGGTCGATTCATGACACTGTGGCATTTATTTTCATCATGGCGTTGCATGATAAAGGCAAGCTCCCTTCCAATTTTTGTTTATTAGTATAGCGAAGGCATGACCCGCCCTACTCCTCTTATTGGCTAGTACTCGTTGTCTTTGTTGGGTAGGTTTAGGCAAGAGAAGTATGAGTGGTTAGGATTGGCAAATCAGGGTAAACAAATCAGAGTATGGCAGGGCAGGTCATGTCTTAACAATCCTAAAAAATTCACCTCAGGAATGCTGCTTCTTCCCAGAGGCCACTGACACTTAATAGGCTGTTACCTTTATTCAAATATGTTTTGTGGCTGCAGATAGCTAATTTTTTTTCTCTTTTTTTTGCCAGTAAATTAAGTTTTATAACTAAATTCGGGAACAAGACCACGCCTTGAACACATCCCATTTCCTTTCAATTTAAGCACACCTCATCCGTTTCCTACTCCTTTGACTCAGTTTCCACATCCCTCCCCCCCAAACCCAGTTTCTTTTTTGTTTCCTTTTCTCTCTTTCGTGTTATTAGAGGAACCGGGGCTCTGATCGTACCCTAGAGATCGAAGAGACGTCTCCCCCACCCAGAGTCTCAACTTCCTGGTTCCAACCACAAAGCATCCATCCATCCACCCATAACCCCCTTTCCTCCTCTCATCCCTTCACCCCTTCTCCCCCTCATCCCTTAAACCTCATCCCTTCATCCCTCAACCCTCAACCCTCTCCTCCTCAGTCATGACTACTCATCATCCATAACATGTAATAAATCATTCTGAAAATACAATTGATGTGGTCTTGTTAGTGAATGGCTCTCTTAACAGTAAAGGTTGCGGACCCCTGCCTTAGACCATGAGGTCAGGGCACCTCTAAGGACACTATTATGAATTTGTGATCCATGGAGGTTTTATATTTGTAAAAGTTTCCTCAAGCTAAGAAAAGCTATTTAAAAATCTGTGACATCATCACAAAGAAAAATCTATGAGCTGAGCAGGAACTTGCGGATGGGACCAGTGGAAGAAACACACAGCTTCCAGGTGAGCAGTTCTCATTGGACAGAATAGGCACCATCTTGGGGTTGATGACAGCTGATGTTGACTGTTCTTGTTAACCTTGTATAACTTTATTTAGAAGGTGGTGCAGCGGGCCCTTTTGTCTGGAGTTTGCATGTTCTTCCCATGTCAGCGTGGGTTTTCTCCATGTTCTCCAGCTTTCCCCCAGAGTCCAGAGACATGCAGCTCAGGTTAATTGTTCACTGTAAATTGCATGTAGGTGTGAACAGACCATTCTCATCCCCAAGTCGTTAAATACTGACACTGAAGGCACCCTTTAGCGTCTTTATGAAGCGCCCTGGGCTTTCAGCTCTCTCCAGCGTAAACCCATCTGCAGCAATATTTGATGATGGAGGGAGGGAGGAGTGGTGGAAACAGACACATGACTTTCACCAAAGAGACTACTGTTAGTGTCCTGAGTGAAACCAAATGTCAGCATAGTTTGGCGGGGTAACAAGGTGTCAGGATTTGAGGACCTGTTGGTGTGAATGTGTGTGTGGATGGTTGTCTGATTGATTTCGTTTACATGGACATAAATGATGGTGTTTACATGCTCAAACACATAAATGGGATACTCCAAAAGCCTGATCATGTTTATGTTAATGTCTGGTGACCTGTCTAGTGTGTACCTCGCCTCTTGCCCGAATGTCAGCTGGACTCCAGCCCCTTTTGAATAAGACACGTGATTACAGGCAACGAATGGACTGGTGGGCATATATGGGCATTTGCCAGTTGAAGCACTGTGACGTATATCAATCAATTTTCCCCTTTCAAGTTCTCCTTGTGAACTAATGAGAAAAAAAAATGCCTGGAGTTCAAACACTGTTTGGAGTGCTTTCATATCTGCATAAATGCTGCATTTTCAACATAACCAGAAAGAAATTCTCAAGGAGAGAGTAGGGGCGGAAATATCCTCCACAGTACAATGATTGTCAAAGATGATGGCTCTTGGCTGAATAACTCCCCTTTTATTTGCAAATATTCCCCTTTTCCCTGGACTTTATAAAGGCTCTCCAACAAGCTGAACGGGTGCTATTTATGTGGGCTAAACGTATTCTTATCTTTTATGTCTTTTATTCTGCCTGAGCCATACTTTCCGAAGATAAAAATCTCTGGGACATTCCGTGTTGGTTCAGGTGTTTTAGTCAAAAGATGCAAAAGAGACACAGTGTGATACTGAATTTTAGTAACATGTTTCATGTTTCTGTGTGTCCCAGATTTACTGTGGAACTGACTTGTAACTTCACTTCGACATTGGCCTCTTTTTTCTCATCACACATCCTGTCCCCGAGCCGAGAGACTGAAAATTATATATAAAAAAAGAGTGCAACAAACTCTTCTCAACTCTCTGTTTCTTCAACATGTGCAGTGCGGATCGTCAGAAGGACAAAACACAGTTCCTCAGGGTGTAAAGACTGTGATGTAGACAAGACAAAAACAGCAACATGTAGAACATTTGGCTGAGAAATGAAACATGATTGATATTGTGTCACAGGAATACCATACCAGGGCCCACCTCATTATTTAGTTTTTTACACTATGAAGGTTATTTGAAAGTAATAAATATTCATTTTAAAAAGCAGATTTACTTTACTGTTACAAGACGTAAAATAAAATGGTATTAAAAACACAAGAACACAAAGACCAGGACTTTTTGTTGACTTTGGACTTGCTGGCCTTAAAGGTATAATATTTCCAAAGTAAAATATCTACAACAACACTATCAGATTTTGTTGGGTTTTGTTTTTACATTTTCCCAAATGTTTCCAACAATATTCAGACCCAAAGAAATCTGCAATGTTATTCAAGAAATGGTTCATTTCATTTGGTTGCTTGTCCCCTTAACCCCCTCTAGTTCCTCTAACTTTTGCGGAAACATGGGAACATCCAGATGTTGCGTCGTTGTTAATCATACAGTGTCACAGAATTATACTCAATAACAATAACAAAGTATTTTTCCTGTTACACGCGGATACAAGTGCATCCATAGCTACAATAGCTGCACGGGTAGTCGACTCATCTACGACGTCACTCATGGTTGATTAGCAAGTTAATGTTACAATAACTAACTGATGTTTCTTACGGCTGTTTTCCAGAGTGATGTGAATAAGAGTGAATAAACATAACTTTCATACATTTTGCTTTCTGTAAACACGACTTCTGCCTGAATCATGCCAGACAGATTTTCACTGGCAATGGTGGTTGTTTAACAATGTTCAAAAACAACTCCCATGATCCCACGCCACTTCCTGACTCATCAAAGCCCATCTTTTGTTACTGTTTTCATTGAGAGACCCCTGGTGGCAGAAAGTACATACTGTGCTTCTATCATGTGGACATGTCGGTCTATAGCAGTGGTTCCCAACTGGTCCAGCCATGGGGTCAGATTTCTTCTTAGTCATTACTTTAAGGCCCACGCAGTTTAATATATGCAGTGTCATACTTTACATGTTGTCGAGCTCGTTTTCTCTTCCTGTTAAGTAGTTGTCCGTTGGTGGCTCACTCTACAGCAGGTAATGGCACTTGAAAATAAAAGCTCTGTGTCGAAAATTCACTTAACTTCAAAATACAGTGCGTTTTCTACTAACACTTGACACGTTTGCAAGTCGCTTGCGGCCCATTTAGAAAGGAAAACCGCAACCCACTTTTGGACCGCCACCCACCAGCTGGGAACCACTGTTGTATAGGACTCAACTTGGAACTTATTAGTCTTGACTTGGGGCGGTCCAGTGGTGTGGTGGTTAGCACTGTCGCCTCACAGACATGGAAACTCTGCCCTTCTGAGCAGAGTTTCCATGTCCTCCTCGTGTCAGTATGGGTTTTCTCCGGGGTCAGGACTGCCCCTGACCAAACTGGGGCTCTAAGCGAAATTTTATTTGGAGGCCCCCATCCCAAATGTATCATAGGTACAAAATGGCCGTACAACAACTTGCCATTTAACTTGACAACCTTTACTGGCAATAACAAATGTACTGTAGATACAGTAGTTTGGCTGTATGAGTCAAATAAAATAAAAAATTCAACCTGAAATAAATAAATAAATATTAAATAAAAATAACTTCAAACTGAAATAAATAAATAAACAAATCTGAGTCACAAATAGCCATTAATTGCTCATCAAAAGAAAGTAACTTCCACCACCTCAATCCCCCACCCTTGATTAAACACTGAAAATAAAATAAAAGAGGGAGACAGGTTTTTCCTATTTAATCTTATTTTGTTATATTTCTCCCTCTCCCCTCTCTGGAGGCGTCAGATCTCCCTCAGCCCTCCGCCTCTCCCACCTTAATTAAACACTGAAAACAGAAATAAAATACAGAGACATTCTTTTCTATTTTCATCTTATTTAGCTATATTTCTCCCTCTCCCCGCACATACCCCCGAGGCTCGGGTCTCCCCCCTCCGTGGAGCCCGCCCTTCCGTCCCCGCACATACTCCTGAGGCTCCTTTGGACGACATGTCGACAACTCTTCACCTGCTGCAGCTCTGCAAGTGCCTGCCAGCGCACCCCTCTGATTGTTCAGATGTCGAGTGCTGTCAATCATTGCAGCGAGGCATGGGCGGTCAGGTCTCTTCTCTCCTTCCTCGAACTGATTCTACGCGAGCCTCACGGTAGCGAATGTGTGCATCCATTGAGCATATGCGCAAATGCGTCCCCTCGCACAAAATGTGACCCCCCATGGAAGATGAGGCCCTATGCACAGCGCGTGTTCTGCGTTTAGGGAGGGGCGGCCCTGTCCGGGGTACTCCGGCTTCCTTCCACAATCCAAAGATGCAGGTTAATTAGTGACTCTAAATTGCCCATAGGTGTGAATGTGAGTGTGAATGGTTGTGTGTGTCCTGATAGTTTGGCGACCTGTCCAGGGTGTACCCTGCCTCTTGCCCAATGTCAGCTGGGATAGGCTCCAGCCCCCCCGCGACCCTCAAGAGGATAAGTGGTTACGAAAATGGATGGATGGATGGATGGTCTTGACTTGCAGCTGACTTCATACTTGTTGACTGTGTCTTGGAACTTACTGGTCTTGAATTAATACTTGGCCTGGTATTTGTTGGTCTTAATTTGGGGCCTGGGCGGCACGGTGGTGTGGTGGTTAGCACTGTCGCCTCACAGCAAGAGGGTTGCCAGATCGATCCCGGGCATGGGAGCCCTTCTGTGCGGAGTTTGCATGTTCTCCCCGTGTCAGCGTGGGTTCTTTCCGGGCACTCTGGCTTCCTCCCACAGTCCAAAGACATGCAGATTGGGGACTAGGTTAATTGGTAACTCTAAATTGTCCATATTGTCCATTGTCCATGTGAATGTGAGCGTGAATGGTTGTTTGTCTCTATGTGTCAGCCCTGCGATAGTCTGGTGACCTGTCCAGGGTGTACCCTGCCTCTCGCCCGATGTCAGCTGGGATAGGCTCCAGCCCCCCGCGACCCTCAAGAGGATGAAGCAGTTAGAAGATGAATGAATGAATGAATTTGGGGCCTGGGACTTGGCCTTGATTTTGGACTTGTTGAGTTGGCACTTGTTGGCTTTAACTTGTGACTTGACTCAGGACTTGTGGCTGTTTTGCAGAGTGCAGCATCAGAATTTTTAAAATCTGAATATAGTAATCCATGGTGTCTTCACAGGAGACCTCAACATGCCACTAACACCCCTGACACTTAAAATACTGTCTTGAGGCACACACACACACACACACACACACACACACACACACACACACACACACACACACACACACACAAACCTAATAAGGAATTAGCCTCTAGTTTCTAAATTGGCCTTGAGACTCCTCTCAAACAAAGGAGGAAAATAAATGCCAGCTGAAACTGTGCTATTTGATGCAGAAAAACATTAAAATATTCTAATTTAACCAGACTGACTTATGTTTGTCTTGAATCGCAATAAGGTATCAAGTAAAAAGCAAGATTATTTTTGCCTCAGTTTCAGTTTGTCAGCTCTCTCTCCTGATAGCGCTATGATGACTCATTGTTGGAGTCGTGCGAAGGATGTTGGGAAGATTTCATTTGCATGGAGTCATCTGAGGAATTAACAACACCCTGAACAGCTGACCTAAGTCTAATTAGGAAGTGTCTGTCTAAATAAAGTCTTTTCATGTTCATGTGTAACACTTTCCACAAATATTTATCACCGAGCACACGTCAGGGAAGGTCATGCCTAATGCATTCCTGACAGCATTATGTTGATGTGATCGTCTCTGCACTGACGCAGCAGGTGCAGACAGACTGTGCCAATCACTCATTATGTCAATCAATCTTAATATACACGCTATTTGATTACAAGTGTCGTCATTGAGGGTGAATGCTCCTCCAGAGCCTGGACAGTGAAGAGGATCACTCTAATACATTAAACTAGGTGGCACTGTTGCTCTTTCTTACTGTATTGGAGAGAAAGGTGCCGTTGTATTAATCAGTGCAGCATTGTGAGCGATCAGTGACTTCTAAAAATCAATTATGATCAAAATATCAGTAATACTCGTGATTTTATTGTGCTGAGAACTTTCCAATAACAGCTTTGAGTAATAAACCCTGTGATCTTACACAGTGCTCTATAATAATAGTCGTGTCATGATTATGATACACTTGCTGCATTAGTTAAAAGATAAATCCCGCTCTGTTACACTGCCTCCGGCTTTAGATTTCCATTATCTCAGCTATGACAAATTTCAGAGGTTCACAGTCGCTTCTTTTGGAAAATGCTGCCGCTCTAATACCTGTGCTGGCTTCTACGTATAATCAGATTACAGTTCATATAGTCAAATTGTACTTTCTGAGTCGGAAAGTGGGTCAGGATGTTACAGAATAAAAAAAGGCAGCATGGGATCTCACTGCGCCTCCCACACTTGTTTATTCTCTCTCTCTCTCTTTTTTTTTTTTATTTTGAAGATACCAGGTGTCCTCAGAGGATGGTGGTGTTAACTCAAAGTCACTGTGTAACTTCAGAAAACAGCAACAACACCCTTGTCCCTACAAAAGCTGCTGCTGCTTTGATAACGGGCTAAGGCTTAGATATATGATGTGTAGTAAAAAACATCAAAACCTCCACTAAGGGAGAAAAATTGAATTTAATTTACTTTAAGTTTCAGTGTATGAGTGAGATGAGTCTATGTGTCTATCATTCAATATATCAATATCTATATTCCTTATATGCAAAATTAGCCATGGTGCTTGGTTGAAACCCCTACTAGTGTGTCCATGCAACATGTATGCATTAAATTCTCAGTGTAGGGGGGCTGGAGCCTATCCCAGCTGACATTGGGTGAGAGGCAGGGTACACCCTGGACAGGTCGCCAGACTATCGCAGAACTGACACATAGAGACAGACAACCATTCACACTCACATTCACACCTATGGACAATTTAGAGTCACCAGTTAACCTGCATGTCTTTGGACTGTGGGAGGAAGCCGGAGTACCTGGAGAAAACCCACGCTGACACGGGAAGAACATGCAAACTCCACACAGAAGGGCTCCCCCACCCTGGGTTCAAACTAGGAACCCTCTTACTGTGAGGCGACAATGCTAACCACTGCTCCACTGTGCCACTTTTGGTGATATGTGAAAATGGCAAACTTGTTTATTTCTTTTGTCATTTTAAGCCACAATTTTAACTTTTAAAGATATATAGTTAAACACGGTGGTCTGACTCATCTGATGTTTCTGCTGTGCTTACTTTATGTAGGCTATGTTGCTTTGCTATCATCTTTAATAAACCAAACCTACCAGCAAGGAGCGACTGTAAACCTCTGAAATGTATTATTGGAGATGGGGCCACAGCAAGATGTAGCCTATTTTAGCGTGAGATTCACCAAGGAATAAATATATATATATATCAGTTTAAATGTATGCTATATTTAGAATATTTTTCCCCTTTACCTCACATACTAACCAATCAAGGCAGTGGTAGAACATCAAATCCGATCTCAAGTAATCTCGAGTGTTGAGTTCACCCACTTGCTGACGTCCTAGAAGGTCGGGGGTGGGCTCTATTGATGCAGAAGGGTCGAAGAGCTTAGTTCCATCCCTCTACGACCTTCCTATCAAAAGTTATTCGAGAACATACCTTCCTGTTTTTGGACATGACTCCTCAAGTGTCGAGTTCACCCACTTCCCGACGTCCTAGAAGGTCAGGGGTGGGCTCTATTGATGCGGAAGGGTCGACTTTGTTCCATCCCTCTATGACCTTTTGTCAGTGGAGTCTGGTGGCTTTGAGGTAATGGCTTCAGTTCCCTATCGGAAAGGGCTGCAGTAAAAAATATTCTAAAGATCAGCTGGCTAAAACTAACTAACTGATGCCATGTTTGCTCATCTTATACACATGACACTGGGGTTTCCTACCTGCAGAGCATTATAAACAAACATTGTGATTTGGTCTATGACAGATATTTACATATCATCAATGGTTCCAATTATTACGCTGACAGGAATCGCTTGTCAAATGAATGCGATATGATCAGACAAGATCAGATAAAACTTTTATTAATCACGACGGAAATTAAGAAATAAAACTGATATAACATCAAGGCTATGTCTGCTTTGTCTCAGCTGTGCAGCTTTCTCTTTTGATGACACTGGACATGAGCTGGCGCAGAGCAGCACTGTAATCTGTGCCAATGTGCCAATAAGCAGGACATTTATGCAGGCCATAGAGCACTGGGACAATATTAGTGTAGCAAGAAGAATCTATCATAATAAAAAGACTGTAGTTCAACCCATGCAATAGCAAACACTGCCAGATTTAGCAGCTTGCTATGCTCCTCCCTGTGTGAAATTTGCAAACAAGCCTCATTATGTCCACCATATGGTTTCTTCAGCATTATGCACATCTGTTTCTGCAGTAATTCAGTGGGAATTCACTCACCAAGAACCGCCCGAACCCTCTCCCGTCTGGACATAAACTCATAAACTATACCTGGGCCAGAACAGCTTCGGTCACAATAAGTATTCTACAAACACAACAGAACAGGAGGTTTGACATTATGCCCCATCCCTGAGGGGAGATTACCGTAAAGTAATTCATAGCACTACTCAGCAAACTATGAATTACTTGTCAAAGCTTGTCACGCCGGGCTCGGCGGTATAAGAGGGTGCTGGAATTGAGCCCTGGTGATACTCAATTATAGCAGGACAAAGGCATGCAGTGCAGTGACATATTGTGGGGAGGAGAAGTGCAGCAGACCAGAGCTTTGGTGACATGAGGGACACAGCAGTGCATAAAATTGCGATTCTGTTTTTGGTGTGTTGGTAAGCCTTTCAAATGGATTTCACATCAGGGTAGACTTTGTGTGGTTTGCTCTTCTGCTGAAAGAAAAAAAAATTCCTCTTCATGACAGTTAATAGAGAGCTGTCAGGCCTGTGGTAGCAGCAAATGATTCAGTGGTGTATCAGCACGTCCATGCGGTGCGGTCACTTCGCTGACTTTCACCACCATTAAAATTGAGAGTGCAAGACTCCCGTATGAAAATGAGGCCAGAGCAAAACCAGCTTGCACATTAGTGCTCTTATCTGACCGTGTTGAAATGAAAGAGCCCGACTTGGCTGCTGGAATTAAAAGAGATGACAGAAATGTTTTCTCAACATGATCAAAGACAACAGGCTCAATCTGCTCCTGGCTGGTTTATGACTCACTCAGCTCGTGTCTTGCAAACTTTTCTCCTTCATGTGGACATAGAGGAAAAGCTAATTAGCACAGGATAGTAGGCTATTATTAGACCTATGCATGCCTTTTCAGCATTATGATTCATCATCTGTGTGTACTGGGTTAGGCCCTGAACATGGTAAACGTTTTAGATGATGCATGGATGGACTCACACCTTTAAAAACTGCAATAAAGCCCTCCAAACACTTCCTTCTCCGATCCGGTTTTTCTTGGAAGACTCTCAAACAAATGTAATCACCTACTTTATTGGATTTGCTTAAGTAAGTGAATTTGTTTTTGTTTATTTTTACCCAGCCCTGTTCTTTTCTGAGACTTTGTAAACAAGTCAAAGTGAGTTATAAAGCCCAGGGGAACTCAGATATGCAGTTGTGTGTGGGCGACTTTAAACGCCAAGCGTGATCCTGCAGACAGGGGCAGACCAATCGATGACTCTTATTGATGTGGCCCACACTGTAGCTGAGCAGCAGAGTTTAAGTAGCGTGCTCCTCTGTGATGGCTACAACTTTAATAAGTAGGAACAGTAAAAGAAAGTGCATTCTACCAACAAACAGTGTAGTAGGCCATATCCTTTGTAGGGAGGATGTTGCTTTGCTTCTTACCAAGTTATTACAATGTACAACTTCTCTTAAAGACTAAATAAAAACCAACAAAAGGATGAGGGCACCACAAGGTCAACTCAAGGTTTAATAAATATAATAAATAGATGAGCAGCAAATAATAGGAACCCCTGTGACCGAGCGCACTCACACACACTGCTGCAAACATTTGTGGCCAGTTCCCATTTATGTTATATTCCTGTGTACTGATTTTCCTGCTGTTGCTACTAGCAAGCCAGTGCCTCGCTATATTTTATTGAGCATATCAGATATGTTTTGGGTGTTTTGGGACATTTTACCAACAGGATTTCATCGCAGCTTCCTCTCATCCCCTTAATGCAATGTACCAAAAATAATTGCTGGACATTAGATTTGTTATGTCTGTAAATGTTTGCTCATGACTGGAAGTGTTTCCCAAAACAGGCTGCGATATGCAAACATCCTGAGACAAATGTTTGCCTGAATCAAGGAAGTAACAGAGTATGTTGTTGGAAATTTATTCTCTTGTTATTACAGTGGTTCCCAACTGGTGAGTCCTGGGTCCATTCTGAGTGGACCACATGTGACGAAGGTGTCAAGAACACACTTTATTTTGAAGTGCAGTGAATTTCCAACACAGAGCTTTTACTTTGAAGTGCTGTTCCCTGCTGTAGAGTGAGTGACTAATGGACAGCTTAATGACATGGCGCAATGCAATTATGATGCTGAATACATTGGACTGTGTGGACCTTGAACCAATGACTAAGGAGAAATTTGGACCCTGTGGCTGGACCAGTGTGTGGCGTCACTGTGTTATTAGTCACCACTCCTTCACATCAGGCCAGTGAATTGCTATCTAATCTAACAAACCTTCCTGCAGGGTTGTGCAGAGGTGTGAGTGTTTGTTTGTGCTTTAGAATGAAACAATCAGAAAATTAAGTTTTAGTTCTGTTTACTGCTCTGTTCTCGTTAACGCTGCTTCCTCTCTTCGTTCACTCAGGTTTGCTTGACCATCACTGAACGACAAATTCTTGCATAGCATGCCTTTAATTACTTAGATGCAGTTTTGATGTATGCTCTACTTGAGTATTTCCATTTTGTACTTCTACTCCACTACATTGCTGAAGGAATTTGGCTGCTTTCACACCAAATCAGGGGCAGGTTAATGGTTAGTTTAAGCGACACCTGCATAATAAGCATCTTAAAATGGCTTTTCTATACGCTAAGTTGAAAAGTGGTGTGCAATAATTTGGTTACATGTGTTGACATTATGGCATCTAGCCCACTCACTGGCCTTGCCCATGTTATCTCTTTGGTGGCAGATCATTCAGTGCCCTTTTATAAGTGCTTTGCCAAGTGGGTCAAATAGGAAAGTGAGCAAAAGTCTCATCTGATAAAGACTTAAAACTACTGTATCGTTAATTTTAAGTGTTTACAATGACATAAAAATATATACTTTTAAAAGCACTGCCGATTGTCTGTGCCAAGAATGCACTCCATTACTTTCTTCCCACATCTGCCCCAGAGCAATCAGCTTCATACTGAATGATGCAAAGTGAGACGGTATTTCAGCATGATTACCATAATACAAGATAATTTCCACCAGGTGTAGATTTACTTACCCTCTGTTACATCATGCTCAGAGGTAAACAGCCTGTAGTGGGCTTGATTGAATCTCAACGCATCGTGTTGCTAATGGACATGAAAATGTGTTCGGAAAGGCATCCTCGGTCAGACGAGTGCAGTTGGTGACCAAACGCACTTTGTCAAGATAACTCAGTAGCAAAGATGTGCAGTAGGAAAGATAACTACTGGGTGCTGAGGATGCATTTTTACTTTGAAAATGATTTAAATGATTACGGTCTCCATACAAACAGAAACAAAAACCCGGCTCAACAGGCGCAGGAGGCTGCAACATATAAAAAGAGGAACACATCACATCAAAGGTAACAGTTTACCCACCAGCTTTATTGTACACCCCTAAGCACAAACAAACTAAAGGAAAACAAAAAGGGACTGGAGACCCCGGCCAAAAGGAACAAAAGGAGGGAAGACGCTGGGCCAACCACGCAATGAGCCGTCGCTACCAGCGTCTCCCCCTAAACTACCCAAGACATGAATTAAACCTAAAGAAAACAAAAGAGACGAATAACGTGACTACTACGTAAACCCCAGCTCCTAAATGTGCATGGGGGAAAAGAACCTGTTTGGGGAGAGAAAAAACAAGAGTGGAAGAAAAAGATTATTCCCTGCCTGATCTGCTGTCTGTGTGCCATGTGTCATGCATTTCTGTCTCTGTCCTTCTTATCACTTCCTCCTCTCTCTACCTGAGTGCTGATTGCACTCAGGTGTGCAGCAAGCAGAGGGAGGAAGGAGACAAACCTGACAGAGTGAGAGGCCGTTTACACGTTGCCGGCTATTTTCATAAACGGACATTTCACCGTCTCCGTTTTCAAAAAGATCTTTGTTTACACTTACCCGTGTATATATATATATGTATATGTATATATACAGTACAGGCCAAAAGTTTGGACACACCTTCTCATTCAATGCGTTTTCTTTATTTTCATGACTATTTACATTGTAGATTCTCACTGAAGGCATCAAAACTATGAATGAACACATGTGGAGTTATGTACTTAACAAAAAAGGTGAAATAACTGAAAACATGTTTTATATTCTAGTTTCTTCAAAATAGCCACCCTTTGCTCTGATTACTGCTTTGCACACTCTTGGCATTCTCTCCATGAGCTTCAAGAGGTAGTCACCTGAAATGGTTTCCACTTCACAGGTGTGCCTTATCAGGGTTAATTAGTGGAATTTCTTGCTTTATCAATGGGGTTAGGACCATCAGTTGTGTTGTGCAGAAGTCAGGTTAATACACAGCCCACAGCCCTATTGGACAACTGTTAAAATTCATATTACGGCAAGAACCAATCAGCTAACTAAAGAAAAACGAGTGGCCATCATTACTTTAAGAAATGAAGGTCAGTCAGTCCGGAAAATTGCAAACACTTTAAATGTGTCCCCAAGTGGAGTCGCAAAAACCATCAAGCGCTACAACGAAACTGGCACACATGAGGACCGACCCAGGAAAGGAAGACCAAGAGTCACCTCTGCTTCTGAGGATAAGTTCATCCGAGTCACCAGCCTCAGAAATGGCAAGTTAACAGCAGCTCAGATCAGAGACCAGATGAATGCCACAGAGTTCTAGCAGCAGACCCATCTCTAGAACAACTGTTAAGAGGAGACTGCGCGAATCAGGCCTTCATGGTCAAATAGCTGCTAGGAAACCACTGCTAAGGAGAGGCAACAAGCAGAAGAGATTTGTTTGGGCCAAGAAACACAAGGAATGGACATTAGACCAGTGGAAATCTGTGCTTTGGTCTGATGAGTCCAAATTTGAGATCTTTGGTTCCAACTGCCGTGTCTTTGTGAGACGCAGAAAAGGTGAACGGATGGATTCCACATGCCTGGTTCCCACTGTGAAGCATGGAGGAGGAGGTGTGATGGTGTGGGGATGTTTTGCTGGTGACACTGTTGGGGATTTATTCAAAATTGAAGGCACACTGAACCAGCATGGCTACCACAGCATCCTGCAGCGACATGCCATCCCATCCGGTTTGCGTTTAGTTGGACGATCATTTATTTTTCAACAGGACAATGACCCCAAACACACCTCCAGGCTGTGTAAGGGCTATTTGACCAAGAAGGAGAGTGATGGAGTGCTGCAGCAGATGACCTGGCCTCCACAGTCACCGGACCTGAACCCAATCGAGATGGTTTGGGGTGAGCTGGACTGCAGAGTGAAGGCAAAGGGGCCAACAAGTGCTAAACACCTCTGGGAACTCCTTCAAGACTGTTGGAAAACCATTTCAGGTGACTACCTCTTGAAGCTCATGGAGAGAATGCCAAGAGTGTGCAAAGCAGTAATCAGAGCAAAGGGTGGCTATTTTGAAGAAACTAGAATATAAAACATGTTTTCAGTTATTTCACCTTTTTTGTTAAGCACATAACTCCACATGTGTTCATTCATAGTTTTGATGCCTTCAGTGAGAATCTACAATGTAAATAGTCATGAAAATAAAGAAAACGCATTGAATGAGAAGGTGTGTCCAAACTTTTGGCCTGTACTGTATATATATATATATATATATATATATGTATATATATACACACACAAGAGCACGCCAAACCTGTAGGTGGCAGTGTAACGAGAAGCTCGAGCCTTCCATGTATCCATTGTCACCATAGCAACATAGGTCGCACTTTTGACACAGGCGCAAGTTACGGCGCATACTGTGACGTCGGCTGCCTATAACTCTGTTTATCTCAGTTTACATGCAAACGCGCAACTGGAGTTTTCCAAAATCTCCACTCTGGCTGGAGTTTTTAGAAAGACTCGTTTTCAGAGGAGAAATCTCCGTTTGTGTGTAAACGAAGGGCACAAACGAAGGAAGATGTCTCCGTTTATCAAAATCACCGTGTACGTGTAAACGGCCTCTGAGAGAGAACAGGCTGCTGCACATGACATCCATCAACAAATATATCAATCAACTTATCGTTTCAGCTGTGTATAATTGAATGAAACTAGTATATGCCACATCTATATGAATGTATCTCTCTTGTGTGGCGGCATGGTTCCATTCCTATAGCAAAAGCAATATCAGTGTAAACACACACATCACACATCTTCACTTTTTCTCCCATTCAGTGTTCATTCAGCACACTGATAACATACTTATTCTCCAATAAGTGTAGATAGGGAAGAAAGGATTGACTATTAGAGGTGTGTGTGCATGTGTGTGTGCTCGTCTGAGAGAGAGTGACAGAGGAAGGACAAAAGGCAAAGCCCAGGAGTCAGATGATGTTACATCAAGGGTCAGTTAAGCAGACAGTGATGTAATTTGCAGTCAGGAGCACTTTGAATGGCATTCATTGACAAAGTGTCATTTCTCACAAAAGGACTAAAGAGTCTTGTTTACACCATAATCAGAATGAAAACAAAGCCACTCAAGCCCAGCTCCCAGCGGGGTGAGCAACGCTAAAGTCAATCAATATTTCATTTCATTTGTAAATGGTGTGGCATCTCCTTCGTCGAGGGATCACTGTTAGTGTCGACCCATGAATCAGAGCTCAGTTTGAACAAGAGAAAGAAACACAAGCAGCTCATATGTCCAGGTTTTTAAAATGGAGATTTTTTGGTGCATTTTAATGGAACTCAAGGGGGGTCGCCAGGTTGCTATCAGACACGCACACACATTCCCCCGCAAATGCACTGGCGCAGAGATGAGACGGGGGAATAATGACACGGACCCAACAGGGTGACAACTTATTTTAGCCTGAGTAATAGTCTTGTTCATTTGGAGTGACGGGGGATCCCCTGAAGGAATACAGCAGCATGGAATAGCCATGAAGCTAAAATGTGAGCTTTTAGATAAATGAATTTGAGGGAGGAATGTCTTTACGCTGCTCCTCCCCCAGCCTCTCTCTCTTTCAATGTCAATTTTCTATTACAATTGAGCTTCATTTGCATGAATGGTTGGGAGCCATTCCTGCAAAAGCAATAAGATGGCAAATTCTAATTAAACTGAATAATGCAAGATGACAATGCATTAGCTATACAATGAGTTACGTGAAAATGTCTTAACAAGAAATGATGAAATGGGCAACCTGAAGGAATACATATGCATATATTTATACACACACACATCTGCATCTGGTCATAAGATATGTTTATAGCCAGGGTTTAACACAGAGCTGCGTTCTCTCTGGCGTGACAGCAGATGTCGTTCTGTGTTTTGAGACAGCTTCTCCTTGAGCTTTGTTTTCATTTGGAAAGTTTAGAAGTCTGGCATTTGTCATGCTGCAGAATTTTTTACTTAATGTGCTTATTACACAGATTCCTCCATGATTTCCCAGAAGTCACCAGCCTTTCAGATCTGAAAAGAAGAAAAAAAAAGTCATGAAATCCTACTCTCATAACCACTCTGATCGAGAATTTGGATAGCTTCTTTCAGCTTAGAGCCATGTGTTGTCATCTCTGTCCTTATGTGCAAACCCGCCTTTGTCTTTTGTTTTTTTATATTCAAGTGTGATAAATAAATGAATATTATAATTTAAAATAAATATGTATAAAAACTGCATGTGTATATTAATATATTCTCTGCTCTAGTCCATCTGCTGTAAGCCCCATTTCCACCAAACACCTTCGGTATGGTACCTTTGGAACCAAAAATAACCCCTCATACCCCTTTTCCACCAAAGCAGTTCCAGTGCTGGTTCAGGGCCAGTGCTTAATTTGGAACTGGTTTGCCTGTTTCGACAGACAAAAGAACTGGCTCTGGGCCAGACAAAATGGTTCCAGAGCGGCACCAGTTCTTTGCTGGACTAGAAGAAAGAACCACATACGTCATGGGGAAGGGGGCGGGGTTATTGAGACCAACAACAATAAACGAGACCGTGCGAAGCACCAATGAGAGAAGAGAAGCCATGGAAGCATCAAAACAACAGTGGTCCGTCGAGGAAACAAGCTGTCTCCTTGCGTCATGGTCGTCGGCAGAGGTGCAGAAGAAACTCTAGGGAGCTTCGCAGACCAAGCCGGTATTTCTGCATCTCACAGCATGAGATGGCTGCTGCGGGGTACGAGGACCATCGAACAGATTAGCAACAAGCTCAAAAAGTTCAAAAAAGATTACCGGGACCAAAAGAAGGACCTCGGCCGAAGTGGCAACGGGCGGTCTAGGAGAAATCCACATTTCAATGTCCTCGACTCGGTCCTTGGCGACAGACTGGCGTGCCGAGTGACCGGAGCCCTGAACTCAGCCACTGCAATGCTGGAGGCGATGGTGGACGACAGAGTAACGCTGTCGCAAATGGAACCTAGACCCTATCGTTTCCACTGCAAACATTACCCTTGAACGTGGGCGGGGTTGTTGTCACTCACTGCTCCATCCAGCACTCACTGTATTTCCTCCTGAATGAGTCTGCACCTCATTTATCGTCCACAGAGAGAGGCTGCACACTGACATTTTCAGAACAAAACAGAACAGGTTGTGTATTTAGAAATAGTGGATCTGTGGATTTAGTCCATCTCAGGCAAGCTAAGGGGTTTAGTGTTGTCAGATCTCACAGGAATGATGCTCTGTGATGCTTTTTTTCTGTGAGGATTGGGATCACATTTGAAGATCCACTCATTATTAAAAGTGTCTGTCATCCAAAAGGGACAATAAAAACTAAAGTGATGCTCAAAGTAAAGCACCATAACAAGTAAATGTTCCACCTTAAAAGTTGCTGGCAGTCCGCTGAGTGAATTATTTTTCTCAGACTATGGCTGCTGCTAGAGCTAGCAACATGTAAAGGTCTCCAGGACATGATCAGAAGTTACAGCTTCAAAACTAGCCACAACTTAGCCCTGAGCAGAGTGACCGTACACTATTGACCAATTAATCAACAGACTGCAGTGTTCACAGCTCCACCTTTTAGTACCAGATCTGTGTGCTAGGTACCCCAAAAGAAGGGGGACCATAAATGGGTACGGTACGAATGGTTTCACTGGTAGCATCCACAACTTTTCATAATGGAAATGGAAAAAATGCATACCGAGGCTTATGTCTTGTTCCAATGGCCCATTTCTGATCAGGTTGCCATGGTCCCTGAATACCTGACACGGACCTTGTTGATCCAGGTGACATCTGAACCAGTATGACTCTTGTGTTTGAGGTATCACTCATCCTGAGGTAGGCTAGCAGCACTAAGAACCATGCCGAAGGGAACCCAAAATCTTCTCCGGTGTTAACCACTGAGCCATACAGCAATCTCCCAGAACAACAGCCAGATACCATTACAGTGGTAGACATCCAAGAAAGAGTGCCAGGTATGAAGACCTGGACAGCACCAAGCCCTGGCATGATCCACACCTGCTGGCCAAAGAAACTAACCGCACTCCATGAATGCCTGGCAGCACATATGACCCAACTGCTGATGGAGAGAAGCCAGATGAAAAGGAGCCAGATGAAGGGGTGGACAGAAGGGAAGAGGCCAGTAATCCTCTACTTTACGCCCCTGGCCCACATTCATTTTATGTCATCGCTTTATCGTGGCTGGAGTGATCCTATCGCAAGATGGCCCCTTGCTTTATGGTTATCTCTAATTATAGCCTCCATCCTCTCTCTCTCACCTTAGTTTCCTCTCACTCTTTTCTACCTGACCCAGATATCACAGTTTTATTCTACTCCACATCTCATTAAAACCCATTTACTAATGAATGAAAGGATTCAGGTCCATTCTGAGCAACACAACCATCTATTCAGGCTCCAAATCCTCATATAATAACAATTTACAAGCCAGAGAATTTTAAGCATGGCTAAAGGGCTGGCAGAGTTCTTTTAACCACGGTTCAAAGCAATGTTAAGTGTGGGAATCAAAATCCTTCCTCCTGAGAGACTAATAGTAGGAAGCACAATAACATCCTTTTGATCTTTCCTCTGGCATGTTTTCCACAGCACTTCTACTCCTCTGTCATCTGACTCATTCATGGCTCAATCCATTCTCTGGAGAAATAATGCTAATCAGGGCGAGCTAGATATTGTTGAGCATCAGCAGTATCCAGTACGAGGTGCAGTGTGGAGATAGATGAGCATTTCTCATTTTCAGTTAATTACAGGCCTGTCTCGCCATATGCCAGCATACTTTACTGACTGGGGAGTATCTCTTTGATCATGATCCATCATAGATTGTTTAATGGAAAAGTATTTTCCTAACATTATGTGGAGTGTAGCCAATCTTTTTCTGCCATTTCTTTTCCCAATAGCTGATAATACAAATTAGTGATTCTTGATAATAGTAATTAAGGGAATCATCATTCGACATTGTGGGAAATAGCCTACCCTTATTTGCTTTCTTGCACTTCCAAAGCTCTGAGCAAAAGCACAATGTATTACCTTTTACCCACCAAAATTAGCATGTATATACACTTATTTTTCTTTTAACATGGGAAAACCTGCTAAAAACAGGTGATAGACTGTTTTCCCATTGCCAGTTTTTCAGCTGTGTCAAGTTTGACGTCGCAACTGCGCAGGAATTAAGGGCTAGTAAACTGTAGAAAGCAGCACAGAGGCCAGTGAAAATAAGAAAATGTTTCAGTGGTTCCTTTTTTTTAAAACATCTTTTACTTATTTGACCAATCTGGAGGAATATTCTACCACTGCTGGAACGGAGATGGACAGAGTTTGTGCAAGAGATGACAAAGAGTCACAGAAGTTACTGATGTGTGCCGGAAAAAATTAGCAAAATTAGTGCCCCACTCATGTGTGTTGCCATTGCTGCTGATTGGAGCTGATCGCAGCTTGAGCTAACTGATACCCATGACTGCTGCAGAGTCTTTTGTCCTGGGAATGAATACCAATTGTAACCTCTCCCACCAAAGACACAAGCCAGATGTTAGAGGGGTTTTGCCACATTTACACTTCAGTTTTTGTACAAATCAAACAAAGAAAAATCAAGTTGGTGGATAGAGCCAGGATACCTGTTGACACCTTTTCTTTTGTTTCACATGTCCCATATGGTCTAGCGGTTAGGATTCCTGGTTTTCACCCAGGCGGCCCGGGTTCAACTCCCGGTATGGGAAATGCAACTTTTCCAGTGCCCTTGTGCAAGGAAGAGCTGAATCTCCTGCTCAGGCTACACAACCATCGGCAATACTGTCACTCTGATATATATTCCCGCTTAATGGCACATCTGTAGGTCCTGTTTGTGTATTTGGACAAGAGCAATACCGTTAAAAAAAAAACCCATAACGTCCCTCAAGTGCCTTAATGAAGTAAAAGGACAAAAATTGGAATTGGTGCAAACAGTCACCAAATAACATCATGTATCTTGCTTGTCAGGAGAGGTGTCAATCCTTTTATTTCCTTTCCTCAAGTAAGATTTTCCAAAATGCTGGACTGTTCCTTTATTGTCCCTGATAATACAAGTAATATGTCTGAGAAGCTTTGCCAAATTGTGCATCAGAAATGAAGTCATTGAACTGTCAGATATGATAATCCTCATTGCAGTGTATGCACATATACAGAATACCTGAAGGTATGGAAACAAGATGGCTGTAACACACGGCTTCCTGTGTACGCAGAACTGCCTAGACGTATGTGCATGAGTGTATATTCAAGCCAAAGTATGTGTGTTGATCATTGTACCACAGGTGCTGTGGATCTTCAGTTTCAATGAGGATTAAGACCAGTTTTCAAACGTCCATGCGCCTTTCTCAGCTCTTAAGACCCATCTGATAAATCCAATCCTCTCAGATCCACAAAGGCTGAGATGCGCACACAGTTCAATCGATATCCTCTGTTTCTTTGACAGTCATGTCAAGGTCATGCATACAGCAAAGCCTTTGGGTGATACATAAAAAGATGAGTGCCTGGGCATTGAAATGCATTATGGTAGATAGGAGCTTAAAGTTGTATTTATTTATAAGATATTGGCTGGGAATAAATTAACATCAGGAAAGTCATTTTAATCTCCTATATCATATTAGCTGTCTCCTCTTATATTGGCACAAGGCTAGGTGAGGGATGATGTATGAGGGGATAAGGAAAGCTAATCACTGCTAAACAGCACCTCAAGGATTTTGGAAATATTGAGAAACTCTTTTCTATCCTACACAGCACAGCACGGATGTGTCAGTGAGCCCTGTTATTAAACCCACAAAGGATATTTGTCTCCATTTTACGGTAGTCACATTTCAAAATGTTCAAAGGAAACAATCTGTCTGTGTCTAAAAGGAACATCATGGCAATTTTCTCCTTATAATGATATGTTTCTCCCACCAAAGGGAGATTAACCCATTGATGTTTGCTGCTTTGGGACCTACTGTGTTTCGCAGATGGGTAAATCTGTTGTTTTCTTTTTAATTACGGCGCTTTGTCTTGATAATTGTATTTCTTTTATATGTAAATCATGCATTGGGCCATAGACAGTTTGAAAGATTGGGCCTGTTTTACTGGTAAAGCAAAGCAACTGGTATGAGCCTGATATCCAAACATATGAATGATGTGGCCATTTACAACAATAGACTGGGTATACCTCTACGCATATACACATAATAACAAGAGACACAAAAACATAATTCTGATTTAACCTCAACGTGAGGAAACCTTGGTTATCAGTGCTGTATTTACAGCCATTCCACAAGATGCTCTCTTACCCTTTTCCACCAAATTAGCTCTGGTTCTTGACCGGTTCCGTTCAGGATTCTTGGAACCTTGGTGCTGCTTGTTTTTACCCAAAAAACCAAGCATGGAATAACTATTAATGAGTCCACTGCCCACTCTTTGATGATTCCTAACTTGAGCTTTTCAGTGTTGCTGTTTCAATGCTCCCTTTTCAACCTGTACATTATGACATGCTAGCTGATGTCGTCATGGTGTGCATGTCAGGCAGAGGAAGACCTGCTATTCTTGGTTCCACTTGTGAAATCAGCTTTTCAGGCTCTGAATTATTTTGGTTATTTTGAATGAAATACTCTAAACACTTCAAAATTAGATGCAGCAACCAGAATGGAACTGGTTCCCTGTTGGTGGAAAAGGGGTATCAGAATAGCTGTTGTAAACATATCCAAAATGAATGGTGCCAAAAGGTTCCAGAATTTTAAATAGACTTATTAAAAAAAAACCAAATTATTATTCGGTTTCTTTGGAAAGGCAGACGTCTAAAAATAAAACTAGTCACTCAAAGAAAGAAGGAGTTTGTTAGACTATACTAAATTTTAAGTTGTATTTCCAGGCTCTTACCTTTTGCCAGTTATTAAGTTTGTTCAGTGGAAACACCTCAACTCAATGGCTCAATATTGAGAGGAATTTGGTGGCACTAGGTCACTTGAACGACAGGCCTCTCTGTTGGAAAATGCAGACTGAAGCACAGACAAATAATAAGCAAAAGCAAAAGCTCTGCAAAAGCAGAGCAATGTCGTGTATGTTGTTCAGTGCAGCCAGGAATGCACAGATTTATACACTGGGGAAACAAAAAGCTGTCCACTTACATCTACAGGAGAAGGGACACTCCTCCATCTTGGCCAGGGAGGACAGATGCTTTGAGAGAGGTGTAAAAGAAGCCATCTACGTCAAGCTGGAACGACCATTGTTAAACAGAGGGGATGGCTTACGACACCACTTATCACCCACCTACAATGCAGTCTTGGGATCCCTCTCCAAACGACTTCACACCCATTCACCCCTGGTCCCACCTGACCCTAACGACTCACATGGTGGGCAGGTGGGCCAACGACTCACATCGTGACCTTAATGACTCTGCAGGAGTTCACACCCACACAGGATTTAAAGCCTGCAACCCTGCACCAGTGATTTAGAACTGAAGAAGCTTCTTGGATGAGAGGCGAAACGTCTTCAAGAAACGCAAGCAAGTCCAGCTGCCTAAGATATGGCACTTTAGATGACAAATAATAAGCCTATACGATTCAAAATTTTTGAAAAATTGAAACGATATATAACTGGAATTCACACTGGCATGCCAATCCACCAGTGTATTAGAATAATTCATTAAGGTCTGGAGGACAATATTTTACCTCATATCAATGGTATAATTCAGGTGAACACTGATGACACTGGTTTAAGAAGCTTTCAGGATCTGAATGAAACATATGAATTGTAATCCAACTCCTTTTTTTCTGTAGGCTATCTACAATTACGATCCGATATACTGCTTGCAAATATCTAAAGTGACAGCCATGTGGTTATTCATCCAGTAATGGGCTTAATTATGAAACTATCTGGATTAGCTAAAGGACACTCTTGTTTAGTTTATAATATTTTGTTAGAACACGCACAAACTCCACTGGGTGATATGTCAGTTTGGAATAATGACTACATTCAATCACTGATAGATTGGGTCAGAGTTTGGGGGAATGTTTCCCTTTCTTCACAAAACTTAAATCATAAATTAAGACTCTGAAATTCATATATCAAACTTACTTAACACCAAAGTGGCGTTATATGATGAATATATTAACGTCTCCAAACTGTACCCTGTGTGATTTGATTTCTTACATACAATGTGGACGTGTCCATCGTTAAGATTGACTGCTCTATAGCATGTATGCTAATCAATGATGATTAAAGGCAGAACTTTAACCATACTCAAAGGCAGCTATGGCTATCAGCATGCACTGTTCCTAAAAAAGATGTTGGCTGTTAGGTGGTAGCTGCCACACAGTCTTTCTACACAACAGTGAAATTACTCTTTAATAGAGATCTTATCCGTCGAACTCTCTGTTGAGGATGAATTGGGCAGGTCATGTTATGCTTGAGGCCAGGGAGGAGGCACTAAACTTCATTTTGTTTTTATTTGTACTCTATAATGCACGTTTGAGATTAGGCATAGGGTTATCTATATATGCTGTGACACTGACAGCAGTTATGTGTTAAAGTGTACCTGCAAGTTTTGTCAAAAAGGAAAAAGAAAACAAACATTGTGTGCAAGCTTTGATTTTGCCTAAAGTTGCATCATTAGTTCAACAGCAAATTAAGAATTGTATTTGTATTCTCGTGACAAGTTGTGATATTGCTCTTGTATGATATTTGATATTTATTTTGAGTAAAAAAAAAAAAGACACGAACATACAAACAAGCAGACAAACAGAAAGAAAACAAATAATGAAAAGCATCATGAAAATCGACTGTCAATGTATAGTTACTTTGATTTACCCATTCGAAAAGGAGTGAATGAAGTGAAACAGCTCCTGTAACTCAAAATCTAAAATAGCTCACCATGATACTGAACCTTTATCATTAAGCAGAAGACGCTGATGGGTTTGCTGATAGTTTGCCTTTGTTGGTGCCTTTGTTTCTTTACATACTAATTTCTGTTACGCTGAGTTTAAAACAGGTTTCCTTGTATTCCCTACAGGCATACACAAACTGCAGTGACACACATGCAAGCATGAAACAAACAAAAACTTCTAATCAGATTTGTCTTAAAATAATTAAATGTAACAGACATTCATAAAGTGTTTTTTTTTTTTAAAAATAAACTTTACTGAAATTGTTATGCAGAAAGATTGTAACACATTGTGTATAAAACATGAGTTCACAGTTCCAGACATGCCTGGGAGAACTAAATGTTGTGGTAAAAAGGATAAAGAAAAATTAATACTTAAAAGTTATATTGGTACAGTGATTTTAGGCTATATTTTAACATTTTTTGAAGATGTTTTCTTTAAGAATTTGGATTCATGAAAATAAAATTCAGTAAAAATAATATAATAACATACATATAATAATAATTAATATATAGTGAAGGATTACAGAAGGTCGTTATAGTTAACTCCACACTTGTTTTGTATGTGGGTCAAACAGTCAAACCCATCTTGCATCATTTTTCTTGTGACGCGGACTTGTCAGGCAAGGATTGTCCTCGCCGGCCACCGTATGATGTCGTGGCGTTTGCTGATATACACGGAGTTTCCCCTCTTACCCGCTCACCATTAGCTGTGATTTCTGGCTTATTTAGTCTGAATTTATTTCCTTACACGTTACATAAACCACCGGACAGTGTTACCTTAAGCGGTTCAAGATGAGACGCGCCGGTTTGGGTAAGAGACAAGCGGACATTTTGATTTTAAACTCATAGTTAGCCTGCTTGCTAGTTAGCTAACAGCGAGCTAACGTTAGCTAATGTTGTTGCCAAATGTGAATGAATGATGTGTACTCCAGGCCTACGTTCACATAACTCCACAGTCTGTGACAGGCTAACATACTAACAAATAGCTAAAACTGTGTTTTAATCATCGTTGTCGCTTTATTTAGGTGAAGGAGGTGCTGGGAATTATGTAGCAAGTGGATACAGTGTGTATGAAGAGGAAAATGAACACCTACAGGAGGGACTGAGAGCTAAAGTCAGCGCTTTGAAAAGTGTAAGCTACTGTTGATTGAATGTGTTTATTAAGTGTTTTAATATTGGTGAATGCTACAGAAAAAGCTGCACATCAGAGTTGTGTGGTGGACGTCTGTGTTGTCACATGTAATATGACACACATATCTCATTGAAGATCTTAAACGTTTGTCCCATATGGACTATTAGGTCTAAAATAATGTTAACTAATGGCCTTGTTGTCTTGATATTTACATTTTGATACTTTATATTTACAGCTGTCTATCGACATCGGAACGGAAGTGAAATACCAGAATAAAATGCTGGATGACATGGTGAGTTTCATTTTCCTTTCTCACTGACCAAACACTGTGACAAAGTGTAAGTGGTAAAGGAGATATTCACAGCACCTATTAAAAATAAAAGTCTTACTTAAAGGAATACTTAACCCACAAAAGACCATTTGTGAATCAGTTAGTTATAATGATAATAATAATAACAACGTCATTTATATAGCACCTTTAAAAACAGAGTTTACAAAGTGCTTTGACAAACAAAGCAAAAAGCGGAATACTCAGGGGCAAATAACAACAAAAAGTCAGGCAGAACAGAGGCGAGATCAAATTAGATAAAATGAGAAAAATAGAGGGCGAAGCCATGACAATTAAACACACAAACGTCACGGTAAAGGCAAATGAGAGTAAGACCAAAAGGATAAAAAAAATGTAAAAAAAAATGAATAAATATAAATAAAAGAATGACAACGATAAGGGCAAAAAGATATACTCATTAAGATAAATAAATAAATTAACATAAAAAATACAGTTTGAAATCTAAAATAGATGACATTACTTAAAGGCAAGTCTGTAAAAGTGGGTGATTTAAAAGAAGTGACTGAATCTGCGAGCCTTATCTCCGCAGGCAGGTTGTTCCAAAGCCGAGGGGCCCTAAATGGCAAAATCACGGTCACCTTTAGATTTCAGCCTCAACTTTGGAACTGCCAGGAGGCCCCAGCTCACATGGGGTCAACATTTCTGATGTGTAGCTAGGGGCCAGACCCAGGCGAGCTTTAAAAGTGATCAGTAAAGTCTTAAAATCAATTCTAAAATGAACTGGAAGCCAGTGGAGAGAAGCCAGGATTGGGTTGATGTGATGTCCTCTATTAAAACCAGTAAGTTTGAGGCGGGACAGTGACTTTCGGTTAATGCTGGAAAGTTATGCAGTGTTACCTTGAATTTGTGAAGACAACTGCATGTATTGATTGATTGGGGATCCCGTTTAACAACAGCAAAAGCAAGTCTCATTTATCAAGTCATGAGCTCAGGACTCCCCAAACACATGCATTCCCTTAGTTTTGGAGTCTGGCTTTGAAGAGCGCATAGATGTGTTTTGCTGTGCGTTTTTGAAGTACTGAGCATATCATTAGATAAATAAGACTTGGGTTATACTGGAAAGAGTTATGTCAATCAATCAATCAATCAATTTTATTTATAAAGCCCAATATCACAAATCACAATTTGCCTCACAGGGCTTTACAGCATACAACATCCCTCTGTCCTTAGGACCCTGTCCTTTGGACCCTTTTTAACAGGGAAAAAAAATAGTAGAAACCTCAGGAAGAGCAACTGAGGAGGGATCCCTCTTCCAGGACGGACAGACGTGCAATAGATGTTGTACAGAACAGATCAGCATAATAAATTAACAGTAATCCGTATGACACAATGAGAAAGAGAGAGACAGAGACAGAGATATGCAGGACAGACGGTAATGACAGTAGCTTACAACAACATTAATGAAAGTAATAATATTATCGTTATAGTTCTGGCTACTGCGTTACAATATGTTGAAAGTATGTATTAATATCTGGCAGTATACATGTGTGACAATAGTCACGTGTATAATAACAGTAGAAGTATGACTAATGACTAATGATGGCAGCGGCAGGAGGCATCTGGCAGGACCACGGCAGCAGCATGTGAGAGTTTGTGAACATGTTTTGATGTAGTTTCACTTCTGTTAAAGGTAATCCTGAATAAATAAATGAATAAATATGTTTGCCATTCTCTGTGGAGGCATATGACAATATATTTTTCAAGGAATTCAGTGTAGCACAATTTACAAATGGTCATTTTTTCAAGAGAAGTATTCCTTTAAGTACAAAAGTATGCAAGTAAGCAAAATTTACTTAAGGAATAAATACTTATTGTGCTGTGATTTATCGTATTATTTCCTAATTGATATTGACCCGGAAGCAGCATTTTAATGTAGCAGCAGGTGGGGAGGGCACTTACAGATACATGTTACTGCTGCCACTGTTACTGTTAACACTACCAATATAACTGCTGCTATTGAGCCTGGACTTCTACAAATCCTGTGTGCAGTAATGTTATACACACTCCCCACTTACACACAAATCCTCTTTTTCTCATATATATATATATATATATATATATATATATATATATATGTATATATGTATGTGTGTGTGTGTGTGTGTGTGTGTGTGTGTGTGTGTGTGTGTGTATATATATATATATATACACACAAAATCAGTGTTCATACACAGTGCTCATTCCTTCATATAACTGTCAAATAAATAGAGTAGAAAGGACAATTTTCCTTCTGAAATGTAGCTGAAATAGTAAATAGTGCCTCAGAATTGTACTCAAGCAAAAGCATGTATCTACGTTTCACCATGAAAGTATGTTTGCCTGCTTTGTATCCCCCTCTCCCAAACTAGGACACAGACTTTGACTCAACAGGCGGCCTGCTTGGTGCCACCATCGGCAGAGTCAAGCAGCTGTCCAGAGGCAGCCAGACCAAACTGCTGTGCTACATGCTGCTCTTCTGCTTGTTTGTCTTCTTTGTCCTGTACTGGTTCATCAAGCTGAGGTGATAGGAGGACTCTGTTGGGACTTGGCCTCTGAACTCCACATCTTCATCCCCAGTCTGTGCCACACCCATGCATCTCAAAACTAGACCCACATGATGCTGATGAGAAAAGGCAAGGATTTGTTTTTAGGTGTCTCAGCTTTTCATGTGCCCACGTCGTCTCTGAGTACTTCATAGAATGACCCCAAAACTGAATCAGGAAAGGAATCCTACTGATGTAATGTGATGGAATCCCTAAAAGTAAAACTCGGTCTGAGATGACTGAGCATGTGATGTAGTGTATATAAGGACGTAGACACTGCCTGTATATGTATACACACTTATTAGCAGCCCAATTTACCTAGATGGAAAGATGAGGCATAATATTAAACATTTAACAACTATAGACGATATTACTGTGTCAAAAACTTTATTCCAGTCGTGGGCACATTATATGATAATGTGGGAGTGATGAAATGGCAATCAGTCGATACAGACCAAGTTGGGTTAAAACTGATTAAGTTATATAATGCTAGTTCAAGCTAATAATTCAGTGTGTTATTACAGCATTTGGCATTCATACAAAATTATAGCAGTGTCTACATTGTTTGATCTTCGTTGTAAAAAATGTTTTTTAATGTAAATAAACAAATTTTATGCTCTGAATCGACGAGTGTAAGTGTCTGTTTTCTACACACATACAAGTAATGTGTCAAAAAACAATCAAACTGACCAGTTTTTTACTAGGATTTATAAATTTGTCAGCGAACACAGTTTTTGCTGGATTTTTTTTTTTTTTTTTTTACCTAAGTCATTTTTATACACATTATTTAACTTAGTCTATTAAAAACTATTATATATTTAGTCTTTAAAGAAGCAGTGTGTAGGATTTAGTGGTATCTGTTGGCAGAAATGGAGTATGACATCCATGATTATGCTTTCATGAGTGTATAATCACCTGAAACTAAGAAACTCTAAGAAGCAACTTCTCTGCATGCTTTGAGAGGGAATGGCTATTAATTTAGTTGCAATCCACAACCTCACCACTAGGTGTCGCTAAATCCCACACGCTGCTCCTTTAAGAGCTTTTTATATGAACTTGTTATAAATTACACAACCGTAAAATTCAGCTGTAGGCTGTTCACATTTGTAAGGTCATCAACAACAAAAACACATGTGCCTCATTATTCTGTTTGAACAGCTTAAGAGATTCATATGGACCACATGCAGTATTGTTAGAACAACCACAGACAAAATGCAAAACCGTCTAACTTCCTTGTAAAGTCAAGATTTTCAACATTAGGACTGCACTTAGGTGATTTATGTTTGGCAGTTCATTGTGAATGATTAGTACATAATCAGCAGCGTTGTGACATCTGTCCTGGGTCAGGTGTTGATGACATCACGGCTTGGGTAGTGTGTCCATGTACTTGCAGATGATTCCCAGCATGACCTCATCAGCGCCTCCACCAATTGAAATTAACCTGGTATCTCTGTGGAAAGGTAAAAGTTATAGTGTTATTATCTTAATTTCTTTCAACAGTTTCAATAACTACAATTATTTTTTCCTTACTTAAAGCAACATCATGCATCCTGAACCCCTTGTCCAATGGTATTATTTACCCCATCAGTAGATGTCAGCATAGTACAAAGTATGGGCTGGGAGAACCTGACTCAAACACTGTTACGTGATTACACACTGTAATGTCAACACTGCACAACAGGAGACTGAGCCTGATTACAAGTCTTCAGTAGTTACTATTAACTAATACTGATCATATGCTGCTTCTGTAGAAACCATCAATTAATCTGATCCCAACAATTTGGGAGTACGAGACGAGTTCTTTGAAAATAAATTAACCATGAGCTTCATCAAGCTCCTGCCAACTGGTGAGGTTACCATAGAAATGTTATACCCTCACAAAAAGCACATAGTTGGCAGCCAAATATAACCACAGTTGGCTAGCAACCTGTGCAACCTTTTTGGATGAAAAAGTGCACAGGGATGAAAATACTGGAAAATCAAAGTGCTATATGCTATACATCAACGAGGAAAAGTCGTTTCTTAAACCATAAATCACTCATCGAAAGACATTTTATTTCAGTTAACATTTCTCTGACTGGTTTTACCTGAAAAATCTGCTGACCAGCACGTCACTGGTGAAGCCCATTCCTCCCCAGTACTGGAGACAGGTGTCCGCCACTTCCCTGGCCAGGCGGCCCCCCTTTAATTTGGCCATGGATGCCAGCTTGGTGACATCATTGCCTTTAATGTACATTGCTGCCAGGAAATTTAAAAAAAAAGAACAGAAGTAGTGACACAAGCACGGGCGAATGTGAAAATGTCCAGGTGGATTAAAAGGAAGAATGTGGCAAGGAAAACAAAGACAATAAACAAATGGGGTTCAGATTTAGAGTCCCCAGTGGCTCATCAATGCCTCTATTGTAGGTACCCTCCAGGGGAACATGTGTGAGCTGCGTGATTTTTCCTGTTTCAGCTTGTGCATCTGTGTGTGTGTGTGTGTGTGTGTGTGTGTGTGTTGATCTACCTGTGCCAAACAGATGCAAAAGCTTTGATCTGTTTCTGGGCAAGCGAATCGGAGCAGCTAGATGAATTCATTCAAAGCTGCTTGCCACTGAAGTGGTTACAAACACAACGAGAAAATCACAAGACCTCGAACACCCGCCCGCCAGATGCACCCACATGTTCATAGCATAAACACTGCAGTGTAAGGCACTGGGGATGTTGTTTTGGAGGAACTGGGTGTGTGCCAGGTTTTCAGGTGGCCAAGCCTGTGGAGTTTGATGTTATGCCAGTACACACTAAAACAATAATAGTTTGGTAGAGCGAGGCCAACGTTACTGTTTAAACATATAAGTGTCCTTCAGCAAGACACTCCAGTACTCAATGTTCTTTGAAAAGGGCAGATACATCAACACACTAACAATTAATGGAATTAGATGGAAAGTCAAAAAGCTTGTAGCTGTCAATGTTGATCCTAAAGCTAACAGTTACTGTTTATAGTGAGCCAACCATATCATTGTTCATTAACTTATTACTACTTAGCAGACTAGTAGTAGACATTAGTCTTCAGCTTGCACTTTGCCCTCTATCTTTTAAACCAACCTGCTGCATTAAACGTGGATAAATTACTCACTCAAGGCTAGTTTGGCATTCACATCATTCTTGCAGAGCTAAGTCAGCCGTGGCCTTTGTTATCAAAGCCTCAGTCTTATCTATGGTATTACGTGCCATGAAGACGGCTGCCTGCACTCACTTGGTATGATTTTACGGAAATCCTCCACATGCAAAAGGTCGATGTTGCAGATAAATTTATATTTAGAATATAAATATTTTTATATTAATAAATAACATTGATACTACCCAAAAGTGTACCAGTGGATTGATAAGTAGAGGCAGATGTTTGAAAAATAACTGATACAGTAACTACTAGGGATGTCCTGATCACATTTTTTTTGCATCCAATTCTGATACAGAGTCCTTTATTCTGAAACCGAGTCCGATCCGATACTTTGCAAAGCATTAAGAAAGAAAAAAAATGCATCCAAGTTGTCCCATAAGGTTTGTTTTTTATTTAAATAGTATCCAAAAAGCTTATCGGTGGTTCAGCAGCATAAAATGTAAACAAATTCAATATCTTCTTCTTGTCTTCAATAAACAAAATAGGCCTATATCTTTATACATTGGAAAGCGGAGGCAACAATGAACAACATAGATGAAAAACCTGGCCATTTTTGTTGTTTTGATTCGTCCAATCTTTTATTACTGATTACGATTTTGTAAAAATAATGTGATTGGAGCCGATCAGATCAGATTGGGACATCCCTAGTAACTACACAAATAAAGGTAACAAACACACATTTGCATAGATGACCTAAGCGTTGTTAAGGACTAATCCGCACTCTGACAGCTGCCTTGTTACCACTGTATTCATTCAGTGTGCCTCCACGGTCTGAGGTACAAATGGACAACAGTGGGATAAGACGGTGCAACAGCTTTGCTGGTTTTAAATTTAAGATGAAATCATGGCTAAAATCAATCCAATCATGTATGTGTATTGTTGTTGTGGTGTCTTAGTGTTGTAGTTGTATTGTAGATGCTGTCCTTATTGTTGTCTCGCTACTGTTATTGCTGAAGCTGAAGCTGCTGTGTCATGAATATATTCTATTTTGTAACTATGTTTTTCATATAGCAGTGTCTTTTAGCAGAGAAATTATTCTGTTTCCTGCCTAGGGACTACAGATGAAAATTGGCTTACAGCTAACTGTGGCGCAGCTACGGAGATGTTCACTGTCCCTGTTAAATAAATAAAATAAATAAACATTTAAAGTTAAGCGTTCAGTATCTGCAGACAGCTGCAGACTTGTACTTATCACGCACGCTATTTGTACTACAATTAAGGGTCCGCATTGGACTGGCAATGATGCACCATTAAGTTGTTTGCCAACGCATAAAAATCAAGAACAAGGAGCTTGCACATTAGTAAAGACAATGGCGACAACACCATGAAGAGCTCCCGTGATTGTTGTTTTTGGCTAAACAAGAAAAGCGCGAAATGAAAATACATAATGTATGCCTACTTTATGAGAACAGGACCAGCAACTGGAGGTGGAACAAGTGAATTTTTGCAACGGCAGCATACACACTTGCTATATGTACAGTCTGGATGACATCATTTACGTTACGCAGACCAAAACAGACCCTCACAGACGAGGAACAGAGTCATTCAGATGCAGCCAACACTACCAAGCTAATCTTTCATTTTTGTTACGTCATGTCTGTATATAAAGCAACCCCACCTGTAGCACGGTAGAGGAGGGAGCGGAGCAGCTCCACCTCCGTCTGCAGCTCAGCCAACCTGAAGTGAACAGCTTGGTGGTAGAGGACAGGCTGCTTGAAGATCTTCCTCTGCCGTGTGTACTGGATGGTCTCCTGAATGATGTTGTCCATACTGGTGACGACTGGAGGTGTTAAGATAAAGAGACAGAGATAAAACCTTAGTGCTATTGCTTCCACGCGCACTGCATGCCTGTTTGTGCGTGCTTGTCATTTCTGTCTCTGATTCATGATGTGATGCACAAACCAAGCTGATTCAGTATTTGCATTTGAAGTTTCAATTTTCCTACACAGTTTCTCACACGTTCTGGCCGAGCAAACATTGATGTTAGCTTGTTACTAAAATAAAAAACAAACAAACAAATACTTAACAGAAGATTAATGGCTTGAACTATGTGACCTGAACTTCTTGGAAACTGAAACGGAAATGATCCCGTGATATAATAAACTGCAATTTACAGTAAGATCTGTAGGAGGCGGATGAGTTACAGTGAAGAAGTAAGTGGAAAAGTAAAGAAAACGAGGAAAGATGACGTCTGATTACTGGATACTGCCGGGAGTGAGGGAGAAATAAGGAAGTAAAAGAAAGGCTCACTCACCATTGGCCACTGCCCAGAGCCTCTCTTCCTGGAACTGAAGCATCTGATAGGTGAATCCCATGCCTTCCTGGCCGATGAGGTTCTTGCAGGGCACACGGACATCGTCGAAGAACACTTGAGCTGTGTCCGATGACCACATGCCAAGTTTATCAATCTTGCGAGCGATGTGTACTCCTACGGGGAGAAGGACAGGAAAAAAAACCCATCATCATGCATCTTGGCAAAGGCACAGTAATACCAACGAATCCTATAGATAGAACGGGAGGATGTTTTTGGGTAATAGGCTCACACAAATCATGTGGGAAGATTGCAGCAAATAATTTGTTTAAGTAGAACTGAAAAACACAGAATCTTTAATTTGAGTGCTGTTTTTAGATGTAATCGAATCCCAGAAGATGAATGTCAATTACAGAGGTTTTGTCCAAAGAAAAGATCTTCTGCTTTTACATGAAAATCATCTCACAAATAACTGACTCCTACCTGGCAGCTTCATGGGCACACAGATGAGGGATTTATTTCTGTGAGGTGGCCCGTCGCTGGTGTTGGCGAGGAGACAAATCCAGTCAGCCTGGGTACCGTTTGTGATCCACATCTTTCCCCCATTAATAACGTATTCCTCCCCTTTCCTCACTGCCTTGGTCATGATACCTGAACCAGTGTGTGGTGGAGTGTGTAAATGGATGGAGAGAAAGAGAAATTGGGAAGATGATTGCAAGGATGGAAGGTATGTTTTAAAGGATGAACAATCCAAGAAAAACAATTTGGGCTGTTAAAAGAAAGATGTTACTCTGAGCAAAGGTTGGTGTATTACAGTAAGGGCCCTGTCTTCAGCACAGTGCAACTGTCATTGTTTGTTCCAGATGCCCAGCGCCCACACGGCATAAGTAGTAAATGACCGGTCAGGTGCATAGCTAATGAATGAAAACCTGGTCTTAGAGTCAGTGGCACAGGATTTTCCTGCTATTTAATGGGCACATTATTCAGACAGTAAGATGTGCCTACACTGGCTGGTTCACAAATGCGTATACTCACTTACTACTATACTACACTCACCAACGCACAGTTGGGTTGCAGGTGGGTGAAAAAATACATCATTAATGAAGAAAACATCAATAACATTCTCTATACTTTGAACATAGGAGAGAGCAAAGCGGAGCTGCAGAGCTGCTGTCATCTGATGCTCCACAGCAGATTTCCCATTTAGAGACACGCTGTGTGCGAGGAGCAGTGTAACTTCTTTATGTCAGAGGATAAAAGTTCAGCTGTTTCAACCGTCGAGTTTATAAGTACAGTTTTTAGTTTTGCTGCTTAAATTTCCAATTTTCTGCCATGACATTGCTACTCTTTACGCATTACTCTCAGAAGAAAATCACTTGCTTCTCCAATTTGACAAATATGCCACATAAATAGCAATGCACCACGATTAGATGCACCTGGCTTATAAAGGAAATGAGCATTGACACACTTGGTTGAATTCATTTTACGCCTAAAACACTCCTATGATTAATTAAGGGACTGTATTTAGTGTGTGCCTTGTGTGTACCATATAACCACCAAAAGTGGAGATGGACACATAAATGCACTTTTGACCATGGGTCTTCAGTGTTGTTCAAGCTATGGACCCCTTAGCTGAAAGAGAGACAGAGCAGGGACCCCTACTGCATATACTGTATAAAATTGAGTTAAGTTGCCGCCCTACAGTAACATGTAGGGCGGCCCAAAGTGCCATGTAAACATACCCTTTAATGGTGCATACAGTACCAAGCTATTAAAACAATATCTTACGTGTTTTGGTGGATGGTGTTTCAGAGTCTCTTGCTCAAAAAGTTTTAATAGTAATAATTAATGAAGAGTTAAACAGCTGATTGGACAATATGTTTCAACTAGTCCATACCCATTGAGTGCACAGTTGCCCACGTACAGTTTCACATGGTGTGTATTTGGGATACAGGTCATAGGAAATTGCAGATTAAATAGTCAACTGAACCCATTAAGAAGAGCAATGTATTCAGACAGAGTTTTTGTGAATTTGATAGTACGATTGCTTTATTGAAAGTACAGTAGTACCATTGCCAATAGTGGGATAGTTAGTGGGCTAAAACTGTACATTAGTAGTTGAGGTAGCACGTTGAAAGGCAGATAGTTAAAGTGTTTATATGTTGTATTGACTTAAAAGTGGGGCGCACTGGTAGTTCACATGGGAAAGGTGCGGCTAGCCCTTGTTGCAGCGGTGGGGGTTGGAATCCGGCCTTCGTTCATTTTTCTGTTGTTATAGCGCCACCCAGTTGCCAATTAGACTTAAATTTCTCCAGTCACCTTGAGGCGTCCTGTTCTACATATCTACCAAGTTTAGTAAAAATCATATGGCGGTTCAGCCTAGATAAGAAATTAGCTCTCTAGCGCCCCCATTTTGTTTGATGGGGTCAATAATGGGGGGGTCCCCTCAGATTATGTGTGGTCATATGCCTACAAAGTTGCATGGTGATGGGTGAAACCCTTGAGATGTTATACACCTTTATGTGATGAGCCATGTCCTCATTGCCTTATAGAAGCTCAGTTTTAATAAGTTTTCCAACTTTTGCCAAGAGGGAACTTTAGATATTGGTCCCTAGATTATGTTCACAGAGTTTCACACAAATCGGTCAAACTTCCTAGGAAGAGATCGATTTGAAGTGTTTTTCAAAAAATTCAAAATGGCGGAAAATCTATATAACCGGAAGTTATGGGTTCTTGAGGCAAATTTGTTCCTCATGAGGAGAGGCATCTCTACGCAAAGTTTCATGTCTCTATGACATACGGGGCATGTGATAGTAAGATAGTACATAACTGTTAGCTAACTAGTTCCCCTTGCTGTAATGGACAGGTGCAACACAGTGATTCAGCGTTAGCTAGCATACATGATAGTACAAGGATTCTTTGGTAACAGTTAGCCTGTCATCAGACCTCAAGCATTATACATACTAATCCAGAAAAAAAGAGCCCAAAACGTGGTGGAATCTGATGATGGTGAACTCTGGCCTCTATACAGTGTGTTGCATTTGCCATGCCTGCTCTCCCGAGAGAACATCAGTACCAAAGTGATTGCTAAATTGCTGTATTTCTGGCTCCTTAATCATTTTTGCAACTCGAATTCAGTCACGATGGTCCTTCAGGGCCTGAGCAGGAAATTATATGATTAGAAACGAATGATGAAGGAGACGTACTTGAGACATCAGAGCCAGCTCCGACTTCACTAACACCAAGGCAGGCCACTTTGTCCCCCATGATGGTGGGAAGGAGGAACTCTCTCTTTAGCTCAGCTGTACCAAACCTGCAGACACACACACATATGAAGAAATAAAACATATTAGGAGCTATATACTGGCAGTTACTCTTTGACACTAAGGGCAATCCAAGATCATCCCTTGTTGAGATCCAGAACGCAACACTTTTTCTATCTAATACGAGCATGACTGTCAACAGTCACATAATAAACTATACTGTGTGACTGTCACAAGACACAGCAGTAGCTTTACTGCTATAAAACCACAATGTCATGTTTGACGCAATTAGAGTTTCAGTGGGTTCAGTATCCTGAATCTCCCATGGTATTCCTTTCTTTTTGCTGCTCTCTTAACACTTAGACCTTGTTGCGAGCTCATGTAGATCCCCTAATTAAGCTCCTGAGACTGTCTCTTCCACTGAATTTTGTCTTAAGTCACCAGCAGCTGTTTCATAATATATCGCACAACAAGCCAAGACCCGACGTGGTAACACAAACAATTGCCAAATATGTTTATACTCAAGGGAGTGTAACTATAATAAGGGCTGTGCAGCAACCACTAAGATACATGATACCACACTGACTTAAGACTCTCAGCTTGTTGCATAACAACTTTTACATGCAGTTAATCCTTAGTTTGTGCAGCGGTGAGTTTCAGTGTCAGTTGTTTATAAAACTCTGCAGCCACTGTGCTGGCAAAGTAGCATTACAGCTGAGCAGATGGTGCAGAACCAGTTAGGAATCAGTGCACTGATTGACTGTAAAATGCCTCTAGTATCGTTTGTCATTACTTGTTGTTCCTTTATCTAACAGAGTAACAACCTGTACAAACAGTGTAGATATGGATTTGGTTACTCACACTAATTAATATTGGTATGAGGGGTTTTAACTGGTCATCACATTGAGTGCAATCAGTGAAACTCACTACTTGCTCACCAGTGGAGTTGTTATTGTAAAATACACTAAAATAAACACAAAGCTACAAAAAGATTGGTGAAAAAAGGAGACACAACTGTGGAGCTGGATCATTTAATGAACAAAGTGTCTGAAATAAAGGCGCTCCTTCCACTGTTTGGACATGGTGTGGTTTTAAAAACTCGTACGTCAAACACAATCTAATTATCTGCAGGCTAAACAGGGTGACAGTTGTTGCCGGGGTAGCAATACAACCTTTTACGACCTCGAAATCAAACACACCCATGTGGGATGAATGTTTGAAAATGCACTCCAGCTCGAACACGAGTGGCTCTAGTGGTGGTATAAAAAGGAAAAAAAAACCAAAGCAGACTTTGTTGCCTGAGTCACTGATTTGTTGTTGTCCTTCTGATAAGAAAAGGCAGTGCAATTACTGCGCTGCAAGCTGTCTTGTGCTCTATCGTGTGTTATAAAGTTTGTGAGATTGTACCTGGCGAGAGCAGGAGTAGCCATGTCAGTCTGTACACCGATGGCCATGGGGATGCCTCCACAGCGAATGTTGCCCAGCTCCTCTGACAACGCCATGCTGTAGCTGAAGTCCAGACCCAGGCCTCCATATTCTGCACGAAACAAAAGACACACACTCGTTCAGCTACGGATGTTCAAGGCTGACAGTTCATTGTACACTGTGTGGATTCTTGAGTTAATATTAGTTCCCCCTTATCTTATTTATACACATTTGACAACAGATGAGCACATTTACTAGTCAGCTAAGACAGATAAAGAACGTTGTACCAGTGTCACTGTGGATAAATGTACCCCACTCCTACATTAGCCACCTTAAAGTGGCCTTTGTACCCACCTTCCCCGTCCACTGTTGTCTCTGTGATAAAATCACTGGCTAACGTTCCTGTACACACTGGTATACATATAATATTCTGAGCTGATCTGATCTGTTGGCACCGAAGCATGCACTCAAATTAATTACAGGATGTTATCATTAATTGCGCTATCTGTAATTACGTGTAAAAAGCACTGTTGGGAGATCAGCTGCGTGGTGCAGGGTCACTGTCATCTCAGTGTCATCTCATCTGTTCTGCTTAGTACATCAAACTTCATTTTGATCTCAGCCATTTACTGAAAAAGTCAAAAAAATGGATGTCTGTTTCCTCCATTCTGGCAGTGCAGGCATTTGCAAAGACCTTAGGTCCTTAATGGAGTTGAACAGTGCATTATGAATCATGTTTAAAACACCACTTTCTGTCAGTTATCCTCATAAAGAGCCATCTTTTCTGCATTCCCTTTCTTTTGCCTTTCATCATCAGTTGCAGCAGCTATTATGAAACAAACAGGCTGGTTTTTATACTAATATACTTAATGCTAAAGGCCAATTTTCTGTCCGCTACTCATGGAATTAGCCGGCTAATGTGCTCGCTATTATCCTGCTTTTGTCCTAAAGTCGTTTGTGTTGCACACATTCAGATCTCGATATGAAAATGAATGGTCTTTCTGCAGCACAAAAAACTGAACATCATCACCCCATGCCGGTCTAACAAATGTAACGTGACAGTTATTCATTTAAGAAAAATCTCTTGATGATAACGTCCGGTCCGCCAAAAGTAACAAGACTGAGTATTTGTGAAATGCTCAGGGCTCCGTTTTCCCATGACTAAATACAGTATTCCAGCCGCTGGATGATGGATACTAGCACTGACTGACAATGAATAACTATCAGCAAATTTACCACATGGAGGCCTGCAACTCCTGCAAAGTGGTTTAATATCACCTGTCAGACTAGTTATCGAATAGTGGAAAGCACAGTCTGGCAGCCCGTCAGAGAGTGACGGGGAGAAAAAGAGAGTGAACAGTATAAATGGGGACAGCAAAAAAAAAGGAAGATATAGCGGGACAAGCAAACAAGGGAGTGGGGGAGCCAAAAATAAGAGGAAGCAGGTGCAGCTGTGCAGCGATAAGTCTCTGAGCGCTGGAAACCCTGCGGTGGATAATGTGGATGAAGGGAAGCACTGAGGTTTATCCCACTTTCAGCCAAACAGCAGGCCGTCTGGTTGAACAAGCAAGCAAAAGAAAAACAAACAAAATTCTGTCACAAATGTCAATCCTGTGCACATGTGTTTCTTCTGAACACCAGATGTTCCACAGCGTAGGCTCTTTCTAGGGTGGAGCTCCATATTGGAGAATAAAGATTGTGAGAATTTAAAAGGTGCAGCACAAGCAGACGCAGGTACTGTTGAAGGGAGTAGAATGTTTTCTATTCGATGTGCTCAGTACCATGAATGACTTGATGATAAAGCCATTTCTACCTGGAAGGTGACAACATAGGATGAATCAGTCGTAAGCTCAAATCCATGACAAATGTGGAACAATTACAACAATAGACAAAGATGTAATTGCACTATTACTCAGCCCCTGAATGCATGCATCACCGTTACAGTGTAATGTATTATAAAATCAGAACGTCACTGTATTAATAATGTTTTTAAACAGAAAAACAAGCCATTGTAATGCACGTATCATGGTATTACTAAAGTAGGAATTGTGAGAAAGGAAACAGTCTGGACACAAGTCTCTCCAAAGGTTATTCACGTAAACATTAACAGCGAAAATATTCAGTTAAAGGGAAAACTGTGGAGGCTGCCAGGTTCTATCTGTCAGGCAAAAGACAAGAGGCCATTGCCATGGTGTGAACAGCGGATACCTCCCTCTCAGAGCAAAGGAAAACAGGCAGGGAGCCAAGGGTCATCCCTGTCTTCTCCCTCAACGTGGCCGCCTTAGGAAAACTTCCTGCTCTTGTGTTGTGAAGGTAATAATGCCTTTCCTTGGACATGGAAAAAGAGTGGAAAATGAGTGTTGAGTGTTCCCGACAGTGGATTAAATAAACGGAAATGCTGCATAGCTTTATAATATGTTAACAGTTGCCTAGTGCGAATCTACCAGTGCTACTTTCCTGGATTTCAGATAGATCCTCTTTCTGAAGTGGGGTTATACGAGGTACATATCCACAGTCAGCGTACTACTTAGAGAAGATGGCAGTCGACATGTCCCCAGTTTGGAGAAACAGACAGGAGTAAAGGCACGGAAGCAAAGCCATTCGGCACTACATTTTCTCAAACGTATACTCTCCGTATTCTCTTTCTTTCAGCCTGTTCAGTCTCCCTCTGCAAAAGTTCTTCTTCTCTATACTCTGGTTCATGATGGTATCCTCTTGTCACCACAGTGAACAGGAACAAGGCTTAAAAATAGGTCTGAATAATATATTTGAGTGTATATATTGGACAGTAGCTTTAAGGTTTGGTTTATTCTTTTCTTTTGGGGTGGGTGGGGAGCATTTAATGTTTTTATAAGATATTGATAGAGGTGACAGGAAATAGGAGACAGAGAATAACATCCTCTGAAGTCCTCTGCCAGAATCAAACCAGGGACGCTGCATTTCAGGGTCGACTTCATGGCCCAGTGAATGAGTGACTTGTACAAAATGACACTTTTAAATGGTTACTGATGAATTAAAACCACAACACAAAAACAAAACAGAGCATTTAAACATTATTTTCCATTAAATAATTTTATCACAACTCTATACCGAGATAATTTCACTCCTTCCCTCTGCAGATTACCAAAGAATTTTTCATCACTGATAATTTTTTCAGTAACTTTATCAATATTGTGAGTAGATTATGAAATCTCACCACATTTGCACTTTTTTTGTACGAGATTGTTCGGTGTTGTATTTGGCTTTGGGTTCTTCTGTCATTCCAAACAATGAATCATTTCTCCATTGAACACACTCCTAAATCCCCTCTCCCTTTCCTGTAATCCAATCCTCTAAATCAATTAACCCAGTGCAGAATTTTTTGAGAGTCTCCTTCATTAGTCAGCATGACAGAAAAGGGACATGTCTAGCTGTAGTTACTACAATTACACACTTTCTGGAAGACATATAAAACTATGGCAACTTTGGTTATTACAAATATCGAGCCAAATGCAACAAACATTATCAGAAGGAGCCAGACTCCACAGTATGGTAACTGAGCAACAGTCTTTTTAAAAACAGTGCAATGATTGCCCTTAGCTGTACTTGTCTAAAATGTCATTATCTTAGAAAGGGCTGTCACATTTTAAGTTTTAAAAACTAGACTCACTGACTGCAAGTATGCAGTAGGAGGTCAGTTTAAATTGCACACTGACACATGTCAACCCTGACAGTTGTTTCTATATAATTAACCCAGGTAATCTACCGCCTGATAATACACTGTGTCTTCATATAGCCTTACGCAGGGCCACGCCTCCTCTAATCCTGCCAACTAATGCTTAAGACTTGTGTACTCAGCACGTTTTAATTCCTCCGCCCTCCCTCTTCTTTGACCTACAGACCTGTGGTGCAATCCTATTCATCATGCTCAGTGTCCCACATTGTTCACACATTAGTTCTTTTCAGCATCAAACGCCAGAACAGCAACTACAGCTGTTTTTAATCCTGTGAAGTTATCACAGCAAGACAAGAACAAAGATGTGAAGTGGCGAATTCAGTGAGAGAAATTACTTCATCTCAACTGTTGATTGTCAAACAGCTCCCACACATCTCTTCATATATTCAGACTTACACATCCCAACCACAACTACTTTGTGGTCCTGTACTGTACAGCACTCATCACGCCCCCCCCCCCAGCAGTGACACAGCTTGGTACACATCTGGAAATGGGATATACTGTAGCAGACAGCTGTTGTGGGATGTTGCTGTGACACCAGCCCTCATCATCACAGTGGGAACGTTCCTAAACCAGACCAACTGTAATGTATGGCTGTCTTACAGAGAGGTAATGAATGGAAAGTGAATTCAGCTGTGAAAAAAGACGTGCCAAACGCCCCTTGACTCCTTGGCGGCACACATTTTGAGCCACATATCTTTTCAGACAAATTCTAACCACAACTTAAATCACGATTCTGAGTGACTGTTAGTCATGCGTAATCTTGGATTTAAAAAGATTATCCTTAAAAGCAATATTTATGTTACGTCAAGGGCTTTTCAATTCACGGATATGTTACTGATTAATCATGAGAGTGTTTGCAATGGCAACAGAAACAGCACGTACCAAAAACATATATCATGTAGACTTAGGCACGGGTCATTAATCAGTCGTCATATTTGTATGGATTACCAACTAAAATGCCCAAGAATACAAATGGAATTAAGTCCGTGCCAAAAAATGCCCTCGTAACACGACCACAGCCATTTGTTATGTCATGGACACATATACTGCAAACACAAGCCAAGCATTTTGGGGTTTTTAACAGTACGATGCTCCTTTAAGGCATCCAAGTTAACATAAAAAAGCAAGTAAAAAGGTAAAAAGCAGGGCAAATACTCAAATAACAATGTACTATCTTGTGAAAATGAACATTGTCAGTGAGACACAATTAGGTAAAACGGCTTTTGTTACAAAAAGCACTAAAGGTGCACTGAGTTTGGCACCTTGATATGATGGTTATTATCATTTCCCGGCAGGCTCATTATCTCCTTAGATCCTTTCACAAGAAACAAGCCTCCTCCAAAATAAAAAGGCTTCTGGGTCTCTAAATCAAACAGACATTTCCCCCAGTCGCTCTGCTCCAGATAATGCACAAAACCCCACTTGATTAATTAAACCATCATTTCTCCAAAAAAATGTCATTTGTCTGTGATTTTTCAAAACAAAATCACTCACACAAAAATCACACAGCAAATCCTAAATTCCCTTTCAGACTCTCAAGGACTGGAACCTCTCCCAGCATGCACTGTTGGTCAATTACAGATCTAACAAAGATACAGGTGGCCAAACAAATAATGCAGAGCAATGTCATGCCGAACTCCACAACAACAGGAGTGGGAAAACCTTCTCTTGGAGTCTGTGTCTGATCATGGAGCTCCTGCATTGTAGCTGCATGCATTGGTTTTCAAATACAATCCTCAAAAAGGAACACACAGTCTAATATTCTTACCGACTGGTTTGTTGACTCCTAGAAAGCCGGCGTTTCCTAAGATTTTGAAGATTTTATGGGCTGGAAACGTCCCTTCTGCTTCCCACTGATCCACATAGGGGTTGATCTCCTGGTCGATGATCTAGGGCACAAACACAACAGGGAGATATGATATGTTTACGTGTGTATACGTCTAATAATGAGCATTCAAAAGGGCTGCACAATATATAGTTTCATTATCAGCATCGTGATGTCAACTTGCACAACAAACACATTGCACTTTGAATATAGTAACAACGTATTAAATTACATTCTGCCTTTAATGCACTTTTTTTGCCTGATTGGTGCCTTGCTGTTAACTCTCTTGCCAATCAAGTAGAGCCCTCGCTGTTAGGCCGGGTCCAACAATAAGGGCTGCCTGATGGTGCAGGGCCGGCAAAAAGTTAGGTCATGCCAGTAAATAAAATCAGTCAGTTACCTGATTGAGCCAGTGCTTGAAAAATTGAGCTACCATGCGACCTTACTACGTCTGCTCTGCTCTCTGAAACTTCCCTCTGCTCTGACTGTGTCTGTGTTCGCGTGAGTAGAGCGCACATTGCGAAGGCAGACACAGGCGAGCTTGTGTGTGTCATAGATGAAAGGGTGGTGGATGATCATAGTGAAGCTTAATTCTGCATTTCAGTTGTCGCCATTTTGGTTTTTCAGGGCCAGAAGTGACCATGGTGGGCTAGAGGCAGGAAATGTGGAGGAGTGAGGGGTGGATCTGACTAAGAAGCCGATGACACTATCAGCAGATGGCACTCCCTTAATTATGTGTAACTTTGGGCCTTCATATAATGCAAACGGGTGAGTTATTAAAAAAATTACCCCATGTGCAGTTGACATGAATGTTAGTCAGCGTCAAGTGGCCCTCTGATGACCCTGACCCTGACCCTGACTGCAGTTTTTTTGCACTTCCGCATTGGCCTCATTTTTCAGTTTCTGAGGTTGCTGCTTGCTCCTTTGAGGAAATAACTCAGTGCGTAGTCGAGAGAGAGAGAAAGACATGCAGCAAGATATGTCAGTGCATGTCACAGCTTCAGAGACAACCAACACAACAACACACAGTTCATCTCCTCACGGATCACACTCCATGCCTTTCTATTTACTCCTTCAATTAATGACTTTTGTCTTTAAAATGCATGCATATGATTTATATTTATACATTGTTATTAACTGTTTCTTTAATAATTTAATTACCTACTTCATTCCAGTGCAGTTAATTGAATTCACTATCTTAAACTGAAATTGTGCTTCGGCAACACATATGAAATGTCATGCCAATAAAGTGTATTGAATTGAAATGAGTATACAACAAGTCTGAGTCAGAACTGAGTATAATTCAATATCTGTTTATTTATCCCAAATAATACCATTATTGCTATATTGCATATTTTTCTCATATCATGCAGGCCTAGCATTAAATTGTCCTTATCATTTTATTCACGTGGGTTTTAAGCGAACTGCACGTATGTTTGTATGTTTTTTAAAACCTCAGTATGATTAAAAAACAACAAATTACAGCCCTGCTATTCTATCTCCTGTCTCATACCACTGAAAAGATAAATAAAATGAGTGAACACACACACTGACCGTTAACATACAATGGCTTCCTGCTGTGGAGTGCACATCTCTACTTAAGTCTATGTAATCTATCTGTAGCAGACAGCGAGATAAGATATTACATATCAATGAATAGAAAGCAGGCTGGAAAAGCGTAATACATAGTGAGTGTAAAAGGATGACAACACAGTGACAGTATGCATGACATGCTATTTCCTATATCAGTCCCCTACTGATAACCAATGCTTGGCTAGTGACACATAATATGATAAGCTGAGGGCTCATAAAAACAATGACAGAGGTTTGGCCTCAATCCCAATCTGTGTCATCTTGGAACAGAAAAATAGTGCTAAAAACAAAACCTTAAATCAGTGGCAATGTTGGTTACACAAAATGGTATAGTTGGCAAATACAACTTACAGCGCAGATTACTCTTGAGGGTTTTGGGATGACACTGATACTTTTATACTTAAGCTGTTGGTATCCAGTGTTGTGCTGATATTCGACAACTTCGCATTCGACCATTAGAAAGCCGATATTTTAATGACTCAGTGTTTCCTCCACCATTTTATTCTTGGCGAAGTAGAGAAACCTCTCAAGGAATATTTAGAACAGCGTGCAAAAATAAAGCTTGTTACGGAAACCCATACTAATGACATTCCTTCTGGGTTAGCAGCCACTCCATCTATTCAGCCACAAAGCCTGGGATACACGACTGCCTGAAAATGAAGGATGACTTTATTATATGCTTTAAGAGTGGAACAAAACACTGTGCGCAGTTTTGGTTAAAGAATAACTTCACTCTCTAGGAGGTGGATGTCGTTAACTGACTCTAATAACAGGCTTATATTATGTATCTCCAAATGTACCAGCTTTGTTCTAATTTGTTTCGCAACTAAATGAAACTCATGAATTCATGTGGGGGAAACAAATTGATTCTAGAGATCTCACCACTGAATTTTATATAATATCCTTCAACAGTACGAGCAGCTTTTGTTCTGTCTCTCGACACCGAATTCAAGCAGCATCACACTTTGTCAGTGTTTATCGTTAGCACCTGGTTTTGTGAGTCACAGCCAAAATGTCTGCGGGGAGTGAAGAGTGGGTTGCAACCTGGCTTTGGAAGAGACTTTGGAATGAGTGAACCTTGGTGCCATGACTCATTTTGAGCACCTGGAAGTGGTCCACAGCTGGAGAAGTGCTTATTAATCTATTGAGACGCTCATATGGTGCTATTTTTGCAGAGAATGGGCTGCAGATCTATAGTGTGGATTACAGGGTTGCATTTTGTTGCCAACTATTTTAACAATTCTACTTCACACAGCAGGCTTTGTCAACAGGAAGTTCAAGTGCACGGGATGTCAACAACAGCTTCTACAAAATAATGTTGGTATGAAGTACTGTACATGCCAAATAAATAAAAAAATAAAAATGTACGAGCTGTTTCTGGCTTTTCAATTCAAATTAAAATGTCCTCCAGCAAATTGATTTGCACTTGTTGGCCGAAATATTATAAACAACGCTAACAGCTTTGCTTTGGTGTTACTCACTTTAATGCATAAACTTTTTTAATGGGCCATGGTTTCAAAAGACCCATGACAATCTGCTCCACAAATGTGTTTCTCCTCTCTGTAAAATATGCTCTAAATGGTGGGTAAAGCCAATGAAAAGTAATGATTAAACATCAAATCCAAGTCTCAGCTGGTGACAGGAGTTCAATGAGCCACGTGCAATAACGCGGACTGTAAAAAAATAAACACTGTTTGATAATTCTTTCAAGTAGCTTTGCTTAATCCTCTGCATGAGAGTGAAAGCACAACCAGCGATGAGCAATGGGGACTAGACCTGTGTTTCACCATTCAAACTACAGAAAAAACAAAGTGCTGAAGAAGAATTCACAGGTTTTTTTCCAGGATTGCAAAAAGTGATGCACACTCATTTTCTCTTTCCAAAACACACAAACCTAAACCAGCCAACCGCTCGAGCGGCCAAGAAAAATGTACTGGCTGAGAAACATCTGACTACGAGGTAGACATAAAACATGCACATCATGTTTTTACAGCTCAAAACAGAAAACAGACACTACTTTCAACAGATATTTAGGACACATGCCTGAGCCTGAATCTGTGAGAATCAAACACAAGACCGAACAGTGACAAAGGCAGGTACTGGTCCCCTTTAACCTACAACATATCCATGTTCAGAGTTCAAATCCTGAGGAGGGAAAGGGAGGGATGACTTGCTGCTGGAAAGGGGAAACATAAAGGTCATTGGGGAGTGATACTATGCTTCTATTGTGTTATATGACTCTATTTGTGTTGCATACCAGAACAATTTCACATTACTGAGCTGTCAAGCAGTCTTACAAAATGTCCAGTCTAGAGTGTTTTCCCCCGGCACACTATGCAGAGAGTGGGCTTCTCTGTCAAAGCCAAACAGCTGTGCTGATGTGGACTAAATAGTATTCAGTATACTATATTCAATAAACTATGCGGACTCACAAGGTTACTCATGATATCAAGACATTTTTTCAATTAAGTTCGGGAAATATGACAGCCATCAAAGATTTGCTACCATTTCTGTCCCATTAAAATCTTAAAGGGACAGTTCACCCCAAAATAAAAAAATGCATATGTATGTAAAGGATCTAGAAGCACTAAGAAAAATACATTTGAAAAACTGTCTCTCTCCAGAAATCATGATCCAGTTACTCAAAATAATCCACAGACCTTGTTGTGAGAACAACTACATCTGCCGAATGTATCACCACCCAGAAGGAAGTGTGCATCTACTGCTAGTTCACCCAGCACCACTGAGCTAACTATTGTTACAGCTCTGCTGAGGAGGACGTCATTAATATTTACATCTCGCACTGTCATGAGCATGAGCCTCTCGTCCACGAGTTGGAGCACACTTCCTCTTGCGCTGTGTAGTTCAGTAGAAAGAAAATAGTTCCTACATAAAACTGCACCCAGCAAGGTCTGTGGATTATCCTCAGTAACCGGGTCTTGAGTTCTGTAAAGAGACATTGCTGTTGAGTTTTTAGGAAGTATTTTTGTGGCACTGTGAGCACCACAAGCCATTTAGTTCCATTTTATTAGAGAGAAGGAAGACATCTCCATGTCACGGCTGATATCTCCAACACTCAGCAACTCACACCAGAACAATCTGTATTGGAAAAAACACGGAGGAAGAGAGGAAAGCTATGTATTCTGATTATGGGGTGAACTGTGCCTTTAAGTACATGAAGTCTGCTTGTATTATATTAATATTATATCATATCATATCGGGCAATGCTGCAAATTATCAGCAGAACTGCCAAGTTCTGGATGTATGAGATTTTGAATTAAAAGTGAAGTACATATTCTTATATCATATAGCCATTTCCATCCAATTATTTTATGTATAATAGGGCTGCAACTACCGATTATTTTCATTGTCGACTAATCTGTCGATTATTTCTTCGATTAGTCGACTAATCATTTTATCGAAAAATGTGTTAAAATGTTGAAAAATGTCAGTCTGTCTTTCTCAAACCCCCAAATTATGTCAACTAATGTCTTGTTTCGTACTGAAGCCAAAGTTTTTTTTTTTAACCGTTTACAAAAATTTAACTGCCATAGGAGAGTGTGTAAAGCTGCCAATATCTGAACGTAAGAAGCTGCAATAAGAGTATTTTGGGGTACTTTTATAGTACTTTTCTATGAAAAATGACTTAAACTGATTAGTTGACTACTAGTCTCTATATATAGACTCTACATTCGGTGAATGTAGAGTCTGTAGGCAAACCCCAGGGATCTTGCCTCCGGAAGAAGAACGGAAGAGCTCTGGTTTCCGGTTGTAGGCTGTCTGTAGTCCGCATGATATTGACTGATCACATTTGAGCCAGCTGCAGTTGTTGCCAGGTTAAACGGTCCGTGCGGGGAACTAACGAGGCGGAAAATAATTGGCGTCACTGCAAACTCTGCATCCATTGCAATGGTTCAGCATATTTACTTATATATAAACGGAAGTCGCAAACGGAAATTCGCCTCCTCCGCCCAAATCAAACCGGAATGCCAAAAAATTGGGGGTCTGCCCCCAGAGGCTGTATAGCTGTCTGCCGGAAGTCAGACGCCGAATACAGCCGATGGGTTCCGAGAATGGTCGACTACTAAAATAGTCACCGATTACTTCAATAGTCAATTAGTCATCGATTAGTTGACTAATCATTGCAGCCCTAATGTATAAGCGGTTTCAATGCTGAATATGAGAAAAGTGACTATATCACAATGTAATACCATGATATAACACTACACATACCATGATGAAAGATTACAGATACAAATTGCCCACCGGCACTGCCAATGATAACTATTTTTTACCAAGGAGGCCATTTATTCAATAGGCCACAACAAGACAGTCAGTCGGTCAGTCTAGGATACATTACAATATATGCATACATGAAGAGGAAACCATGCTCTAAAAGCAGGACTCGCGCCTAAAACGTATCAAATTACTGCATTATAAAGTGTCTACAGATTAAGAGTGCTACAGCAGGGATCAAAAGCTTGTACTAAAGTACAGTCTGTCACTCACAGCAACATGAAAACAGCCATAAACTTGCGAAAGGGTTCAATAACGTGATGTTGATCATTTATCCAATCTCTACTTAAGACAGTGACAAATCCAGAAAATCAACAGATGCTGAAGAGGGCCCTGCTGATTTAAATTCAAGACAAAGACTAGTAATTTGTATAGGAGATGATCTTCAGGCAATTAAAATGCCTTTCTTAGATTTTTTTCCAAACAACAGACACTTTTGCAGGATGGAATATAAAAAGGAAATTTGTCAGTGGCAGCACATTATGATCACACTAAGCAAGTCAAGACTTATAGTCCACTGGCGAGCAGTTTTGTTCTGACTACAATGGCTTCATAGTGTGGGGGGATCCCAGTCTGAAACCATGGGAGGCTGCACATGGAGCCTCTTCCTAGAAGTGTTGAGGAAATGTCTTTTGGCTCGCTGTCCTCATTAATTGCAGGAGCTGACCTTACACACTCACACACAAAGCCTTGAATGATTTGGTGGTTGTACATGTGGGAGACTGGAAGCCTGACTAATTTCTTAGTATGGGAAGTTGTTTGTCTCATTTATAAATGAGCACCACAGTAACAGACACACACATGGCTACACTGACAACAGTCTGTGTGGCCCTACGCCCTCTCCACCTATAACAGAAAATTGGTAGTGGAAACACTGGCACTATGAACGTCTGACCTTGGACAGTCACTAAAGGATTTCCTATAACCCCATTTGTGTACCATATATAAACACCCATTACCCTACAGTGAATTCTTTTAATAAACCAAGCTTCCTCGAGTTCCCTTTCCTGCATTGCCAACATATTGTTCTGCATTTCCTTTTCATATTTTCATCCTTCCCATTATTCCCAGTGCTAGTTTATTTTCAACCTCCTGGCATCCTTTTGAAGGTTTAGTCACACAACAAGCTTCCCTCCATTTACCGCAACATCTTTGCTCCCTGCCTTGAATTAGGCACTTGATATTATTTTTGCAGTCTGTGTCTCCAATGTCTGTCTACTAATATGTATGCTAAATGAGTCAGACTGATTACTAATCCTTGCTTTGATTTTTTATTTACAACTATAATTTGCAGCTGCTGTTACTTAGCTCTCCAAAACTAAAAGCCCTGCATGTAAGAAATCGCTAGGGCTGAGTTTAAGTGGTTGGGAAGAAGAAGAAACCATATTTCTGAGAGAGGAGTACGACTGACACTGTTGAATAAAGAATTCAAATGCGTCTGAAAGGGCTTTGGAGGTAGCTAATGTTTGCTAATGTCCATTACCTCACCTTTTGTGTAATTAAACTGTCTTTGTAACCTCAAGCAAAGAACACATATCCAGCTGCTTAACCCAAATAACAAAAACATTTACTACATCATACTGGAGAAATCAGATTAAATACTAATTAAACAGTCCATCTTGCCCTCTTCAAGGCTTTTGAGACAGTTACATTAAACAGCCATTCCATTTTTTTCATTATCTCTACACCTGAATATTTCAGGGTTTAGTCAAACAATTCCACTGAAAACTGACATTATCTAATCATCGTAGTAAGTACTCACTTTCCACTTTTGCCATATTACACAATCTATTTTCTTATGTGATTACAACTTTTTCCAATTCATCTGAATTTCACGCCTACAAGCTTGCCAGCTCTTTTTATTGGTGACAGCCTAACATGTTTTTCTGACAGGTGCTCATTGCAAAACACTGACGTCAAATTCATGCTTCTATGCTGCTGGAAACTTTCAACAAGTAGAGGTCATGACACAGAGGAAGAGAAGGTCCAAAGCCTGGCTTCATTCGACAAAGAAAAATGACAAGTGCTTCTTGCTATATCTATTAAATGATAATTTCAAGTAAGGACGGAAACACCTGCAATGTGCTGAAACATCTTTCTAAGCAACATGGGCTTAAATTCCAGGAATGCCTTGTATTTGATACTCTGAATGAATATCACTGCTTCCCAACCAGCAGCATGACCGTTACCAAGGGTAAATATTGTGCTGAGAACCGGCTCCAAATTCAACAATAGTTTAACAGTGGTTTTGCACACCTATGTTTCATGCATTGTGAGTCACAACTGATAAGCAGAATTGATAATGACATTAGCATCAATACAATCTTATCAATTCCCATCCTCATAGATTAGGGAGATGTGACATATGATTCAGTGCCAGATATGTGTTTGATACAAACAGCATTGTGTCTGCTTTGGCTAAACTACACTCGCCGCTTTGACCTTCTGTAAAACGGTCTGGAGAAAATACTTAATATTAATCCCGTGGGAACATCATCACGTCCTGTTTACAACCATTTTCCATGTTTACAACTAGTTTTCTGCATTTTTTCTGATGATGGAGGCGCTTGAAGAAGCTTTCGGTGTTGTCGTAATAGTGGACATTCTTCTAATGATCGCATGGCCCTACGTGGGAGACCAATCAAAAAGATCAAGAAGAAAGCACTTTTCAGAGCCACGGGACTTCTGGTTGTGTTAGATAGGCCAAATATAAATCCATATTGCTAATCATTGTGTACGCACAATCCTGATCATGGGCAATATTTCATATTGGGCTAATAAACGTAACACATAGAGGAAGCAATGTAGCACGCATATGCCGACAGGGAGGTGACGCCAGGTCGAAACCGAGTTAAGCCTGATTTATGGTCCTGTGGCGTACCTACGATGTACCTACGTCGTTGCCGTAATGTCGTCGTGAACCCTTCAAACTTCTCTGTCACTCCATTTCGTCGCGGTGCAATTCACCACCAGAGCGGTAGGAGGCTGCGTTCCTTTCCTGAATGGTTATCGTCATCTCTAGTTGATTCTTTGTTTAGCTTTTGGCTTTTCCAGTCACAGAGAAATGAACGCGGAGCACAGACAGAAAGCTCCCTCCGTATCCGTATCCGTATTTAACGTTGAGCATAAATGGGCCTTAATACTGCAACATCTACATCGCAACAGAAGATGTTTAAAGATGGCGGGGATGGCACAATCTGGAAATACGGAACCAGAAATGCGTTGCTACCAAGCAAACCAATCACAGCCCTCTCGGTGTGCGCTGGGTCTGCGTCGCCTCGACGTGTAGTTACATTTTTTGGGAGGTGCATGTCAGGCTATGCCAGGGGCTACGGCGAGCCTCCTGCTTAGCCACGTACCCTACGACGTCGGTACGTCATTGATTTAACGCAGGACTATAAATCAGGCTTTACCACTCCCATCTCTGGTAGAATTACGGAGAATTCTTGTCCCGTGCGAATCGGACATTTATATTAGACATCCTGTGGTAAACTGACATTAGTCCACATCCCTATGTAAAACTAATCCCGTCCAAATAGTACTAAAGGAATTTCATGTTCCCCCTCTAATGTCCAGCCACCATTAATGTTTATTTAATTCTTACAAAAAGCCACCAATTAGCAAAACCTCTAATATCAGAAACCCATGGCTGAAATATGTGCACTGAACTGTCTGACACAGAAATAATGTTAACATTAAGCTGGCTGTATATGTTAACATGTGGGCAAGCCTACAGGATAATCACACACTCACAACTGTCCACTATAGTCAGTTAATGATATATAGGCAACATCAGCCTCATGTCAAGTCTCATATCTACTTAATGTCAATATACCTGTTAAATGTGTTCTTGTGCCAGTATTTATTTATTATTGTACCGGGAGAACCCTCTCTCCATTTATTATGTTCACACTTTAAACACAATGTTTAGTAATATAACATATGGTGTGCATCCAAACCTGTCAGTCAAAATGGTTCCTGGCATACAACAGATTTTAAAACCTGAGCTGACGAATGTATTCATGTATCTTTAGATCATATCTGTGCAGAACAGAGAACATGTTGGCAAGAGCAGGGCTGGCATTAATCAAGTGGGATGTGGGAGTGTAGGATGGGTCATAGAAACACAGCCTGTGTACCTGGCGTTCTGCCTTGCCATCCTCCCCATAACCTAGGGCAGCAGGAAAAACATGTAGGCTTGTACAGTCATTTGAGGTTGCAGACAGACACATTAACATCCCTTTTGACCAACAATAACAACGTTCAACTAGACAATTTGTGGTTTGTGCGTAATTGGTGAAGCTATGATGCAGAGCAGCTTCTGCAGACAACAACACAGTCCAGTAGAGGTGAACAAGCCAGCATACTGACCTCTCACCCACTTTTATGATACTGTCCCTCTGTTGTTTCTCAACGTTACATTAAACCGAGTAATACTGCTGCTTGTTAAGAACAAACACGGACATTAACAATATCTTAAAGCCACCTGCTTAACAAAGAAAAAACATGCCTTGTTTACATTTCAACGTACAAGCTAGCTACAATGCTAGCAGTCCTGTTACCTTTCTGAGGGTGTCCTTTAATGCAAAGTGCTCTTGTGTGTAGATTAAATGGTCAGCCGCGGTCTCTGAGGCACTGGACGTTGTGGGTTTGGATGACACATTTTCAGACACCGACCGTACACCCACATATGAGGTGAATTTGTAGAAATTACGGCTGTTGAGTAGCAGCTTGAACCGGAGAGCTCCTTCGCGCAGCGCCATGACAGTCGTTTGTACGCGCATGCGCACGCTGTGACTGTAATAACCTGGTGTGTGTTTTGGTTCTTTCCTGGATAAAACATTAACCCCAGTGGAAAATTTAAATGTTGTGCTTGACTTACCGTCTGGTTCCGTCATGTGGGGAAACACCGCCATTAAACAAATAGAAGATGGGTAACCCAGTAGTTTTTTTTTTTCCTAAAAAAGCACCACTTACAGTAGGCCTTTCACATCTGTTTAAGCAGCGGTTCCCAACATCGGGGTCAGGACCTTTCAAAGGATCACAGTTAATCTGAGGGGTTGCAGAAGTGGAAAAACACTTCTGGCACAATTTTTGTTTTATTTTGTTTTATTTTTCTATCTTTGCTATTTTATTGTGAAATACTGGATAGTTTTACTTCTTCAAGCCTCTAATAATAAAGGAAATCCTTGACTGAGTCACTGTCAAATCAATCTCCCGAGGGAAAATCACCCTGTGCTGACCTAGGCAGTGTGACAAGGGTGACAAATAGATATGCTTGAGGGAGAGAAAACAAAAGAGGATGTATCTTTACCACAACGTATGCTACAAAAAGTTAACGATCTCATAAAGATTTATGAGAAGAAAGTTAGCTAAACTCTAAATATATCGGTGTTTCTCTCCTTTCTCTGAAACTTTCCCACAGTGAATGATGGAGACAGGCTGAGTTATAAACAAGCACATTTATTGACAGTTGTTTCTGTTTATGAAACAACACACGGGCCCCGTTTGCTCAGTCTACACCACATGACAGAGAAGCATCACATAATCCTCACCAAATACAATTCTTATTTATTGAGATCATAAGGCTACAAATCTGGCCACAAATCGTTTACATGGGAACTTGTGAGGTTTTATATATTTTTTCTTTATTAAGTCCCTCTAGTCTTCTCAGTCTGCAAATCCATTTTATGAGGGGAGGGAGAATGTCCTCAGGTGCTAATCTGAGATATGAACAGCTCCTCGGGTCCGATCTAGCAGATGACACAGCCACCTTTCTCCTTGAAGGGGTTTTTCTCCTCTGCAATGCCTTTGACGAGGATGTCCTCCTCCACTCCAGCCTGGATGTACTCCTTAATTTCCTCACAGCATTTCGATGTCTAAGGCGATCAGACAAAGGTGTTGAGACAGTCTTATCCAGAAATGCATTTTCATATTTATGCTGTTCCTGGTAGATTTAACTGCACTTTGTTTCATTTTAAACAGGTTGAAAATGATCATTTTTTGCTTGTCAAGGAAAAAAGTCTGAACAGTTGCAGTAAATTATTCACTGGTATCTCTGATTCATCACTTCAGTGCAAAAATAAATAAATAATAATCAACTTACCAACCACCTCTCCAGTTTAACTTCAATTTTGAGTTGGTTTACTTCCATTACAGCCTTGTCCTTGTCTGTCAGGTCGTCTACATTGATGACCGGCATTTTCTATCAAAAAGAAAACCTTTTTTTTAAATTATTTTTGCAAAACATTCCCCACTATATGACACATAAAAGATCTTACTCCACAAAACTCAATTGAAATGTACTCACGGATGCTTAAATGGAGCAGTCCTTCACCCCTGAAATCCTGATGAAGAATCCCTCTCCACTCCCTCAATCTGGGTTATAAAGTGATCCGCATAAACAATTCTAATCCGCTAATCTGATTAAAACAAGGCCCCCCGTGATCGAGCCAGTATCTGAAGTGTACTATCAAACAGGACGGTGAATCACACAGGTGTCTGTTTGGGTTCTTCTGAATTACATGTAAAACAAGGAGCTGTATTTACTGTATATTGCAGATTAAAATGTGGGTTTGTGCTATTTTGACTCTGCTTTTGATTATTGTCAGAAGTGGGTTAAGGGGTGGTGCCTCATGTATCAGGTCACTTTGATAAGACAGCTAATCTGTATTTAGCCTCCACCTGTCAAGGTGGAGACGCATCATTATTCTTCTAAACGTGACTGCAAAACAGTTTTCCATAACATCATTAATAACAGATGCCACAAAACAAAATTATGCAGATATGTGAAACCACAAAGATACATTTTAATGTGCATTTTTTTCACTTGAGTTTCAGATAATGCTGCTTTCAAGTCAAGGGACAGGGACCTTGAGCATTTTGTGGTGCAAGACTTTACTTTTGCCTTGAAGGAAGAGGTGGCTGCGAGTATTGAGCAACACAAAAACAAAACATAGACCTCAAGGTTTGCAAATGAGACTTTAAGTGAAAGTGAATGTGTGTGTGTGTGCGTGTGTGGTTTTGTCAGATCCAGTCAGACGAGTGTGTGATGGGAAACTGGCAGGACTGAGCAGACAAGTAAAAATGTGTTAACGTTTCCCAAGAGTGTCTGTCTCTTGGAGACAACACAATACCTGCTCTGTGGGAAGATTACAGAAATGCAGGAGGGGGGGGGTTACTGGATGTAACCTTCATCATCATCATCATCATCAGCATCACTCTCAACATCATCTTCATCCTCAATGACCAGTGAAGGCAGAGGAAATTCAACTTCCTCCCTTGTTAATTCACTTCTGTTGAATATACCCTTAGTCACTGCATTAACAGTCAAATATTACGACGTAAAAACGCTCCCCTGATGTCACTAATGAATTCATCACCACTCTCATCTGGTTGCACTGTAGTATGAAAATGAGTCATGCCATCCCCGCCCCTAAAAATCCCCCGGGAAGCACTTCACTCTGCTATAAAGCTGGATGTCGCTGGGATGGTCGACAAAGCGGAAAAACACTGTACTTGGCGCAGACAAAGTTTCACAATGGAGTTTTGCATATTAGCGCTCTTTACACTTTTCTCCTCGTTTTACAACGTGTTGGCGCTGGCACCTAAAGGTAACCTAAAAGCATGTTTTATCCTATTTTCTTTTGTATTTTATCGAACTCTTTAAAACACCTTAAAGTCTTGCTTACCATCATATGACCTGCTGCGTAAGACATGTTGGCGACTTTTACGCACAGCATTGATTAAAGCTTAAGTGTCGTCTTTTATCTACGGAGGTTTCGTGTTTCAGTGACAATGAATTTGCTGCTTTCAGGCGCGTGTCTCCTTCAAGTGGACGAGGGACCTTGCAGAGGAGAGATCGAGCGCTACCACTACAACACAATCACCCAAAAATGCGAGATTTTCTACTATGGCGGGTGCCAAGGGAATGCCAATAACTTCAGGAGTTACCAGGAGTGCCATAAAACATGTTTCAGAATACCAAGTGAGTTGTCAATGTGATGAGCATACACTTAATGCTGACCATGCCCACCTCTGGGTGTGGTTTTTTACACTTTGGGTTTTATATAAAAATGTTTATTTGAGTCCACGTTTGTTAAAGTGAATTCTCGTCACACCATGCCACTTGATCTAACCTCAACTTTAAATTTTGTCTTTCTCTCCCCCAGAAATTCCCCAAATCTGCAGGTTTCCTAGAGATGAGGGACCCTGCCGGGGCCTCTTTCACCGTTACTTCTTCAATATGACCACCATGCAGTGTGAACCCTTCTCCTACGGTGGCTGCCAGGGCAATTCCAATCGCTTCCATGACCTCACCACTTGTAAGGAGTACTGCAACCCACGAAAAAGTTAGTATACTTATTTACTTTGACGTGCTGCCACTGAGTTCTCCTATATTGTGAAGAAGGAAGAAACAAGCTTTCAAGGTGCAGTTTAGTGCTACTACTGAGACAGAACCTCATACATTCAGTGTGTGAAAACAGTCTGTCATTGAGGAGACACAATTAAAAAAGATATTTCAACGAGAAGGAAATGATTCAAAGACGATGACTGGTGGTCTCATTGTGCTTTGTGTATTGCTTTACAGATGTTCCCGTGCTCTGCCTGGACCCCGTGGACAAAGGGAAGTGTTCGGCCTCCATTCCTCGGTATTTCTACAACACAGCCACCAAGATGTGCGAGGAGTTCATCTACTCAGGCTGCGGAGGGAGCAGCAACAACTTTGTGTCGAGGCAGAGCTGCATGGACGTGTGTGCCAAAGGTGTGTGAGTGGGGAATGCGTGTTGCGAGCGCGTCACTGTCAACAATGACGCCTGATGATCATTTGAGGAGAATTTGTAGAGTTAACTGAGTCATCAACTCAGAGCTGATTTCATTATACAAATAAATTAAAGAACATCTGACTCTATCGTTACGTTTGCAGTGTATAATTACAGGCATTAGACGTAGATGCTATCATACTAATCAGTTGTTATACACATTTTTCATTCCAGGAAAGAAAAAACACACAAGCCGAGGAAAAGGCCGTCGCATGAGACGGAATAGACATAATCGCATCACTTTCTTGCAGGCGTAGACGTCTGACACTCAGGGACTCTCACTTGGACAAGCCCTTATTGGAAACTCACATTATATAAACTGACTTTGTTTTGTTCTGAAAATGACGACCAGCTCTTCCTTGTTGTTCGCGGATGAGCTTTAGTGGCACATATACACATCCACTGTATTTGTAATGCTTTATGAGCAATTTCAAATGTGGTTTTCACTGTATGCTGTTACATGAAGTTTGTTACTACTGCACTAATGTTCTTTATTGTGTGTTTTGATACTGTAAATGTATTTTTTTTGTATAAGAAACACCTTATGATCCTGTGGTCCTTTATATTTGCCTGTTTTATGAGGACATTTTTTATAAAGAAATATACAGTTTTATGAAATACTGTGCCATTTTTGTGCTGCTGATTGTGTGATTTGAATAATTAACTAACAAAATGTGTTGCTTACATTTTCCCCAATCACTTCAGTGTTTTCATGTAACCTTCAACAGTGTCTTAATACGTTTTACTAAAGCACAAGCCAAAAAAACAAGCTTTGCTGCTTCCTTCACTTCCTCACAGTGACTTTCACTTTATCTCTAGGCCTTTTCCATTCCTTACTAATGCCGCTGTCTTCCATCCTTATCTGGTAATACTTCGCAAGGCACTCAAGCCTATCTTGGCTGCTTCAGCATAGCCTTGAATCAGGGAGGAGGTAATCATAGTGCAGCAAGCACGGCCGTGGTGGGTTCATTAGGACGTTTCTGCATGTCTAGTGGAGAGGAAACTGCAGGTTTACAAAATGTGAATCATGAGCCTCCGACAATGTTCCCAGCAATTATAAAGTAATTATAGTGACATACACACAATTATAAGTACAAACGGGGATGCATCCATGCACAAAGCATGATAAGCTATATGCATATATAGTTTCTCCCAAGCTCTTATTGAATAAGCTTTTTCTTTTTCTTTGATCAATAACACCAGTTTACTCAGATAATATGTACCGCGGGAGGAAATAAATCGTAACGCCATTAAGGAAAAGATGCTATTAATTCCAAGGAGAATATCCTGACTGTCCTAAATCTCTGCTTTGTTCCATCTCCTTTAACAGTTGTAGCGCTGTGTGATTTTTCAAACAGTAAATATTTATGGAAGGTATCAAAGGAAACCACTCACCCATCTGGCTCGGCTATAAATAGCAGTAAAAGGTAATACGTCTGGCTAGGCCCTTTGCTATTAACAACCAACGCTAAATCATCTACTCAGTAGCGATATGAGAGATAGTGTGTCATCCTAACAGTGTCTGCTCAGCCTCTCAAAAGCCACATCATCTTGAAATCATCACTGGTGGCTTTGGGGAATTGAGGTTGAGCTTTTTTTGACCTGCTCCCTGAGATAAACTTTTCTTTTCTGCTTGAACTTTCCAATCACTGAAAATATGAGGAAACGTATATTAAAGGGTGTGGAAAGCAGCAAAGCAGAAGAGGCATGTTAATTTCATCTAGTACAAGTCAGTGGTTGTACATGGAAATTAAGCATGATGCAGTATGAGATATAAACAGTTTTTATGTTGCAGAAGATACTAAAACTGACCATTACGGTTACAGATCTTGTGTTTTCAGCACAATTACAACATATTTGTACCTTTTTTTTACTCACCAAAAGACATGAAAAATGTTTGAGATGGTACAAATGGACACAGCTGTTTAACTTTTAATTATAACAAAGCTCCGTCTTGGAGCATTAATGGATGGCAATATAATACTGACTGCAAAAGATCTGGTTCATTTCAGAGGGCTGGAGATGAATTGATCCTGCTCTGGTTATTTCATTAGCCACAGTGCATTAGGCAGGGTAATTTTGTCTCTCATTCTCAATGGTGATTAATGGACGTTTGCATTGAAGCACGCTTCTCGTTTTATAGGAGATTAATTCACTGCAGGATGACTGTTTGTCAGACTGTGATACCGTTTTGTATTTGTGCTTTTCAAAAGTTATCAAATTAAAATTCTGGTTTTAAAAAAGATATATGTGTAAAGTGTGTTTACTATGGTGGAAGACGTACTCAGATCCGTTTCTTAATTAAAAATAAGTGGAAAAATACTCAAACAAAAGTTCTGCATTTGAAATTCTACAAGTACAAACCAGCAATTGTACTTAAAGCATCAAAAGTAAAAACAGGCCCTTTCAGCATGTTAAATTACGGAGCCTTTAAGTTTTATTTATACACACAAGATCTTAATTCGCACACATTAATTACTGGGCACAACAAGATAAAGAAATACATTTTGTAGGACTTAAAGCGCTCTATTGTTTGTTTTGTTGTGGGGTAATTTATAACTTTATCACTCGTATAAGTGCAACTCCAACCTGAGTCCGTCTAATCAGGTATGTGGGGCCTTTAATCTGCAACAATGCATCATATTTATTAAGTTGTGCACATCATTTGTATATAAAATCAAAGTAGTGACTAGCTACAGAAGTTAAATGAATGTAGTGAAGTAAAAAATACAGTATATCTTTCTGAAATGTCGTGCAGTAGAACTATAAAGCTGGATAAAATGGATATACTTGAGTAAAGTACAAGTACCCCAACACCTTCCTGAAGTACACTGCTTGAGTAAATATACTTAGTTACTTTCCACCACTGATAGCAGTTTTTGAATTCACTGTCAAGCACCAAATACTTGCTGAAGAGAGTGCTAATTAAACACTTAACATAACCCCAAGCGAGCATACACTGCTTTCATAGTAAGCTGCATGGTGGAGATGCCCCCTAGTGGCAGGTTCACATATCTAACAATACCCAGCAGAGGCATCTTTGACAGTATGTGTACACAATATAAATAGCCTCTATTTACTTGTAAAAACACAACAGAATAAAGCTATTGTATCATATCAAACCTAGGAGTAAATTAGGTGGTTTCTCACTGCTTTAATTAAACTAGTAAACTGCAGGTACAACAGATTCTGCGGCCACCTGTAGTCACTATATGTTTCAGAGCACTGGAGCAACCCACGCCGTGGAGCTCAGGTGTTGACTCAGCGGAATTTATTCTACTACAATCTGCTTCTGTGGGTGGATCTGGTTTGCTGAATTGACTTCTGCCTCTTCAGAGTGCTCTCACAGCTTTGGCAGCACGGAAATATAAAAACCACCGGGTGAGGATCCAGCTACATGGGTTACAAGTTTCCTCTCTCTTTCTTTGGCAAAGCACCAACTTATCTTGTGTTTCTCATCTAAGAGAACTGATACTGGAAGATGGTGAAGCTTGAAAATACAACTTGAATATTTTAAAGACACAGCTCCTGCTATACATCCTCAGTTGATATATTGTTTTCCTTTAGACTGATCAATCTTGTCCAGCGTGCAGTATCCCAGATGCCAGAAACAGGAAATCCATTATAGCTAGTTGTGATATTATCAGCAAACTAAACAGCCTTGTCTATAGAATGATTGGTAACTTTGTTGTTCAAGCTTATATAACAGGATGTGAGCACTCCTGAATGTTGATGCGAATAGAAGCAGATCTCATTAGGTTTAAATATTTCTTTCTACATTATCTGAATGCACTAAATCAGTGGTTTGTCAACCAGTTTAAAGCACATCAACGAAAGACTGATTTTTGTCCCTTATAATTTAAACAAATTTGCAACTGCTGCGACCACACACATGCATCCACATGTTCCTGCACTTGTTAACAAGGCTTCACACAAGGAGTAGACCTAAACGCACGACTCAAGGACACAAGGGCTTTTCAAAAACACAGTCTTTAATGAAGACGGCAGGTAAAAGTGAAACATTTACCAAAAAGGGCAAGGCAGAGTTGAAGTCCAAAAACAGCAAAAGTCACAACACTGGGAACGTGACCTAATAGAGCTACTGAGACGAACTGGCACTGAGAGGAGGGAGCACACAGACTAAATACATGAGGAGAGGGAAGACAATGAGACATAGGTGCAACACATCAAAACAAAACAGGAAATGCAGAACTGAAATGAGAGGACAAAACTTGACAAGACATGACACTTGTCTGTAGCACAGTGATGCCTCCCTACAGCACCTGGTTCTTGAGTTATAAATGAGAATGTGGCAAAATGACGTGTGTGTGTGTGTGTCTTTCTATCTGTGTGTGTGTTTCTATAAAATTCGGTATGTAAATTAATTTAGAGGATATACGCCCTTTCTTATAGGCCACTCCCACTATCCCCACTTCTAGCCAGTTTGCATGACCATAAACACACACACACACACACACACACACACACACACACACACACACACACGCACTTGATGTTCATGCCAAATTCTCAGCCTTCTAGACATAAACCATGGCTGCCAAAGGGCAGGGAAATTTTTGTGGACTGACCGACCTATGGACAGAGCGAGCTCGAAGCTGCTGCATGCAGCCAAAAAAATTCACAGAATTTCACAAGGAGAAAAACATAAATAAATATTCGTTACTGAAACAATCCCCATTCACACGGAGCCGCAAAATCTACTGGAAACGCTGTAGTATGCACGCCAGGCCAATGGGTGGCAGTGTAAATTTGCAAAGCAACACCATGGCATGACGCCATGTGCCTGTGCTGAAGCGCCTTCCTCTACAATGCAGTGATTATAAACCAAAACAAAGAAGACACACTGGCGAAAGCATGCACAGATAACTTTGCCTGGATGGATGACGAGGTGGAGTTGCTACGGTAACAGATCTACACTTCACTTCAAATCAACAGGGTGAGCAGCACAAACAGAGCTTGGCATTGTTGTTGTGACGGTCAGCATGCCTAGTGACTGGAACCGTAATGCACATGTGCGAAAAGTCTCCATTTTCAGAGGAACTGCATATTGCAAATTTACATGACAACGGAGATGCTGCCGTTTCCAAAAATTTGCATTCAGGAACCCGTTTTCAAAACGTTGCGTTTTCAGGCACCCAAAACGTTGCTGTCGTGTAAACGATCGGCCAAAACGCTGTTAAAGTTTACCGTTTTCAGTTGAAATCGTTGTCCTATAAAAGGGGGCCTCTATAGGCCTGTTTCCACCGCAGGAACGTCGGGGTAATTTTATGGGGCCGGGGCCGTTGGTGCGTGTCTCTACTGCAGGAACCACCCCCAAAGGACAGAGTTTCGTAACTTTTACAGGGGCTAAACAAGTCCCTGCCTCGGAGTACTCAGAACAGCCCTGAAAGACTCCTGTCTGGGGCTTGGGATTTACTTGGTGCTGATTGGATATACTCAAGGAGGGATGTGACGACAACAGAAAGCAACAAAATAGCCGGCATTTTTAATACTCAGCAGACGAGGGTTAGCTCGTTCATATAGCTTCCGCCGCCATGTAAAAAAATTCACTAAATTGCCCGTAAAAAAAATAATTTTCTAGCGGATATCTTAGTTACAACATGATTGAGCTAGCAAAGCAGTTTTGTGTTGATATGTGTGGTATGTATTCAGTTTTGGGAAATCACGATGTCTAGAAAGCATCAGCTGATAGGGACAGCTAACAGCAGCAGCAAAGCTAACATCAGGACGCGCAACGATTACGTCACATCCAGAGCCCGTAACTTTACAGGAACCTTCCTGCCCCCAAATAGTACCAGGAACTTCTTCAGTGGAAACGGGCCTTATGCGTCAGCCCTGTGATAGTCTGGTGACCTGTCCAGCGCATGGACCGCGGAACGCATCTGAACAAGGGGGGGCCATAATTTTCAATTTGCAGACGTGCGTAATAGTTGCGCGTAATGACAGCTCGTCGCTGGTGAAACACAATAAACTGCACGTCTTCTTTCATGTTTGTCTCATGACAGATGGAGCTGACAGACAGACAGACAGACAGACAGGTGGAGCAAGCGGCAAATTGGTATGAAAGCTGGTTCAGGGCATATTTGTCCATTTATGAATAAATATGGAGTGGAAATGCTCATGCATGTGCACCAAGTTCCTGTGTTGACATCCTGTCGCTAGGCTACATCTTCTTCTTCTTCTTTTTCTTCTTCTTCTACTGTTTAATGGGGACCTGGTGGGACCCAATCCCAATGCAACCCTCTGTGTCAGAGTACAAAAGTTACCCAGGCCATGGCCCCCCTGGCCCCCCCGGTTCCGCGGTCTATGGTCCAGCGTGTACCCCGCCTCTTGCCCAATGTCAGCTGGGATAGGCTCCAGCCCCCCCATAGAAATGAAGCTGATTATAAACTAATCAAAATATAGTTATGAATATTATATTTCCTTTTAGTCAATAGATGCCCTCTAAATCCTACACACTGAACCTTTAATTACCTCTTGACCCATTAGATTTATTTTGCAGCACTTACACTGCTGCATTAAATCACAGCCTCTGTGTTGGAAGGCCAACCCTGCTGACAGGAACTGAACTCTGGCCAGAGGAGTGACATACTGCATGCAAATTTGAGTGAATTTTTATTTTAAGATTTATTCCTCGTCTGCCTGAGTTTGGTCTTTTTAAACTGTAGACCAAACATGTCACGCCCCGACATGGCATCAGAGTTTCCCCAACATCCATCACCCACTGTCGGGTCAAATGGAACATCTCAGCCCCGTCTCCCACACCTTCCCCTCACACACCTAAGATTGATGCGTCTGGTGATGTGAATCTGGGCTGTTCTTCACTGTCCATCTGGCTGCCAAACACATGTAGTGGTTGTATAATTAAACAAGTCAGGGAACTCCATGCTTCTGATTCAGAGGTGTTTGGGAGGCCTTCACAGGTAATCAGTTGCTTCTCAAAGAATTGCAACAGGAAGACATGTCTACCTATGTGTGTGTTGCCTGTGCATGTGCATGTAGTAGAGGTTTACTAATAGTCATTATGGTCTCGCCTCTACAGTCCTGGTGTAATTTCACCCTGCCTTGGCTCTGGTTGTGGTGTGGTGATTAATTTTTGAGGTGATTACTAATTTCAGCTTTTTGGTAACCCACTGTAAAGGAGTAAGAAATTTTGTTTAAACAAAATACTGAGCACATCCTACCCTCTGTCCACAGGTTTTTACTGTAACAATCATGTTGTCTGACAAGACCAAGTATTTCAGAGTAGACTCATAGCTGCAAATAAATCCACTACATTTACCCTCCTGCAAATGTGCCAGACTTCTTTTTTTTTAATCAAGGTTGGGAAGACTAAAAGTGATTTGAGAAGAACAAACAAATACAGACGCCTATTTTTACCTAAGCCTTGATGATGATTTCTTTTTCTTGCGGCAGAGCTGAAAAACGCTGAAATGAAATAAATAAAAAGAAAGATTTCAATCTGAGCTGGAGCCTTTCTCTTTCCTCTCTGCCTGTATGCTTCAATTACCAGCTTCCCAGAGGTTCAAGACTTTATATCAAGCTCCCATTCAGCAGTCCTCTGCAGACTTGGCACCGTGACACATTGGCACAATTGAATTTGCTGGCTAATAATGGGTTTATAAAATATACTGTATTTAGGAAAGCTGACCTACCACATGCTGCCCATGACGGGGTTGAAATGGAGAGCAGTCCCTGAATAAGCAGGTTGTACGCAAAGTGAGAGTGAAGAAAGAAATCTGTTTTCTCTGTAATCCGCTGCAAACTGGGTATAGTTTTGGTGAATGATCAAGAATATGAACACTTATTGTACTTATTGCAATACACATGTATGAGAACGATATTAACCAACTGATCACACTGCTAAGACAATAACTTTAAACCAAAGTTACAGTATTGCCAGTCATTGACCCTGATTGATGTCATGCCCACATCAAAAACCTTGAAATGAAAAGCCATTTAATTCACACACAAGACACACAACCTGGCAGCAAAGTATCCGTTAAACCTGTGCTTCTTGGGGGCAGCCTAAACAAGCTGTAAACACAACACTGATATTCAGTGTTATCACCTTATAAAGTTGAAATGGCAAACTTGTTAGTTGCTCAGATACACGTCCCGCAGGTATAGAGCGACATTATCATCCAACTGGAGTTGTGTTTCTGGCCATCTGTTGAATGTAATTACAACATTCACTTTTCTCTTAGTTCTGTTTTGCTCTCCTTCAGCTCCTGAGGGAAATATCCATCTTTTTAGTGGCGACACGCTCCATTATGTTCACCAGTTGCTAGCTTTGTCAGTGTGCTTTGGGGCTGGGCAGGTAGCCAGTGGTGCTCCCAAAAAAATTTTCATAGGGCCGGTCAGATGGGCCACTGAAAACCAAAAGCCACAACTGAATTTCAGATATTTGCTTATGTTGTTGATGAATATAGGGGAGTTGAAAACTATGTCAGTATGAGAGTTAAGGAACCACTTTGGTTTCTTTTTCTAATTATCTGATGTTCCTTTGCAGTTACGGTTTCATTTCCAACAGTAATCCTGTTTGAATGTGCTATGCAATTATTTTCCATTATTGAATAATCAGCTGATTATTTTCGCAATTAATTGCTTAATTGTGTACTCTACAAAATGTCAAAAAAAATTGTGAAAAATGGTCATAACAATTTCCCCTGTCTTTAGTTTGTTTCTTCTGTCCAACCAGCAGTCCAAAACCCAAGATTCTTTAGTTACATTCATAAATGATAAAGACAAGCAGCAAATTCTCACATTTAAGAAGCTGAAACCACTAAAAATGTGACTATGTTGCTTAAAAAATGACTGAAACAATCGAGTTATCCTAATTGATTATTCAACCCAGTGTTTCAGCTTTCCTGTATAGATGTGTTAAGGCTAGTTCACATTACACAATTTTCACCCTGATTTTGCGTCGTGGAGACTATCGCAATCTTTTGAGTGTGTTTCTGTTAGCAAGAGTCTCGCCAACTGCGTTATGACCTGTGTGTGCACACCACAAGATTTCTCCACTGAGCCCTCGCAGACAGAGCCCCAGATAATGCGGTGACGTCACCAAACTTGGAGACGACACATCGTAAAGGCATGGATATTTTTCCCACTGTTGAATCAGATCTGCCTCCAGGGCCTGGGTCCAAACACAACGCGCTCGCCGTGATCCTGTGGACGCCGCCATTAGTGTTGTTGCTTGCCGGCTTGTCAGTGTTGCCAGATCTTGGGAGAGAAACAAGCAACCAGGGCTATGGAAACAAGCCCAAAAGAAGTGACTATCATGTGTTTAAATAACTTATTAGACGGATATATATAGAGAGAAAAGTGACGTTTAGAGAGCGAGCCCAAATAAGCAACTCCACTTTAGAAACAAGCCCAAAGTCGTGGCTAATAAGCGGACCTGGCAAGTGGCAACCCTGCGGCTTGTCCTCCTCACATTTCTTTCGTATCCCGCCTCTCATTGGCTGATGCTCTTCATCAGTCGTGTCAGACTTCTCCAGTTTTCAAGCATGCCAGATATCCAGTCCCAGTCACAGACGAGGGGGGGTGACTTGCTCGTAGGCTTGATCACACATGAGGACTCGTCGTGGCAGACTATCTGCCGACTCACCTCCGACCCAAGGTGGCTCTCAAGATCCTCTGCGACGTCAAAATCGCACTGCAAATTGTGTAGTGTGAACTAGGCTTTAGATGTTCATTGTTCTTCAAATAGGCTAGTTGTCACCCCTTGGCGGCTCTAGGTAAGCTACAGTGGGTTAACGAAAGTGTTTTGCCGAAAACAGCCGCCTTTGATAGCTGGAATTGGAGATAAAATTAGTGATGATGAACCAAAAGAGTAGTCTTTTGATACATTGTTAATATCAAAATATTGGTTATAGCAGCTTTAATTTTCAACGAACTTTACCTGAAACAGAAAATCATAAATGTGTCTTCAATAATGTACAGCTCAATATTCCCTGGAGCTGAGCAGCAGAGAGAGACTAAAGTAATTATGTCATGTAGAAACAAATTGTGGTGCTGCTCCCCAGGAACCGACGACGACAGCAACCATGGTGATTTCACTGGGATACGGGCACATTTCCTGATTCACTGCTGGAAGCCTTAAAAGCAGACATTTATGAATGAAATGTCACAGAATAAACACTCAGTGAACCCACAGAGTCTGCCAAGAATTCAACACTGAAAAGCGGCACCATGATGACATCATCTATTCATTCATCAGTCAATAAGTTACCATTAGAGAGCGTGTTTGTACAAAATCAATGGAAATACACAATGTTTGAGGTTTATATTAGGCTTTGTTTTCTAATTAGGAATTTGGTGACCACTGTGAACCTGCATCCAACATGAGCTGTCTTTTATTGAGCATAATTAACAGAAGTACACCACCATCATCTTTAACCCTCAACATGAACAATTATTCCAGTCTCATTTGTTGTTCCTCAGTTCTCCAAGATAAAAAAATAATCACATCCCTTTATGCCAGAATGTGATGCAGTGATGTCTTATTAAATTCAGACTGTGCACAGGCAAACTCATGGCCTTTTCTCCGGCATCATTATCCTCCACATTCACATCACACCATGTTCCACAAAACAGCTCCATTCTCCTCATTTATCACTCTACCTTCCATCATCACCACAACTGACCATAATGAGGGGATTCATCGAAGAGGGCTTGCTTTTTTTTTGTGGAAATGTCCTCTAACCACAATATCATCCACAGCACTGCTTCAAATATGGCCAATCAAATAAGGTGTTGAATGTTCAGAATGAGTTTTACAAAAGATTAGGAGGTCGTCTGTGTGTCTGTCGTCTGTCAGTCCCAACCAAAAAATGAATTGATTCTTCCCTTGTCCAGAAATTAGTGCTACTGAGAGTCACGTTCTTCATTATGTAGCATGATTTAGGGTTCATGTAATTAACTCATGTGTGCACACATGCATGTCACATGTAGCTGACAAGGGCAAAGCTGTTTTCACCTTGGGAAGATGATTAACATTTCCGAGTAGATTGTGTTTGTCCACTCCTCTCCTCCTCCCGGGTGGTTGTTCTATCTTCTTTGCTGGTTTGAAGGCAGCGCTGCTTGTTTGCCGATCTCCTGGCTTTAGCGATGACAGCCTCATCATGGCTTTCACTGTTATAATGTGTTATAAGTATGCAGCAACATGTCCGCCACTAACTTGTGTGTGTGTGTTTGTGTGTGCATATGCGTGAGATGAGGGCAAATGAGTGGTACATTTTGGGGATGGAGGGAACTGCAAACAAACAGCTGATTGTGTAATAAAGTTTAGAGAGAGGGTTGTGAAACAAAACGAAAAAAAATTAGGGACGCTTCCCGTTTTTTTATGTACTCCCGAATGTGTTGGTTCCCACAGATGTGTAGGAGGAGGGTAAAGTTACATAGGCTAGGTTTCGGAAAAGAATCCTGGTTGAGCGTTGTCATGTTATGCACTTTTCGTAACGTTTGTATGTCAGGTTTAGGAAAAGAATCATGGTTGGGCATTGTCATGTGCTGAATATAAAGTTCCATACTTTACGTAAAGTTCATAGGTTCGATATAAGGAAAAGAATCACGGTTGGGTGGTGTCATGCTACAGACTTAACGTAAAGTTACACAGGCTAGGTTTTGGAAAAAAATCCTGGTTGAGCGTTGTCATGTTGTGCACTTAGTGTTAAGTTATGTAGGTTAGATTTAGGAAAGTAAAGTTATTTGGGTTAGGTTTAGGAAACGAATCATAGTTGGGCATTGTCATGTTATGTACTGAATGAAAAGTTCCATACTTTTCGCAAAGCTTGTATGTTAGATTTAGCAGAAGAATTGTGGTTGGCGTTGTCACATTACGTACTTAAGGTAAAGTCCGTACTTTGATAAAGCTATGTGAGTTAGGTTAAGGAGAGTAAGATTATTTGGGTTAGGTTTAGGAAAAGAATCATTGTTGGGCACTGTCATGTACTGAATGTAAAGTTCTGTACTTTTCGTCAAGTTTGTATGTTAGGTTGAGGAAAAAAATCGTGGTTGCCATTGTCACATTACACACTTGTGAGTTAGGTCAAGGAGAGTAAAGTTATTTGGGTTAAGTTTAGGAAGAGAATCATATTTGGCCTTGTCACGTTATGTACTGAATGTAAAGTTCCGTACTTTTCATAAAGTCCGTAGGTCCGATATAAGGAAAAGAATCATGGTTCGGCGTTGTCACATTATGTACTGAATATAAAGTTCTGTACTTTTCGTAAAATTCGCATGTTAGGTTTAGGAAAAGAATCGTGGTTGGCATTGTCACATTACGTACTTAAGGTAGAGTGCGTACTTAACATAAAGCTACATGAGTTAGGTTCAGGAGAGTAAAGTTATTTAGGTTAGGTTTAGGAAAAGAATCATAGTTGGACATTGTCACGTTACGTACTGAATGAAAAGTTCCGTACTTTTCGTAAAATTTGTATGTAAGGTTTAGGAAAAGAATAATGGTTGGGCATCGTAATGTATTGAATGTAAAGTTCCGTACTTTACGTAAAGTTTGCAGATTCGATAAAAGGAAAAGAATCATGGTTGAGTGTAAAATAATGTAAAGTTACGTAGACTAGGTTTAGGAAAAGAATCCTGGTTGAACGTCATCATGTTACATACTTTACGTTAAGTTATGTAGGATAGATTTAGGGGAGTAAAGTTACATAGGTTTAGGAAAAGTAACATGGTTGGGTGTTGTAATGTTATGTAATTGATGCAAAGTTCTGTACTTCACAGTAAGTTTGTAGGTTAGGTTTAGAAAAAGAATCATAGGTGGACGTTGTCATGTTACATATTTAATTTCAAGTTTTTTACCTAGCGTAAATTAACGTTAGTTAGGTTTAGGAAAACAATCATGGTTGAGCATCATGACATACGAACTCATCATAAACTTACGTACATAATGTAACACAATGACTTGACGAAGTACCTTAAAATAACTCAAAGTTCACTTGGTTTCATACGGGACACGAACACCGGTCTCTTGCGAAAATGTTGTGTGTTTGTTTGACCCAATCACTCCGTTCTGACTCCTTACATGGACTTTCACTCTTCATACCGCTTCCTTTTGTACTCCTTTTGTACTCCTGTTAGTGCATTTGTCACGCAATCTCAGCATTCATAATTACGTGGGTTATACATGAATTCTGGTGCATTACTTTTTGTCTGTATACGTACAAACATAGCATGAGAACAGCCTTCTGATTTATGCTCCACCAGCTATCTAGATGGCAAGTCTGACTACCAAGCATCAAATTACAGGGGCTCTAATAAGGAAAACACTTGCTAGGTGAGCGCTCTATGCTCTCAGTGATCGTCATTTTTTATTTGCGTCATCATACAACAACATGTCTTAAAAAAGACAGATCAATAATAAAATCCTCAATTTAAGACTTAAACGACAATTCCATTTCAAATGTGCAGAAAAACCTGTAAAGATGATAATTCTTTATTGGACAGCATCTGGAAACAACTCATCAGTGGTCCAGTGGAAATTTTGGTCTGAAGCTTTGTTGAATAAATAAAGAGCCCGGGTGTTTAATTCCCATGCTGACATGAATAAACAGCAGTAATGACACCCAGCACGATGAGTTTGAGCTCCTATCAATTCTCAGTTTTCAATGATAGTCACATTTGAGAAATATTTGTGTTACAACTTCCTGTTTCCATCATGCCTGTATTGTGGTCATGATGATTTTTAGAGGCCCCACTGTTGATTATAATGCCACTATAAAGTCAACATATTCAGCATCCTGTTTAGGGTCACTCTTTGGTTGAGGTCAGGCTTTAAAGTCCACCTACATTCAAAAATGTACTCTGTTTATTGGTCCTTCACTTGATCTTTGATCTTCACTGCACAAAGTTTGAAATTTGAAATATTTATTTTAACATCTGCCTGCTGAAGAATTATCTCTGTGTTCAACTTAAAGGAGCTGTATGTGCCATTCAAAGAATATCCATGATTCAGAGTCTGGGACACCCCAAGATACTGCAAGATACTGAACCCCAGTTGCTCTGTGCAAGTGATTGGTCAACAGCAGGTGGCAGCTGGGACCTTGTACGGAAGCCTCGGTCACCAGTGTATGAATGTGTGTGTGTGAATGGGTGAATGTGATGTAGTATAAAAGCAATTTAAAGTGATAGTTCAGGTTTTTGGACATGAAGTTGTGTGAAACGCTGACCATCTGTAGCTCTGATATGACCGTGTCACTACTCTCAACGAGCCTCCTGCTCTGAGAAATCGCCCGTAGTTTACCGGAGAAAAAGTAGTTCTGAAGATGTACGGGGGGACACGTAACCAAAAGGTTTTAAGCTACAAAAAAGTATGCATGTGTTTTGTTAGACTATTTCAATAATTTTAAAACATCCCCGCATTACATCAGACCTTGCTATCAACTGGGACTATTTTCTGGCCAGTATCACTCCACCGTGCAGGCCCGCATGACAGCACGGCAACAGAAATCAATAAGACAGTTCACCACCATGCCGTGCAGGTGCGCAGGATAGCAACGGCTAACGAAAACTTAATTGGCTGTTTCCAACAGAGAACCAGTAGGCTATTATTAGTGAGGAAAAAGATGTACTAGCCCTATACATACCTACTACTACAGCGCAAACACCGGCTCAGGCTCATGACACACCCTCGTCAGCTGCTGTAGGTAAACAGAGGAATACCAAAATTGTGCCAACTTGTGATTTCCACAACTGTGGGAATAAAAACATCGCCGGCTCCCAATTCCATCGGTTTCCTGTTACAGATGTAACCCATAGGCAACTTTGGCTAACCCACCACCAGAACAAAGCAGAGACTGGTCATAATCACATATGAATTCACATTTCTATGTGATTGATTACTCATGTCACGGATTTAGCAGTTAGCCTAATATATATATAATATATAGCCTAATATTTAAACTAAATGCCTACGGTAAAACAAGGCCGCGTATAATGTACTCTCCACAACACAACAGGCTATTAGTTCAATCAAACATTTTGTTTTACAGACAATCAGTTACAGACATCGTTATATAGACTGGTATTAGGTAATATATCTCTCTTTGGGCATCTCTTTTTTGTAGCTTAAAACCTTTTGGTTACGTGTCCCCCCGTACATCTTCAGAACTACTTTTTCTCCGGTAAGCTACAGGCGATTTCTCAGAGCAGGAGGCTCGCTGAGAGTAGTGACACGGTCACATCAGAGCTACAGATGGTCAGCGTTTCACACAACTTCATGTCCAAAAACCCGAACTATCACTTTAAGTGGCTGGAAGACTAGAAAGGCAATATACAAAATGCAAGTCCATTTACTGTTCCAGTAGCTCTGATTACAACACACACACACACACAGGGAGGTGACTTTGTTCTAGGCCTAGTGGTTACTCAAATATATCTTGACATAAAAAATAGTGGTTAGTGCTGCTGCGGTCTTATAAGTTTAGTTCAAGCTGACAGCACCTACTGAATCGCTGGCTACAACATACGATACAGTAGCTTCCCATACGGAGTGCGCAAGGATGCTGCATGGGTTATTACTTCTCCAGCTGTGGTATACTGTGGTGTGTCTGTATGTGTTTGCTATCTGCTAGGTTGCTCATCTGGCAGCTGCAACTCGACCACTATTTCCTTCCGTGCTTTGTCCTTCTTGATGTGATCATGGGAAGAGCCGGAGGACACATCATACAGGCAATGCTCGATAAGGTTTTCCTCCTTGCTGGAATCCCACACACTTCTTTTAGCATGTTTTGCCTCCATGGGAAGCTGCTATTTGACTGTTTGTTTGGGTTTAGCACAAGTGCGTCATTTCATACTGCATTTCTATTGGCTGGCTGGTAGATGTAGGTCATAACAGCAGTCACACGGTGAGATGATCATCCCAAATTTCTGACACTGTCAAACTTTGATCCCAAAAATATCGCCACTTTTCTTTTACCATCTTTCATCTCAGACAGCCCAAAATTGCAAAAATGTATACCAGGCTTAAAAGGTGTCCCGTGGAGTTTGCTTTTAAACAAACAAAAGTTATGTTTACAATTAGTATTACTCACCAAAATGTAAGGACTATGAAGTGTGTTGAGTGCATTCCCCTCCTCAACAGCATTGCTTGCTTACATCCATGTTTATTTGCTTGCAGCCTTCTTCTGCCCTGTCTTTAGTGCTGCATTGCTGTATATTTGGGCATGTTACTGCCACCTGGTGATCAGTTGATTGTTTAAAACCCCACAGGGGACCTTTAAATCTGGCTTTCACACATCTACCTACAAGCATGAGTTTGTTACATCACAACCGGAAGCCAATCATGGTCCAATATGCAGCTTAAACAAGTGTGATGTGGAGATTTTTCGGTGAGGTGGGAGACATCTTGTGTCCAGCAAGAATAAAATGAAAAATATTCACATATTTTTAAATACTGCATTTTATTTCAATCAGGGGAAATGAGTGAATGGAAATGTAAGAAATTTAACAATAAAATGTAACTTTTTAGTGGGGAAAAAATGTGTCTTCAGGGGGTCTTTGAGGTTATCTGCAGAGAGACAGCAATAAGGCAACTGACGCAATCTGTTGTGTATGACCTGACACTGTAAGGACTATAAGGTGTTAAGGGGAGGTTTGATAAGCCTGTGGTGGTTAGATAATCCGTTTGATAAAGAAACAATTAACTATGTGATCTGTCACAAATCGTTTTTACCATTATCTCTACTGTATATCAGAGATAACCATATATTTATATAAAGAGGTCACTCGAATATCAGCTGTGAGAGGAGATTAGAAAATAACAGCAAAGTCATTTGAAAGTCAAACTGAGCTGTGTCACATGACAGCCCACATTAATTGTCATTATAGTGTTAGTTTGAATACAGGAGTCCGGATGAGTGTCTAAACCGTGCGCACACAGGCTGTGGAGAGGCTGCCTTCCCTTAGCTGTGTGTGTCTGAAACACACGTACAGAGATAAGGCGAGGAGGAGCTCCACCACCTCACGCTCGTCCGCGTAAACGGGAGGCAGTTAGACGCACTTGGATTACCGGGCAGCCAACTGTCACCGCTCATAACGGCTTCAGACCGGCGCCCTGCCCAGCGCTCCTCACCGCGCGCTCCGCCGGTCATTAATTCATCTCATAAAAACGACAGACACCTGGGCACAGCCGCGGCAGCAGTAGCTTTTGATAGATTTTTTTTATTATGGGTTTTATCTACGTGGATGCAAAAAAAAAAAGTTTTTTATTGACGCTGCGTTAAATAGGAGCGCAGAAGCTGCGAGTCCGAGGAAGGACGACACCGGGCTTCTGTGAACCTCCTCAGCATCTGTTTCTTTCACTGGGGCTGCTGTTTGTAAAATCTGAAGTAAGGTAAGTCACTGACTGCGGGTTTGATCGGTAACTTCTGTAAGTAACTGCTGAAGATGAGTCAGCTAAGGAGATCACATTTTCTGCATGTCTGTCAATCAGCTTAAATCCCAATTTGCCTCATTTTGTGTCACATTTTGAGGGACTGATGGAGGAGAATCCGCTTCTCTTTGCACGGGATGACCGTGACTGTTGACGCAGTGTGAATTGGATTTCCATTTTCCCGTGTTTATGCCGTAAAAGGATTATTATTATGCAGCCTTTAGAAGAGGTGTTAAATCTAACTAGCAGCTTAAATCCAGATTATTTTAAGCAAGGGAGAAACTGCAGAATGTGACTCATACTCATGTGCTGTACAGTTGTCTATGCTGGTTTATGGCTGAAAAACTCAAATAAAGGCTGAGAAGAGTCCTCTGTATATGTAGAATTGAAATGGGTGCATGCATTATGCACATAGCAAATGTTATTCAGTGGTTTTGGGGGCTTCACCTAAAGGAATTCTGGGGAATGCAGGGATCCAAAGGGGATTTAAAATACATTAATACTCAGAAATACCATAAACAACTAGTGCAGAATACTTATTTGGGAATCAATGCCAATGTATAGAGATTTTCAACAGTGGAGAACAAACTGCGCACATAAGGCAGCCTGGCTTCTTCTACTCCTCTGTGCAACCAAAGAGAAGTGAAAGGGTGTGTTACAGATGAGACCTTTACGTCACACATGCACACACTCACGAGTTATGCATTCACAAACAGGACACACACGCATGATTGTTTTCTATCCACAAAGGCTCCTGCTTCTCCTCAAAGACATTAACAGAACAAAAATGGAGAGGCATCTGTTACGTTCCCAGCAATAAACACAATTTTACAAGCTAATAAATACACATCAAGACACACAGGAAAAAGAGCAACTGCACAAAGGTAGACATGCATACACAGATTAAAGGTCAGTGCCTGCAACCTTTATGCACTCGCTGTATTAATCAAAACGCCACACTTAAAGGACACGCCATCTGTGCAGAGGGTGAGCTGCTTTCTGCCTTGCTCTCAGACGGAACTGTTGACTTTGCATGAGTTATATATTTTCACGAGCCAAATCCACCCAGGACTTCTTCTCTCTTCTTCTCTCTCCGTGAGAATTTTTGACACCGCTGTAAACCACCGCTCATGCATTCGCCCTCATATTGATTATATTAGGAAATTTGTGGAGAAGGAAAATAAGCATTCCATCATGGACCCACCGGCCCGCAAGCCGGAAACAAAATAAGCCAAAATCATCGCAGAATGCTGCGAGCCTCAATTCAGTCTCCAGTAGTGGCAGAAACAGAGCAGAAAGCTGAAGTGCATGCCTTGAAGATGTCTGCGGCTAAGTTGGGATTCTTCTTGTAGGAGATTCCTTTGTGTTTACGTAACCATGTTTGGGTAATGGCATGTGTCATCTGGGTGGTTTATTAGAGGGAATGGTGAGTGAAGCTGATATGACTGTGAGGAACGAAGGCTTCTCAGCACGTACTGATACACTGTGCGGTGCAGACAAGAATAGCATCAGACACAGTGAGGTTGTCAAAGGAAGAGAGAGAGACAGAAACAGCAGAGAATGAGGAAGAAAGCAATGAAGAGATTTGTGCCGACAGGCAGGCTGAGATACGTACACAGCCCTGCAGTGACTTTGGGCTGGGTTGGAATCGTGTCTGGCTGCTTTTCTGAGTCTCCGAGATAAGTTTGCCATTCATCATCCCACATGCTGTCTGTCGGTCTGGTCTGAGACGGGTGAGCGGCTGAGCCAGCGAGCGGCAAATTTGCTTCATGTTTGAAGGGACAAGAGGTCTGAGAGAGGTCTGCGTGAAAAGATGAAGGAGGAAAGTCAGGCCTTTAGAGGGACACTGTGCATCAAATTCAGAAACTGTGTGTGAGATATCAATGGTCCTCAAGTGTTTGAAGGACGGCTTTTAAAGCTTCACGCTCCAAATGACAGACAAGTGGATGAGAGGGGGAGATGCACACTCATGCAGCCTCTTTGTGCTTTTGTATCTTTTTTTGGGGTTTTGGACCATAACACTCCTGTATTGTGTGGCGCTGAGGCCAACTGCCATGGGAAAACACTGCGTGAGTGCAAAAACACAAACGTACACACTTGCACGCACAGCTTTTGTCTCCTTCCCTGTCTCCCAGATCCACCCACTTGCGCACACACAGAGTCGTGTAATTGAGACCCATCACTCAAGGGAAGGTCATCAGACGATCCACAGCTTGTTCTTATTCCTCGATATTAATCAAGCTAATGCTCCATGTTTTATTCATAGGTACATGCTATGACCCAAAATGTCACTCTTTCTCTCTGCCAGGGCATCGCAATTGTCGTGTTCATGAACAAGACGCTCAATTTACTCCTAAGAACTAACAGTGGTGCTTATCCCGCTGCACAGCACACCCTTGGCAAATCAGAGGAATTGAGAGTGATGTGAATGAACGTGATTGTGGTCCAGAGTTGCCAGCGTGGAAAAGCCATTTCCTTTGACCCCAAGCTGTTTCAAGATTGTCGGATGATGTGATCCTGTCACGCAGTCAACTACTTACATTGGCTGCGCTTAACGTTTGGAGCAACTGCACAGTTTGGAATCACACTGAAATATCTCACATTAGAGTTCTCATGCTAGCAAGCCACACACCTGGCTCAGACAGGCGCGAGGGTGTGGCTTAACCTTTTCCATTACATAATAAATAGGAGTGTGCTGTCAGAGCCAGAGGTCAGCCTTTACGTCTTCATTTCAAGCTACCAGAGACATACAGCAGCACACATCTGAGTCTGTATAAAATAATAAAGACATTTAAAGAGTAGCAACACACGCTGAAGTTGACTTAGCTGAAACTATTGAGCAAGCTGGACTGGTTATAGGGTGCCATTAAAGTTAAGTGTTGCAATATGTGCAGTGCAGCTGGAGTCGCTCTGCAAAGCTCTGTCCATCTTTCATGTTCAGTTCTCTGCGTGAGTCAGATATGAACTTTATTCGGGCAAATGCTCTTGTTCGTGATTTTCCATGAAGACAAGAGGATCTGCTGTTGTAAAATTCAATTTCACAGTCATCTGCTGCAGTTATCTCTCCCCCCGTAAAGCTGTTTACCAAGTGCAGGTGGCTGGATGAGCAGTTTTAGAGTAATAGGACCTCGCTACTGATTTGTGACTGAACTCACTGGAGACTCCAGGAGAGAGACGCACATAAAAATAATGAAACGAAAGTGACAGTGACACATCTCATGTACAGTGCTGCATCTACAGCACTTCATATACTATCAATAGGTGGTGCTAGAAGTGAGTAAATGGCTGATGGCTTGGTAAATACAGGTCTGCACAACAGAGACAGCATGAGTACATGGATGGATCACTAACGGGCTCAAAGTGTCAGGGGCCCCCTGGACTTCACCTGTAAACTGTCACTCAAATTAACACGTCGACCAGAAAGAGATTAAAATGACCACGACAAGATGCAAAGAAACTACAAAGAGATACAAAATAACTAGAAGGAGAAACAAAACAACCTAAAAAGACATAAATATATCTCAAAGAGACACAAATCGATCTTTAAAGAAACACAAAATGACAACAAAGACATGCAAAGAAATGACAGACACACTGAATGACCAAAAAGACACAAACATACCTCAAAGAGACAGAAAATGACTAAGAGATGCAAAGGAACTACATAGAGACACAAAATGACTACAAAGAGACACAAGGCAACTACATAGACACAAAATGACTACAAATAGATGCAAATGATCTAAAAAGACACATGAAATAACCAAAAGACACAAATATACCCCCAAGAGACACAAAATGAGCTCTTAGACATACTAAAGGATTACAAAGAAACACAAAACAACCACATAGACACAAAATGTAACCACAAAGAGACACACAGGGATGTAAAACAACAACATAACAAGTAAAAGACGTCACAAAGTGTGTGTGTCTTGCTCCTGTGTAGGAGAGGTGGTGGGGCCTTTTACACATCTGTGCCCAGGGGCCCATTGTCTCATAATCTGCCCATGCATGAGTGCAGCTCTGTGTGTGTCTGAAAAACACAAAGATACAAACAGATGTACCTTTCTGAAAAATGCCTTTGTGTCTCTGCTGACATGTGACCCCCCCGCCCCCCCGCTCTAATACCTGAATTCAATTTGCAGCGCCGCTACTCAAGATGCTACAGCTGCACAGCTAATAGCAAAACGTGCTTCCTCACTTCCTTGATCGATTGAATGCTCCCTATCTGAAATCACAGTGCATTTGTTAGCGGAGCAGAGGAACATGCAGTCCCATATCAGATTTTTATTATTCCTACAGTGTTCATCTTACAAGTTTACCTTATCGTCATAAAAAACACATTATAGGTTTTGAAACGTAAAAAGCAATTTGTCAAACAGGTGAAATAATATGTGTTGGGGTTATTCTAACCTAATGGGCTGTTGCTGTTTTAAATGGTGAGGTAGCTCATTATCCAATGGCTGTTAGTGTGTGCGAAGGACTGATTAAAGCCCCCTTAAAGCTGCTAAATTGGGCTTTTAATGCAAATTCAATTCTCCAGAATGGTTTCTAAATTTCCACCAGGCTACGGAAGCTGTTAACCCTATTAAGCATCCCAAATCTTGTATTTAGGCCACTTTTCACAAGTGACTCCTTGAAAACACCAATTAACAATTACTCTGCTAAATGTTTAATGCTTATAGTGAGCTCATTTGCTTTAGAAATTAAGCCTGCGTTGAGTGCTAAAACTGTGGCGCATGATGGCAGCAGCCATATACTGAGATTGTAAAGCCAAATCTCTCTTGCTGTAGACCCATCTGTATCCTTCTGGATGACTTTGGTGGTAACTGGAACAAACATGTCTGTATAAGGATCCAATTAGCATGCTAATGTCCGTATGCTTCTGTACTCTGCTGTCAGCGCAACAAAAAATGCCTCTTTTTCTCTTTATATCGCTGGTTTGCTGTTCATTCACAGCAGTCCTTCGCTTTTATTCTCATTTTCTTCCTTTGCAATACCTCCTCTACTCTAGCAGTTTTGTTCATTCGTACTTCCAAACTATCTCATTTCTCGCTTCTTTGTTCTTTTCCCTCCTGTTCCCTGTGTTTATCAGAAGCCAGACTGATACACCGACCTGCTTTCTCTTATTTCATTTCATTTTCTCTGTCTGTCTTCACCTCTCTTCATCTCTGTCCTCTGTTGTTGTCCTTTAACTCTTTGTCCTTCACAGTTAATTGCATTCTCAGTCTCTCTTTTCCTTCCATCCTCCCACCTTTGCACTAAATCTTTTCACCTTCTCCCTCCTGTGTTTGGCTGGAAAACACTTCCTGGGTTCTTTTTGTTTCTCCCCCTACCAAAGTGTCAACCCCTGATAGCTTTCTGTCGCTTTGGGAGACACGCAGTCACAGAGTGCACATGGGGTCGCTGACACAGATGTGGGGAGTGATGGCTTGTCTTGACAGGATCCCTTTTCATCGTTAAAAATAGATTTTCTTTTTGCAGTTTGCTGAAAATTTCCAGGTCCTACATTCAACCTTTCATAATGTCCTTAATTTTCATTAAGATAAGCTGCTGCTTCTCTCCCTTTCTGTCTGTGTTCACCCAAGACTCTCCTTGCTGTTTACCAGCCAGGTGTCCAGATCATCACTCCAGATATGCATGTCCTGTTTTTTTCTCATAAACACTGACATTTACAGTGACGCACTGGAATATTTTTGGCTCCGATTCTCCAGATCTGGGGCTCTCACACGGTGCTGATGCATCTGCCTGCATACGTGCCTGCAATCTGTCAAGAAGATGGCACTAATAAGTGATCTTTTTATTAATGAGAACCTGTGTTTTGCACTACATAGAGGACTTAAAGGGACAGTTCAACTCCAAAAACAAAAATGCACAGTTTTTTTCTTTCCTGTGGTGCCATTCATCAGTCTAGATTGTTTTGGTGTGAGTTGTTGAGTGTTGGAGATATCAGCCGTAGAGATGTCTGCCTTCTCTTAAATGTGATAGAGCTGGTTGGCCCTCAACTTGTGGTGCTCAAAGCACCAAAAAAAAACATTTGAAGACCTCAACCGCAATGTCTCCCTCCAGAAATTGTGACCCAGTTACTCAAGATAATCCACAGACCTTGTTGTGAGCAGTTTCATGTAGGAACTATTTTTTGTCTACCAAACTACACCTGCAAACTGTATCACTGCGCAGAAGGAAGTGTGCCTCTATTGATAGCTCACCTAGCACCACTGAGCTACCATCAGAGCTCAGTCGAGGAGGACAAGCCTTTCGTCCATGAGTAGATGCACTCTTCCTTCTGAGTGGTGACACGGTTGGCAGGTGTAGTTCTGTAGAAAGCAAATAGTTGCTTTATGACGGCACTCTGACTGATTCATTTCTGGAAAGAGATAGTGCTTTTGAGATATTCATATACATTTTTTAGGCACTTGAAGTACTGTAAGTGCCGTCTATTTCCATTATATTGGAAGGAAGGCAGACGTCTCTACGGCCGATATCTCCAACACTCAGGAACTCACACTAAAACATTTAGGTTGATAAATAGCACTACAGGTAAGATGAAAAATATGGACTCTTTATTTTGGGGTGAACTGATCCTTTAACATGCGAAAGAAAACATTAAAAGGTAGTCAAGATCTTCACCTACTTCATGTCTCTGTTATGTAGTGCGAGATACAGTTTTAGCATAGCTGGCTGGAAACAGCTAACTTGGCTCTGTTCAAAGGTAACAACATTTACCTCCCCTCTAAAACCCATTTCTTGCTCCCAGCCAAAAAAAAAAAAACTTTCTGTTTTTACACTTGCGTTTATGTAAAGATTAAATAAATGAGATATAACGTCCCAATTAGAGAGCTTTAGAGCTGCTTTGACACAAGACAGTAGATGAATCGGAAATCCTTGTGAGGCCCAGGGAAATACCTAGTAAGAGCATTACAGATACATCAGGCACCTCCAGAAGACCCCTGCTGTTCACCATGGAAGCCTGTCTCTCAGGGGGCTGAAAAGCAAAGCCCAGTGTGGTTGGCAGTAATTAATGTAGCTTACTTTTTCCCTCCGACGGCAGCTCCCTGTGTGTGTGTGTGTGTGTGTGTGTGTGTGTGTGTGTGTGTGTGCGCGTGTGCTGTGATACATTGGTAATTCTGACTTATTACAATATCCCTCGACTACCAGACCACTCATTGATTTCCTTTTCAGTTCGGTTCTTTTTCATCCTCATTTTTGGCTCGCTCTTCAAGCCTCTCCATGACTCACGGGGTCGGCTGTAATACCGGGTGTAATCACCCCCTATTAAGGTTTCCATGATTGATCGGTGGCACCCAGGGAAAGCTGTTACGTCGACTTAAGAGGTTGTGGCCAATGATTTTTCTCCTCTCTCTTAACACATTCACTTTCTTTTTGTTGCATTAGGCAATTTTCTCTGGAAAATTTAGAGGTGCCTTTTCAAGTTGGATGCGACCTTGATGTAACAATTTATTTCCACGCCATTTGTCATCACACAAGTGGTATTTGCACAAACGTTCTCTCTTGCATAACCTCTGTGAAACTTCAAACGCTGCTTTTTTTTTTAACAGCCGCAGCAATGACGTCTGACCTTAGCAAGGTATTGGAGTAAAACTCTCACTGTTTACCATTAAGGACCCTGCTTGCATGGCAAACATGCTCTTCCATGTTACAGTGAGTCAGAGCGGTAGAGAGGTCCAGGTGGACTCTTTCTGAGGGTCTGAGTGGGCTTCAGGGGCTTCAGAAAGAGGCTTCAGGGGCTTGTTGTGCAAAGAGAGAGTGATTTGCAGTCTATACCGCTCTGTTCTTCTAAAGCTCTCTGCTGCCGCTTTTCTTTTTTCTCCTCTGTCACTGGCTGCTTCCCCTTTCCCCTACTCCTTAATTTGTCTCTTATTGCTCCTATAATGTTAACTGAATGTTTATTGCATTGTTTATGACCACCCCCATCGGTTTTACCCTCTGGCCACGATATTAAAGCAACTACTTTTCCTGCTGGCTACTGTGCTTCCTCGTTATAACAGTACCCATCTCTCTCACTGCGCCTGTCTCCCTCTTTGTCTGTTTACAGCTTGTAGCACCCAGATACAGCCCACTCGCTGACCCAACAGAGCGTACGAGGAACACTATGCCCAGGAGGGAATTGTAGTTAATGCCTTTCGGCTGAAGTCCAGTGACAAAATACTTCTTTAATTGCTTTCCCATAGCCCTCAGCTGCAGTGTGCTTCCTCTCCAATTGCCTATTGATGCAAGTGGGAGTTAGCGATGTAGGACAAAAGGCGGTGCCCTAATGGGATCTGTATTGCATGCAGATATCCATCTCTGCAAACAAGTTGGAGCTTTAGAACATTGCATGCAATTTATCAGTCGTGGCCTATTTTGTTATGCTATTCAATTAATTTTATCCCTGTAAGGAATATTTAAACTTTTACGAGCAGAAAATCCAAAATGCAAAAACCTTAAGCCTCCAGTTTGATTAAGGATATCGTGGCTTGTGTGTTGTCTGCCTTCACTTCTCTCGTTTTTTTCTGCCTGATCGATTTAGTGACTGACAGGAGATTTAAACTCTTTTAAAAAACATATTTAACGTTGAAAGGAGAGCAAAGGTTGAGAGGGGGAGGCCTCCTGAGAACGGATTTTCCCTCACAGTGATAATTGAGAGCATACTATGGAAGAATGCGCGTGGCTATTTATTTCTCTGGAGTTGAAAAAACAAGGTTATCTTTAAGATGTGAATTATGATCTGCAGATGGAAAAGGGGGGGTGGATGGAAAGTGCGGTACAGTAAGTCACCTAGATGACAGCGCAGACCTCTGCTCAACCCATCTGTCGCCATCTTTCTTGCTTTCTTCGCTCTGGACTGGCTGTTAAGATCTTGAGGGAGACGTTTTCCTGTTCATGCAAATCCAAAGTTTTTTGAAATTTTATTAGAAATGACACATGAAAGGAACATTATAGAAAAAGGAGTTATTCGACTTTATAGTTAAGTTATCTTTGAAGTTAGGAGAACATTAATAGTCATAGTATGCAAAGTAATTTTTTTGTTTAGAAATAAATAGTATGTTTAGGACATTTCAGCTATATTGCACTATAAAATATATTTCATTTTTTTATTTAATTTTATATACTTTATTAATCCCCGTGAGGGATATTCATTATATTAAAGGAAAACAAAAGTATATTGTAACTTCTTTATAAGTACTTTAATGGTTTTTGTCTGTGTATGTTTTTATTTGTTTTATAAAGAGTTTCTATATTGCATTACTCTCTCTGATATCCAGCTTTATTATCATTTATTTATGTGTGAAATTCCTGCTATTAAACATTTGTAAAGATTTATTAACATCTGCTTTTAGTTACATGAACCATAACAGATCTTATGATGGTAAAATAATTTCCATAAACTTGTTTTGAAGTGAGAAACAATCCAATAGCTGCAGTTTTAATTACAATGTCGAGAGGTCTTTTCAATTTAACACTAATAACTGGAGCTGTGTCAACATAATGAATCCTTAAATTTAATTTGCAGTTTATGTAAGAATTAATGACTTTTTCTAAAATAATAACCTAAATTGTTAAACTGATTATATAATGATTACAACAATTTATTCCATTCTAAATAATAGAAATCAAAACTAATTACAAGTCAGTTATGTATAATTCAGTGGACAGTACTAGCATGACTTAGGTTAAAGGCTTATCATAGGTGCTCATGTATATTCAGCAAATTTGCTGTATTATTATTATTATTATTATGCTAATAATAATAATGATAATAACATTAGAATTGTTGATTTATAAATGTAAACTTTATGAGCCTTTTAAATTAGATGCTCTCGGATTGTGTCCCGAAAACCCCCCCCAAAACATTTAATTAAAATATTCATCATGTGTAAATTTGATCAAGATTGCATTTATGCAGCAAACTGCATCTTCCCTTAATGCACATCATTTTTGGAGAAAAAAATAATCTTAATTTGTTGAGAAATTAGAGTCAAAAACAGTCAAAGTCTTTAACATATTATTTCCTCAACCAGAAGAAATACAGTTCAATTCTGCTCTAACAAGTTTCTTTGTAATAAATGATAGTGTAGGCTTTGTCATACATCACACCAAGTAATCATGAGTTTAATACGTATTTTTCAACTAAAAAGCAACTTTAAAGAGTTCAAGGAAAAGACGTATGGCTATATAATGCACTGCCACAAAATAATTTAAGGTATTTGCATGTGGCATACTGTCACTGAGTTAATTACTACATGAATGATTAGGTGCTTATTCAGTCACTCACATTTAAATGACAGTCAAAGGTCTGTACACAAAGCAATGTTGGTGGTGGATGCACTTTGCACAAGCACATCTTCATTCTGAAACTTAATTTTGATAGTTCCATAGTCACATTATTATGAGGCTGGCTGTGACGGTAACAGTGCAGGACATCAGGCGCATCCATGTACACCTATCCACTGATTAGTTAATAGTGGGGCAATTTGCGGTGTACTTTGCAGGCCAGACTCTTCCCGGGCTCTAAATGGTTGCCATGAGCATGGCACGGATAATGGTAATGGTATCAGGCAGAGAGAAAATAGGAGACTCTCTTCACCTCTGTAAATTTATGTGACCATTTGTGTGTGTGTGTGTGTTAATACAGGAGCTTGTGGGTTAGCATGAAGCCAGAAGCACAAATTTCCTCTCTAGCCAGCCCACATGTGCAAATGAATACCTTCAGTTGCTGCTGATAAGGACTTGTGTAAGCCACTTTGAACTCATCCAGCGAAGGAATGCACAGGCAGATCAGGCATCTGGTGAAAGCTATTAAACAGATCCCCTTCTTTCTGTTTTATTTTAATGGTCTTTGATAGAAAATTCACAGACAGAATATTGAATCCGAGTCTGAAAAAAAGAGCCATTATTTCATTTGGAGTTATTTTTAGAGCAGTGACATCAAGTTAGCCCAAGCAGACATTTTAATTAATTACCTTTGCATTAAATTGTCGTGCAATTTGCATGACAATGACTTTTGATTAAGTAACCTGTCTATTCTGCTGTTTTACCAAAACGTCCTTCAGCTTAATCCGTCACTTGGAAGAACTAATACCCATCTTTAGGTCTTTGGCTGACACTGTGTGTACCTGACAAAATGTCCTCAAAGCAACATGATTGATATATTTGTATTGTAACAGATGTGCCGTCATGCACCCACACGTCTCTCGCTCTTTCACCACTTCAGAAATCTAAAGAATCAAATCCCTGCATGTACTGTAGGACTCCCTTTACCATCATCAAAGAATCAGCGTGTGTCTTTATATTTGGAGTGTAGTCGCCTTTTTATGTTGCTAAATATCATCATCAGCTCATGTTCTCTTTCATTAAATTAAGATTAATATTTTCACATTTTGGAAGATACGCTTTTGCACATTTTTGCCAAGAGTTAGATAACAAGATTTATACTCTCACTGAGGCCTGTGTTTGTTACATTTGAAGCTACAGCCAGGAGACAGTTAGCGTAGCAAAGCAGATTGGGAAGAGGGGAAAACAGCTCTGAGCAAAGTACAAAAACAGAAGTGGGTCATTATATGAAAACATGCCATTTCCCATTCTTAATGTATGATTTTCAAAGTACTGTTTTAAAAATATTTATGACCCTTTTTGGATTAAATAGATACTTATCTATTAGAAATAGTTGCTGTGCCATCTCAGGCTATCTTATTTTTTTATTTTTTTCCACATTTAATAAACATGTGTTTTGTCAACCCTTTTACAATACACCAATTAATGTTTGAAAATGTTTTAAACACATATTTACAACAAATCTGATATAGAAGGGGATAAATCTCTCCTTGTTACACTGAGTGTGTTTGTACAGTGAGAATATTGAGGTGTTTATTTTTATCCATGGATGAATATGCTCATTTGCAATTGACACTTTCACAGCATCTTTCTTTTTAAGAACAGAATATGGAAACAAAACAATAATACCCACATTTTGTTCTGTAGATTACTGGTTTCTTTTACTTAACATATAAAATAAGTTGATTTGACATTTTTGTTTTCATTTTTTGAATTATACTAGAATATTATACAGGTAACAGGGCTGGCACCTCAGTAACAGGGTTGACAACAGTTACCATACTGTTAGTTTAAGTTGCAGCTTTGGGTGTAATGGAGATAATGGGACATTCACAAACCTTCCATTCAACATGACATTGTGCTGATAGTGTATTAATATAGATAAGTATAGATCATTAACCTTGTAGCTGAGAGGGAATTCGTACAAATTCATAGAAACTGTGCACTTGGTGACAAGTTTTCAAAATTTGGCACGGTGTTAAACTTGGTGGAGAGATATAACATGGTCCAACATGGAACCCATTACAATCTGGAGCAGATCCAAATCTCTGGTGAGGGCCATATTGATATTTGTGGCTATCCCAACTTGGTTTTTGAAAACCTTATACCCATACCTTACACTATGCCAAATTTCGAAAACTTGTCACCAAGTGCACAGTTTTTTCAATTTCCCTCTCAGCTAGCGATGAAACTTGTAAAACCATGTATATAATGTAAATACTTTTGGTAAGGAAAGTATATTTTCATGTATTCGCAAAACCATACTTTTGTCAACCCTGTTATGTCAGGGTTGATGGTAACAGAGTTTATTCTTGGCAGCCATTACTAGCCATGTGGTGAAGGTCATGAGACCACATTCATTAGAGGTTTAAATCATTTTATTTATGTACATTAAAATTTTTTAACAAATATCTTTTTAAAGTGTCCTTTTGTGGAAATAGGGCTGACACAATAAGCTTGTCCCTGTCTGTCAAACATTATATAACTCTAAGAAAAAATCATGAAAAGAAGAGGACACTTATTTGTCTTTTCACCAGCATGTTCACAAAAGGAAGCTGATTTCACTCCCAGGAAATGATGCAACTTTCGGATCAGTCCATTATCTCAGAAGGGGTGTTTTCATTAAAAGTAACAGGGTTGACGACTACCTGGCGACCCAACTAAATTGATGTTTTTTACATTTTACATATATTAAGAATAAAGCCCATTCACGAGTAATTAAAGGACACTTGAGGCTGTATATATAAGTTTATGTTTTTATGATAGTTTGACTTTTTTGGGCCTTAATAGCTAGTAAAAGTAGAACAATCATATTGAGGGACAGGCCATTTTTACAGCTTTTGAATGATGCTTCATACAAAAAAGGTGTTTAAAACTCTTTGAAAACAAAAGAAATAAACTTTTACATTGTTTTGATTTTACAAGAGATATGGAAAATAAGTTCTAAAATGATTGTAGTGTATTTATTGTTTATTGACAGTTACAGCAAAGTTTTGTTCAAGGGATGCAAAATGGCACGTTTTCGTATAATGACCTAAGTGTAAAAATAGGAATGTGTGGTTGCATACTTTGGTTTTGTATTAAACAAAGAATATATGTATAACACAATAATGAGCTTTAGAAGTTCTTGTGGGCGGATGTTATGAGCCTCAGATGAGAAAATTAATGGACATAGCTTCGGTAATGTCAGTAATTGGTTTGTGGATTCCTGTTTTGAGATCTGAGTGTGGCATTTAGGCCGTCACCATCTTGTTCTTTGGGATCCAGAAGTGACCATATAGGCTGGCACTGTGGAGGAGCGAAAGGTGGATCTTACTGAGAGACCTACGCTGAACTTCTAAGCCTTAGTAAAATGCAAACGTGTGAGTTATCAAAGAAAAATCATCCCCTGGCACAGTTGTCATGAAGGAGGAAATTAGCGACAGAGACCAAATCTGCTTTTTGTTCCAGGCTGTATTTCTGCTGTAAAGTTGGGCATTTTATCATTAGATCTACAGAGTGCTCCAGGGATGACATTTTTCTGTAGGCTGACATGGAAGTTAGCATCGCCCGGGCTCCCCTAATCAAAAAGCATATAGAATTTTTGGATTTTGGATGATTGCAAAAAAGAGCTCTGTGACAAATAAACATTTAAGATACTTAAATGTTTGTTCAGCAAGATAATCTCCACAACAGTTTCAAGAATTTTGAGCCTAAATGCAGTCACCAGAAGTGAAAAGCTATTTTTTTAAGACACATGAAAGCTTCAAAAATCACGAGTCGGGTATTTAACGTTTTGCTCTGCGAGATAAATCAGTAAAGTCCTAAAAGCCTTCATTAAGGCATCTAACAAAAAACCCATTGCCTCTGAGACAAGGGAACCGGGAGTAGAAAAATATTAACTCATTTCTGGTTTTTCAGCACTTGCGATTGACTTGTTTCCAGAGCTAGCCCCCAGTGGCCATTTAAAGAACTGCAGTTTTTGGCACTGCCCTTTTGGCTTCTCGTGTCAGCTCTGCAGCTCTGTGGCATCAGAGTGGTATATAGATACTTTTACTTAAATAGTCTACATGACTTAATTTTCAAAACATGTTAAGCTAAATATCCCAGGACAGTAAATCAACCTACATCTCTACGAAACACACCATTAATATTTATATCTGCCACTGAAAATATTCCTTAAAGGTGAAGGAGATGAGTGTGGGAAAGTGAAGGAGTCAGCCACTTGCCCATGAAATAGAGTAGTTTTGTTATCACCACTGCTCTGAACTACAGTCAGTAATCCATGCTCTGCTAAAGCCATCTTAATGCGTTTTTTACTGTAGGTGCCTGTGCGTGACCAATTACAGGGTGAGAAGGAATCGCTCTGCTATTTTACATTACATTTAGCAACAGCCCCTTGTGAGTTAGGGTTGTAAATGTAGTGGGAAAATAAAGCACTTGATGATAGAATGTGAGGCATCATTCAGAAAATGGTAAAAATGATGCACCTTTATTGTTATAGTGGCTATAAACTTTGAAAGCTGCTCTCAACACGTAGAGTGAAGAATGAAGAAAACCGAGTACAAGGCTACTACTACTACAGATCCTTTTCTTCAGTGAGGAGATGTGTGTCCTTGTGTGGGAGAGCTGCATCCTTTCCATCCACAATGATGTAATTAGATTCTTTATTCAGAAAAATTCGGCTTGCTCGTGTCTGTTAATGATTTGGAAGCCAAGCCCATATTGATTCAGAAATCAACATGGGCTTGGTTTTACTCCAGGCAATTCTGCTCAGGCAGCAGCACTCAGTCATTATCTGCTGCAGCCAATCAAAGTTGACTTTTTTTGGCTTTTCCGAAAAATTCCAGCAATGTTGTACACTGTTTTCCTTTTTCACCTGTCAGACCATGACATTCTGACAACTAGATAAAGTTAGAAATATGTAACTGAAATGGCTGTTATCAGGGGAGACATTTATATCGAGTTGAACGGTGAGGCAGTGAGGTCATTGGAAGTGTTGTGTGTGTGGCTTGAGTTAGTGTTACTCTGTATGCAGAAGAGGAAAGTTAAGAGATCTGCTCTGGTTTTCAACAGATTATTATTCTTTGGCTAAAAATAATGTGGATAGAGTGTGTTTCTCTGCGTGTGAGTGTGTGTGAAAGCGTGAGCTAATGATTGCCCTCTTTATCTCCAGGGTTGCTAATGTTCCCAAACAAGACACGAAGGACATCATTCTGCTATCACCAGTTTGCATCTGTACAGGTTCTGTGCAGCAGGACATACTGTTTTGTTGTTAAAGACTTTTTGATTATGTTGAAATTCAATGGTAAATAATTAAATAATTCTCTGCTTCTTTCATGATGATGCTTCTCCAGTTAATACATTTCCTGAGTGGTTATTTTCTCTCCCTTTGAGTTTAACAATACGACTTGACATTTCATAATGACACTGTCATAACAGTGTTGTTTTCTCTGCATCAGTATGAGCCGGATGGAATTGGTCAAGGACGTTGGTTACTCATTTATTAAGCAGAGAACAATACAGTAATCATAGTTTTAGGTCATAGCAGAACTGAAAGCAATGCTTCACCTGTTGGACTGCGGGGGCGACATCCGGACCATGCCACAAAAATATTATTTGGTTTTGCGACGAGTGTTAATCTGCCATGCAGAACCACAAGGTGCTCCTGGTGCTTAAAGAGAACCTTCTATGCCAGTATTCAAGTTCAAACTCGTATTTTGATTTTCTGTTTAAACATTTTTACATGCTTTAATGTTCAAAAACAGTATATTTTCCTCCTGAAAAATCCCAGTCTGCTCTGATTGGTGAGTGTTTCTGGGTCTTTTGTATCTCTGCATCTTTGCACCATCATTGCAGCCAGGGACTGACTGTGATGGATATAGTGGCACTTTTACAATTTACAACATTGGCAACCAAGTTTACATGTTTCCCTGATGTTAGCATGTAGCTACATGTAGCAGCGTTGGCTATGAAATGCAAACACTTGCAGCAGCCTGTAGCAGATGACCGTGTTAAGAAATCTGGTGTAGAGGGAAGAAAAGTACTACTCGGACAGGATTAGTTTTACATAGGGATGTGGACTAATGTCGGTTTACCACAGGATGTCTGTAAGATAAAGGCAGAAACAAGAAATCTCTGTAATTCTACCAGAGATGGGAGTGGTAACTCGGTTTGTGCCCTGGTGTCACCTCCTTGTCAGCATGTGTGTGCTACGTTGCTTCCTGTAAGCATCAGATTAGCCCAATATGAAATACTGCCCATGATCAGGATTGTGTGTACACAATAATTAGCAATCTGGATTTATATTAGGCCTACCTAACACAACCAGAAGTCTCGTGGCTCTGAAAAGTGCTTTCTTCTCTACCTTTTTGATCAGTCTCCCACGTAGGGCTATGCCATCATTAAAACACCACTATCACAACAGCCAACAACACCAAATGTTTCTTCAAGCGCCTCCATCATTGAAAAAACATGGAAAAGAAGTAGTTGTAAACGTGGAAAAATGGTTGTAAACAGGACGTGACAAAATATTTACATACATTTTTACTAAGGATCGCAATCGCACAGGATTATTACCTGAGGTATTTTCTCAGGACTGTTAAGTCGCCGTAATTTTTACTGACATTATCCGTAATGATTACAGACATGGTGCGTTCAGACGGGACTAAAATCCCTGGTCATAATTATTTTAACCCGCGTCTCCACGTTAAACTAATGCCATCCGAATAGGGCTGAAGAAAGGAAAAGACAGAGGAATAACAAAAAACAACACAGTGACTACGAGAAATACAGCATTGCATCATCAGCAAAGTATTGATAAAGGATGTTGTATTTTTAAAAACAGACCCCAATAATTAAACTGTAACACTGATTTTAACATTAACAGTAAATACAATATTTGAGAAGAGAACAAAGGCCTGTTACAGCTACTCAGAAAAAAAACAATGCAATTAAATTATAGTTACTATTTAAAATGTTTTTGACTACAAAGGGAGATACATCCACATATAATGTTTTGGATAAAATGTTTACATGTAGGCTAGAATATCACATTTATTCTGTTGCTGTGCATCATTTTGCCCTGCAGGAAGACTTCTTTTGGCATAGGCTATGTCTGAACATTTTTCAGCTTTGTTTACTGATCCAGAAGTAGCAAATGTAGTAAGTTACATTACTTATTACATTTTTAACATAGTAACTAGTGATCTGTAACCGATTACATCTCAGACGTAATCTTCCCAACACTGGTATTCAGTCGTGCAATTATCTATTCATTCACACAGACTGTGCATTCAAAGAAAGCTACATACACATGCACACATGCCCAAAATCACACCCACATATACACACTGGCACTGCCAACGTGTTAAGTAGGTTGTAACACTTTGGCATTTAATCACACACAAATGCAGCCAGTATTAAATTTAGCAGTGCATAATTATAGACCCACTTATGTTTTGCCTTCACACTAACACACACACTCACTCCCACACACTCACAGACAGACCAAGAGACTGTAATCCCTCTCATTCACACTCACTCTCACACAGCCTGAAGAAGAAATGCTCGATAATGCTCCATCCTCCTCCTCCCCTCTCCTCTGTTCCTGTTGCTTCTCTGTCGTCTTAAGTCATTTGCATAGTTGAGAAATACTGTTCATTACCTGCAGACATGCAGACGTGAGAGATGCAGTTGTCTTTTCTTTGAGTATTTTTGATTTGACTGACTTGTAATATACATTTCTGTGCAGTTATTCTCCTGAAGATATTTACATTACAGTAGATGTTTTGCGAGGTGCACTGTTTATTGGTTTAGGGAAATGCTCCCGGGGTTTCTTAGGAATGTGTTTTTATATCTGCTTAAGATTTTCTTATGATGGAAACATGGTTGTAAAAAGGTTACAGAGAGAACAAAGGCATTTTGTATCCATTAAATTGGATTTCTTTTCCAGTGTGTCCGTGTGGATACGTGTCTTTATTTTGCAGTCTTATAGGATGCAGGAGTGATCTGCCCTTCGAGCCTCGACTGAAATGACTGCGCTGTGTGTCTCTGATGTGCTCTTGCAGCGCCTGCTGAAATGGAGCTATTCCAGTCAACCTCTGTCTTCATTTCCTCCCACCTCGCCTGATTTATCGTGAAGAATGGTTGCTCTATCCACATCCCAGAGCTATCAGTCGCTCCAATAGGTGCCGATCATTTTCCATCTGAATAAGCCCTGTCTTTCTGATGCAGGTCTTGTTTGAGTTTGAGATTGAGTGGCAGGATTAGGTTGGATCTCTGCCCTCGGGGCCTCAGATCTCATCCTCAGGGATCTATTTTCTGTCCAAGTGCGACCCTTGATCCAGAGGGGCTTATCTTTTATTTTTTGATTTGTAGTACCTGTTCTCTGCTAATGGCTCTACAAGCTGCTTTGTGCAGCAATGTTGTCCACTCCTCTAAACAGCACTTTGCACTGGCAGTTGCATTTTGATTCCATTTATCATTTAGTAATACTTTCAATGTGGCCTTTTAGAGCAAAGATATAACCTCTGATCGTGCTCAAACCAAGGACCTCTAGAGGGCTCAACTTAAAAAGCCAAGTGTGGGCTCATAATGCCTGCAATGGGAATGGGAATCTGTGGAAAACTAAAGCATTCCCAAGACAAACATCAAGAGAACTTTAGTCTATATTCACTTCCTGTCAGTATGCATTTTGATAGAAATCTCAATTCTCCTGAAATAGAAAAAGAAGGCATGGAGAGTTAGATAAGAACGGTACAACTTTCATTTATGTACAGAAAACTTTAAGCTTACATAGCTTAGCATAAAGACTGCAAATGGGAGGCAAATGTTTATTTCAACAGCAGAACATAGTGAGAGCTTGGCGTCTAGACTCCTGCCTCATCACTTCCCGCAGATATGTTTACATGAGATATTGGGAAGTGATGATTAAATATTCTCCCCCCTAGCCAGAGCCTGCAGGTGGATGCTGGGGTGGAGCTGGGGCTGAAAGAGCGAGCGGCAGTGCTGATACAATGCCAGCAGCATAGACAATGCGAAGGGAGAGCTGGGAAGATTTTGCAGCTTAAATAGTCTGCCAAATAAGGAGGGTGTGTTTGTAGATGACATAGGAGTGACGTATGACGTGTGTGTGTTTTCCCACGATGGTGAAGGCATGACCCACCCTGTTTTGCCTTACTCTACCTCTGATTGGCTTACCCTGACATTCTCACCCTAACCCTGACAAATCTCATACTGCATTTGTGTGCCCCATTTCCTGAGTTGGGAAGTCGTTCTTCCGACTTTGGTATGTATGAGTTTTTGGTCATAATGTGGAAACAACATGGAGGCTTAAAAGTGGAATGTGTTGTAGCTCAGAGCATTTATAAGACATGTTAATAACAGTTTGAAACTTTACATCAGAGTAGATGGTAACAAGTAACCTTTCTAGCTAATCTAAGCCACTCTACGTGGACAGTGACGAATATGACCAATCCTATATTACAAATAACGTGAGCAAAACAATTGACATGCAGTATGTGAATTAATAAAAAGTGTATTACCATCACCTGAACAAATCTTTTTGTCCGTATATGTTTGCGCACTTATGACGCCAACCTGGCAGCTCATGTACTAAAATTTTGTCCGACTTTCCAAGTTGCTGTTCAGACTTGAGGAGGTGTCTACATGAATTTTCCTGGCCTGATTTTACCACATGAATACATGGTTACTGTTTTTGCCTAAACCTAACCAACCCAACCAACTAAGGTATCAAGTACTGGCCAATCAGAGGGAGAGAAGGGTGACTCATGTCTTTGCCATCCAAGGGGGAAATAAATGCAAACAGGAGGAAGCAGCTGGCCTGGCTCTGTCCAATGGTAACAAAATCCACCAAGCAGCCCCTCTAAAGTTCACAAATTAACCCAGTATATTTCATTTGTTTAAGGGCAGACACAGCCTTCCCATCTAACTCTCAGCAAGAATGTGAATAAATATATTTCCCAGGTTGTCAGACTATTCCTTCAGAGTTTGATTTGGGGTATTTTTGAGTCGAAGTGAGCTTTCTGCACCTTGCATGATGAACTCAAACCTGGGAGAGGTCTTACGGCACTCACCATCTGTCCTCTACTCTCTGCTTTTGGGAATTGAGACAAACAAATGTCATTGGTTGGTTGACAGATGAGATGTACCCTCAGTGGAATGTCAAGAGGAAATGAAGAGGCTGGGGAGAGGAAAGGTTGCCAGATGAAAGGACTCTGATCCTCTGAAAATACCCTCCATTCAGCGGCAGATGTCTGTGAGCACCTGAAGCTGTCCACACACTGCCTCTGAGAGGTTGAGTATAAAGTGACACTTAATCGGTTCAGGAAATAAACAAAACCTTAGTGGGAAGATGTCAGCGTCAGGATAGGAGCTGCTCATCTGACAGAACAAAGCCTACGCTCGTAAACAGACGCCTTTGTTTACCAGTATCAGGAGGAGAAAATGTTATTCAGGGGATTATATAACGGAGGAGATATATTCAATAAACCTGACAACACAGCTGAGTGGTCTCTCTACTTGTTGGAAATCCTCTCATGTTTAGTGACAATCTGGACTGCCTGTACATTTGATTGTAAAGGAGTGGCATAAGCTGTGCATGTGAAATGTGTATTAATGCGCTTCAAATATGCATTTTTATTGTGAAGACCTTGTTACTATTGGTGGTACGTTCTCACTGTCTCAGATTCCCATGTGGGAAGTATCGAGGAAATTAAACCTTGTAAACGCACATTTGCATTGTAATGGAGAAAACAGCTGTCCTCGGGATTCCTTATTGTGACATGATGATATAAAACAAAAAAATTTCAATGTGCCGTCAAGCTGCAAGTCAGGAAGTTCTTCGATACACGGTTATGGTGCAGATACAGTCTGATAATATTGGCATGAAAATCAGATCTTTTTCCAGACACCGTCTCAGCAGCGTCCCTCAGGATGTGGTGACATTAGCGTGAATTAATCACCTGTATGCAAATCAGCCGAAGCTTTGAAAGCAGCAATCACACACCAGTGTTTTTCTTTTGTCAGCCAGGCTCGTAACATAGCTTACACTGTTTAACATCTGATTATTGTATTCTGTAATGGTGTACCTCTGTTGATTGGCACATTGGCTGCCTCTGGAAACTCAAAGCAGGTGATTGTGTTGCAGTTCTGCTGTAGCTGAAAGCAGATAACAACCATGCTTTGCCAAAGCTTTTTAGGAGAATGGAGTGTAATGTGAAACCCTGAAATAATTCTCTGATCATTGGTAGACACAAAAGCCCCAATTTCTGTGAAGTATGATGAGCTTGAAAAAAATATGTCAGACACACTTGTGCAACCTATCATTTTGAATTTTTGTATCTGAAAAAAGTGCAGATTAAATTATAAGGTCATTTTTGAGGTTGTATTTTGTCGCAAAGCTCATTAGAGGTGAGTAGGGTAGGAATTTTTCAATTGAAAAACAGTAATTATTTGATTATGACCTTAACTAACTTCTCAAATGTGAGAATTTTCTTTGTCTTATATGATAGTAAACTGGATATCTTGCAGGTTTTGGACTGTTAGCTCGTCAAAACAATTAAGTATCTTTCAATAATGAAAATAGTCATTAGTTGCAGCCTTGCAGCAGATTCAAAAAAAGAAAGGTTGAAATTGTAGCAGCAGGTGCCGAGATATCCTATGTTTCAAATTTGTAGTACAAGCCAGGCTCAAAAAACACTCAGTCCTACATAATGCAACTTCAGAGCTTCTTTCTTTAGACCCACCCTCCCTTCTACTGTTAATGCCAACTTCTCTTAAACCCTGCTCCCACAGATCATTAATCAGGCTTTCTTAAGACAACCCTGATGACACCATCAGGGCGATAAATAAACTGAACCTCATGTGTAAAATCATGTGTTTCAGTTTTCAAGATGGGAACCGCATACTGTATTTGCAACTCTGAATGCATTCAGTGCCATTTATCATACGAAACTTCATATTATATTTATATTGTTAAGTGCACTTACTGTATGTTTTTTCATGGGGCAAAGACCGTTTCTTCATGGCATTTACAAAGAAAACAGAAATGAGGAATGAGGAAAAGCTGTCAGACAGTGAGGTGGACTGGGCAGTCGGTTGGTTCAGCTGTAAATTGGTCTGAGAGCAGTGAGGAATACTCTGGATCCTGGTGGTCCCTCCGCAGATTAATGCAAAAACCACCATGACTGTAACCTTGAGAGAAAGAAAGAGAAAGAGAATTGGGAATAAGGAGTGGAAGAGGTTTGCAAAAAGCAGAGCATAATGGGTGCAGGTCCTGCCAAGATGCATATGGAGCATGTAATTGAATGCAGGGAGGAGTTTTGTTTTTGGCAATCAAGTGTGGTTCTTTCCCCTGACCTGACTTCATTTGTTATGATAACTCAGTTTTAAGTGGCTAAAATCACTTTATTTGTATAGAGCAAATGAGTACATGTCCATAAAAGAAGCCTCTTGTAGTGATGAACCTATAAAGAATTATCACCCAACTCTGCTGTGCCTCTCAGATCTACAGAGGGTTTTTGTGTCTTTCAGCTCATTGTTTTGGTTTCATGGCTGTTTTACTGATTTGATTGAGTCATTTTTCAGCCACAGCAGGCAGCAGTTTTCAGCAAAAAAAAAGTCTCGAACCTGAAACCCACTGTACACCTGCTCAGCACCAAACGACTGCCACAGCTTATGACTAGCTGGTGAAAATAATAGAGCATTTTAGGAGCTGGGGGAATCCAAAAAACAGAGCTAAAAGAGCGAGTGACTATTACATTTTTCAGGTGATCAGGAGGACCACTCAAAATAAATGCTAATGTTGTACTGCACCTGCTGGATGTGTGAATAGGTGACTATTACCCTAAGAGGTTAGAATATGTCAGTGTTGAGTTCACAGCTTGTTTCTGCTGCCCCCAAGTGACCAAAAAAAATACTTTTTTAGATTTCAGCAGTCTTTTTTTGTTTGGCTTATAGACCACCTCAATAAAGTGATTGCATAGAGCCAAACATTTGCTGTGCTGGAGTATCCATGAGTGAGCAATGAATCTCTGCTGGCGTCAGAGCTGCAGCTCTCTGTCCTAATTTTTCTTACATCTGAGCCTTAAACAGGTGCTGGATTTCAGTGATTAGTTGTGCTTGAGAAGACGTTAAGTACAGAATGAAAGAGATGCACATTTATGGCAGGCAAAATTTAGGACACAGCACAACTTTTCCAGACATGTTCCAGACAGATTGCTAAAACTACTGTAATGCCCAATTTAGGCCTGTTTAGGGATGTTACAGAAATGGAAAAAACATGTTCATTTTGGGATGTTACCTCACAGTAAAAAAAAAGCAGCTGTCCTAAGATGCATGGGCACACCTAAGACCATTAACCACAGTTGAATTATTAGCTGTTTGAGTTGAAGAGTGTCTCTGAAGGCTCCAACCTGTTCCATGCAGTCATAAGTGGAGAGGAGGAAACGGTAAGACGGCTCCCATCAGTCTGCCTGGCAAACACTAAATAACACCAATTTACATATGATGCACGTTTCAAGTACTTGAAAGGAGTCCATGTGAGTTAAAAGAAAAAGGAAAGGCAAGGCTAATGTATCTGTATAAGGTCTAGACTATGAGGAGATGATATCCACCAGAGTCTTGTTGCTCTGCTATCCATGTTTCCCCTCATAATCCCCCCTCATAATCCCCATCTCTCCCCTGTCTGCCCCTTCAGTTCCTTTCTGGTCTAGCAGAGGAAGTGTGTGGGATGTCATGGCATTGGAGATCAGATATAAATCAACTGTTTACGCAGAGCCAGGGAGAGTCCTCTCATTACAGGCGGCTTGTTTTGAACAGCTGGAACACTGGAGCACACAATGCTCTCTTGCTTCAGCGCCCCTAACCATATTCCTGCCACTTCAACGGTGAATAACAGGCTGGATTTGAGAGAGAGGTGCTTGAGCTCAAATGCTGGAGGCAATACAGCTCCTTTAGGGTGAGTTACAGCACTAAATGTCTATTCAAGGGCAGAGCTTTTAATAAAGGGTGTGGGAGCTGACCGCCAGCGCAACGTCAAACACCAGAAAGAATCAATTTTGTCCATTTACTTGAGGGTAATCATTGCTTAAAGAGGACCTATTATGCTCTTTCTCATTTTCTGCTGATATATAATGTTGCAGTGTTGGATGTTCATATTCACCCTGGCTACGTCTGTAAAAGTAATCGCTGTAAGCAAAAACCTTCAAACTGTTCTGAAAACCCTCTCTCCATTTTTTTCTCCTTTGGCTAATGTTGATCATGACAGATTTCTTAATATGGTCATCTGCTCCAGGCATGCTACTGCAAGTGTTTACATTACATACATTTCTACATATAGCTACATGCTAATGTCAGGGAATGTGATCTTGATTGCCAATGTTGTTAATTTCTCTCTGATAAACATGTCCGGTTGTGTTTAGAAGCTTGTGTTGGTGATTTTTTGATGTGAGGAAGTGCCGCTACACACAGTCACTACCCAGCTGCAAGTACACTGCTACATGTAACTACATGCATACGTCAGGGAAACATGTCACCTTTGTTGAGAGTGTTGCTAATTTCTCTCTGATTTCAGATCACATTCCTGCTGGAACATGTCCGGTTGTGTTTAGAAGCTTGTGTCAGTGAATTTTTGATGTGAGAAAGTGCGGCTACACACAGTCATTACCCAGCTGTAAGTACACTGCTACATGTAGCTACATGCGTACGTCAGGGAAACATGTCACCTTGGTTGACAGTGTTGTTAATTTCTCTCTGATTTCGGATCTTACTCCTGCTGGAACATGTCCAGTTGTGAAGATTTTGATTTGTAGGCTGCAATGACAGTGCAGAGACGCTGAGATATGGAAGACCAGGAATGAAACAGCTTAAGAATGCATTACATGTAACTTAGGAAGGTTGCGTTTGCAATTAAATACACTGACCTCCTGAAGATGAATTGCATTATGCTGAAGGAGATAAGGGTCCGATCCAATCCAGACTACGAATGGCTTGTGTATTCGGATGCATCTTAATGTGTTTACTCATCATGGAGATGAATTTCCCTGTCATAATCAGGCCTCAACAACCCTTCACTGCAGCAGGGAACATCATAGTAAGGTTTGGTTGACACTGCAATCAAAAGTGATCAATCCATTGCCTTTGTGCTGGGCTTTTACAAAGAAAACCAACATGGACTGCATGAATATCCAGTTCATTTCATCTTATGAAAAGCGCTGGCAAACAACAATGTTGACTGATGGACTATGAGTGTCATTGTTTTGTTTCAGTGCTGACACATTGCTAACTAACTGACTGAGCAGCTATTTGATGAGCACTCAATATTGAGGCCTGATAAGAGTGCAGACAGAAACGCAGCAGTAATTCAACATCCACTGGAAAAAAAAAGAAGCATAAATCAAGTCATAAATTGGCAAAAATGTGGAAAATGAGTTGAGATTTGCAGCAGCTGACAAGGCAGAACAAATTCATTATTTTCAAAATCTCTATGAACAGCGTGCGCCTAAAGCTAGCTGTGCTGAATCTGCTGTGTCAGATCCTCTGGTATGCTAAACAAGGCATTTCAAAGGCACCTGCGAATCGTCTAAGAAATGTAGCTGTGTTTTGCTCAGGGAGGACACTGCGTGAGTCTGGACCGTCAGCCTGTTCCCATTCTTTTTTTTGTCTGCCCTATGAATGAGCTCCAGTACCCCTTCATGTACATCATCTGGGATGCTGCAGATGGTGTTCATTTTATGAACGAATGGATTTTAACCAGATATTATTTAACCCTTATTATACATAAAAAAAATATTTTTACAATGTTCATTTTTTCATTTAAGACACACGAATCTTGCAGTTGTCAGTGTTAAGGCTTGGTCAACACACCCACTTGGGGTTCCTGGCATTACAACCTCTACTCCATTGTTTTATTTTGACTTCTCCACGCACCTGCAAACTGATTTTCACATCCCCTAGTTCGCAGCAAGTCGTGTTAAGGAATTCAGGGTGTTCTCATTTACTGGTCATACCTATATCTACAAAAAGAAATGCAATATAATTTGTGTATATCCCAATTAATTGTGAACTAGGATGCTGTGATCATGTGACCTAACTGTTGCAGACTGTCCATCTGTCATATGACAGTAGTGAAGGAAGAAGTCAGGTCACAATGTTTAAAGGAACAAAAGGAGGGAAGACGCTGGGCCAACCACACAGTGGGCCGCCACTCCCAGCGTCTCCCCCTAAACTACCTAAAACTTGATTTAAGCCTAAAGAAAACAAAAGAGACGAATAAAGTAACTACCGGCAACCTCCAGCCCAAACTAACACAACAAACTAAAACAACAAAACCCCAGCACCTAAATGTGCATGGGGGAAAAAAACCTGCTTCGGGAGAGGGAAGACAAAGGAGGAAGAAAAAGACTCCATGTGCCATGCCTGATGCCATGCCTCCCTTGTCTCTACACTCCCTGTCCCTCTTATCCCCTCCTCCTCTCTCGAGGTAGGCAGAGGGAGGAGGGAGACCAGGCTGGCAGAGAGAGAGCGAGAGAGAGAACAGGCTGCTGCACATAACAGATGGGTCAAACAAACATAGGACTTAGACTCTGGGGACTGGAGTTCATGTCCTCTATGAAACCAAAGGTAAACACTGAGTTATTTTATGTCACATCACGTCATGTCAGGTCACGTTACATTGCTCACATCATCATAAGGGTTGGGTGCTGTCATGTTGACGTTCTTATAACTTGATAACGCCCAGCTGTGAATCTTTCCCCAAACCTCACCTAAAGGGTAAGATGCACTACGAACTGTGTGCATAACTTTTTATGAGACATCATCTGTTGTATGAGGATATGTTGAGGTGTTAAAACAGACGTCATGACTGGTAGCATATTAGTTAGGGACTGTATAAAAAAACTGTTATTAAGAAATGGGGATGATTTTGAGAGTTAACTTTTTGGGGAGGAAGGTGGGGGCCAGACTTTATTTTAATTATTTATAATAATTGTTATTCTGACCTTTGTATCATTATTTATTTATTTATAAAATTATTTTAAGATATTGGGAGAGGGAGGATCTAAATAAGATTTTTTTTAACCAAATCATTATTTCTTTGGTTATCAAATTAGCCGAACTACTCTGCAGCCTTGTATCATACTCCTCCCTGTCCACACTGTATAAGAACCCCCAGTAAGTCACCCTAGGGATCTCTGTCCTCAGAGGGTTCAGCCTCTGACTTAAAATACAGTTTATACGTCTCCCCTGAGAAATTAAAGATCCATTAATCTCTATATTTGGATAACACATCGGGTTTAAATCAAACATTTTTTACTGTTAGTTTTACATCCCAAACTGGAGGCCTATCGACTCTCCAGATGTGATGTCACTGTATTTTAAGATCTTCAATCCACTGAAATCCATCCCTATGTATTTAGTCCAAAAATAATATGAATCTTAAAAGTCATAAATTCTTTGATTTTCTGTGACGCTGCTTTTTCTTTAAGTAATTCAAGCATTTCAGTCGTCTGTTACAGATACGGCAGAACAGTGAGAAGGACCAGGACTGTGGAACACAGACAGATTAGTTGAAAATATGATGTGTCACCATAACGGGAGCCTGTTTAATGTTTAAAGGATGTGCTAGCTGATGAATCTGTTGGATCTGCCCAGAGAAGCCTTGAAAATGTAGCTGGAAAGGAGGCCAGAGCTTTTAAAGGGGGAGAAGAAAGGAGGAAGAGAAAGGAGAGGGGGGGTCGGAGCGAAAATAGAGGTGGAGGGGGGGGATGAGAAAGAGATAGAGAAACGAGGTGAGAGGGGAAATAGATTAAAGAAGCAGAAGATATATGGAAGGGAATTGAGAAAAGAGGCCAGAGAGGAAATGAGAATGCAGTGGAAAGTGGGGTTTGGTGAGGAGAGGGAGGTAAATGCATGTGAGGAAACGATGCAAGCTTGTTCTTTTTACCTTAATTGGACAGACTGGCATTGAGTATATTTTTAGATGGATGATAAAGGCCAAAAACACTTTAACCGATTTCATCATTTACCTGTTTCACCTTAACACGAGCTTGACTTAAACAGAGAAATATGCTTGCCTCAAGACGTGCTGACAAGAGACTCAGAGCAGAGCGTTAAAACCGACTGATCAGCCCACATGAGCCTGGCACTCTAAGGTTTCACACAGTCTCACTTCTTTGAATGGTCCTTCATCATAGTGAGTCTTTTTTTGGTGCGAGAAGGACAGTGCCTTTGTACACGGGATACCTGCTCTAACCACTGAACTACTGGGTGCCCTGGAAGTAGGTTTTTTGTCAGAGGCACATGATGATGAAATTTATTGTAGAAAACGTTTCTCCTCCATCCGGGCACTCAGATATCGAAACTTATTTAATTCAGTGCTTTGAGTGATATTCATATGCTTTTAAATCAGAAATTCAAACCTTTCAAACCGAAGCTTTAGCTTTCGAATGTCAGAGTGTGTTTGAATGCACCATCAGGGAAGCGTTTTAAAAACAGCCCCTGCCTGCAACTGGACAATGACAACATGACTGCTGTCTCGTAAAAGAAAAGTCATTAGTAAGAAAATAATTACATAAACAGGACAGAATGTTCTATGTTTCAAGTCTGCAGTAACACAATATGATTTTAGGGATAGATAATACAGCATTATATAACATGAGATGACAAATGTGAGTTGTCATTAATTTAGTTCTTCTGTTCATACCAGGGATTCTCAACTTGCTTTGCCCAGGGGCCACTGCTGCAAAATGACAGGAGGCCAGGGGCCGCTTAATAAACAACATTAATAATTATTATACAGATAGCCCAGACCAATGTCAGGAGGTGAGGGGGATCTTCCTCTGGCACTTTTTTTTTGTAAACAAGCTCTACTTTGATGCTTTTTAAAATGCACTTTGGCACATTATTTACATTTGAAGTACAAAGAAATAGGAATTAGAAAATGGTTGGCAGGCCACTCATCACTTGTAGGCCATACTTCATTGGCTATGTTGAAAATCAATGCAACTTTATGGAACATCATTGGATTTTTGTATGATTTTTGCATGATTAGATACCTGGATTTGTCAGATACTATATTAGTCTAAGAGCAGACATTCCTGCCTGTTATTTGACTAAGTGTCCTATATCATGATAAATATTGATACAGAGATATGAAATTAAATATATTCATACAATAACAAAGTGTTTTTTTCACATCACTCACTTCTATGCATATATTATACATTATTTATTAATCTGTTGATTATTTTGTTTGGTCATAAAATGATTTTAAATGTCAATCAGTGTTTCCCAAAGTCTTCTTGTATCCACAGCCCAAAGATATTCAGTTTACTGTTATTTAAGAGTAAAGAAATTAGAAAATATTCACATTTAGGAAGCTGCAGTCAGAGGATTTTGACTTAAAAAATATTTGGTGATTAATTTATTAGTTGAAAACTAACGAAATAATCAGTGGATCTTTGCAGTGCTAATATTTATTGGTCAAAAACTTACACAGTATATTATTTTTCTGCACATTTCAAGAATGCATTGCATCATGCCTGTATAGAAATCTCCCTTCACTGTGTGTATTTGACAGCACAGTCAGGGACATCTTGTACCTTAGACTGCTTAATGTGACCATGCATGTGTTGCTGTAGAGCTACTGAACCTCTGTAGTCATAAGGTGAGTCCTTTAATATAGGTTGCACATCATGTAGCTTGTAGAACAGTGAAAATATTTGCCCTTTAGACAAGATTTATGCGACAGCCTTGTGGGTAAAGTCCACAGTCCGTCCATTCGTCAAACTAATCCACCTGAGTTTGCATTGTAATCCAGCTCATTTGTCGTGGCCCAGCTACGGGACGCCAAATCACGTCTGTGTGTCCCTTCAGACTGAGTGATGGGCTCCGAAGTGGTTAGACGTCGGGGCGGGGGGTGATCGAGCTGTTGCATCCTCCATCATTGGTGTGATGTCAGCACAAATCAGCTTTGTCACCGTACCTGTGACCACACCATGCAGGATGGAAGAGAAGAGATGTGCCGCTCTGTCTGCTGCTGTCAGAGTGATGTAACGATGACAAAGAGAGGGGGAAGAAAGGATGACGGGGAGAGAAGAGACAAAGGATCTGACCGTGGGCAAAACACATAAATAATAATACTAATATAATCAGAACACTTTGATTCAATTTTTAGAGCGATTCTGGGAATAACAAAAGAAAGCTCGAGGCAATATGTCGACCTCCATCAAATGTTCGGTTCTTGAAAAAACTTTTTTTTGCATGAACAAAAGGACAAATGTATTTTGTCAAACTTGAGTTTTAAAGGGATTTGTTAGACTGGAGATAATGGAGGCAGATGACGGGTGGAATATACAAAGAGATAAGACGTTAAGTTTGAATGTCAGCTACAAATTCATTGTCTGAAAAGTCGAGAACTCCAGGGAAAAAAAGATGCTTTCAAAACTAAAGCAGTGTCTGTTCAAGGGCACAAATTTAAGAGCAAAACATTCACCAAAACCAGTTTTTAAACCCTCCCTTTGCTTTTTACTTACAGTCACCACACGTGAATTCTTATTGTGAGTGGTTTATAATTAATATTGCAAAAGCAGGTTCTTTCATTTTACCTGATATATCACTTGATCTACAGTTAAGAGCATTCCTGGAGAGGATCGGGTACTTTACATGGATACTATGAACTCACTCCATTTGAGTGCTTTCTTTTGTCTTCTCTATAGGGGGTCTTGTCTCTTTAATGAGCTACACATGCTTTAAGCCTCACTGATCATTTCACATTGGACTTAATGGCCTGTAAATTTCTCTGGGGATGTTTAGAGATGTATGAAGACCGAAAGGCAGAGAGCTGTAAATAGAGAGCACTCCTCCCCCTGCTATAAGTCAAATATAGCTTGGAGGTTTGGGTTTGAGTAAACTGTCACATGTGCGGTAGAGATTTTAAAATATTAAACCTGCTGTTGGCAAATGTATTATTTATGGACTGAGAGTGAGCTGAAATGTCAAAATGTTCCAGAGATTATTGGTGTCTCAAAAAGTCCCAACTGTAACCCCAACCTAAGGATGGACAAAATACCTTTTTGGCAATCATGTGAGAGGAAAGTGACTACATAAAAGTGTCGGGTGAGCCTGCAGGTAGTAGTTATCATCAGAAAACTGAAACTTACGTTTGATTTGATCCATACAAAAAAAAAAACCAAACTGATTTTTCACAACTTGATTCACAACCAATTTGCCCGGTATGGACACAATCATCGTCACAAATGACTTCGTCCTCCATACCTACTAACGTTACTAATGTTAGGTTATACGGCAAGCCAATAAAAGCAGACAGTCTAATAAACTATAACTATTTTGTGTGTGGTTGGGTCCACAATTGAAACAGTAACCCTGTTGTCTTTTATATTTCATCGCTGTACATGGATGCACTGCTGTCAGGCTAACGTTTCTAGCTAACGTTAGTTAACTTTAGCTATTATTTTGTACCTACTAACGGTAGTTCAACTGTTCTCAGAGGTCTGGGGAAACACTGTCAAAAAAATCTGGGTCATGACTAAAAACACAGAGGAGTTGTCACAGCACATTGTGATTATATCCGGCTCGAGGCATGTTTAACACAATACTTTGCTCTGCCTCTGTTTCTTAGTGAGATCTTTGTGTCCTGCTATTTGATTGATTGGACCAGTCAGCTGAAATCACAGGCATTTGTGTGGTGATGGTGGTCTTTGTCTCCCACTGACTGCCCTCCATCTGAACAGCACACCGATGTATGACGTCATATGTGCAGAAGCTATTGACTTGTTTTCATTCCCAGGGCATCAAATATGGCAGCATGGTCAGTGGCCATCAGCGTCAGTTTCCTACACACAAGGCACCATTTAGCGTCTGTATTGACCTTTCATATTACTCCAATGAAAGCCCAATCTCAGAACCCAATGACTATCATCTATGGCAATAAAACCTCTGGGGGTGAGGACCAATATTTCAGGCTGATCCGGCGTAGCCAATAGATATCTGAGCCCAAGCTTACTCCTACATACGAAGGAGTATATATATATCTATAAACAGATATCTGCATATGAATGCAAGATAATTCGTCAGATGATAGGCACTTGGTTTCGAGATTGCATTTGACCTCTTAACACGGACAGACGGACAGTTTTTACATTTCTCCTTTCCCACAGGTCAAGAGTCTGGGTGTCATCCTCGACAGCACACTTTCTTATACTTCTCATATCAACCACATAACTCGGTCATCCTACTTCCGTCTCCGCAACATCAACCGCCTCCGCCCTCATACCTCACACAGCTGCCATCCTGGTCCACATGTCTCGTCTCCTCCCGGCTTGAGTACTGCAACTCCCTCCTGTTCGGTCTTCCACAAAAAACTCTCCAAAAACTACAACTGGTACAGAATTCAGCAGCTCGTATCATCACAAGGACCCCAGCCACTCACCACATTGCACCCGTCCTGCAGCAGCTCCACTGGCTCCCCATCACACACTGTATCCAATACAAGATTTTACTGCTCATCTTCAAGGCCATTCACAACCTTGCCCCTCCGTATCTGTCTGGCCTCCTCCACATTAGCCGTGTTTCCATCAGCCTGTTTAGATGTGCATCTAGAAGTATCGCATCGGAAAATTATGATGGAAACACCAAAATTCGAATTGAAATCCCCTGATTCGCACAAACTAAAATACGCTCGCTTTAGCCGGGTTTTGGTTGATTCGAAAAAATGTTGATTCGCAAAATGGGGGATGGAAACATTTATGTTCGAATTAAGTCTGACGTGGCGCACCTCTCTCCATGGTGATATCCACACTGGGAAGGCGGTAATGCATTTACAAGCTGGTTGCCAAACACCAGAAAACATAGAAGAAGAAGAATGTGAGACTTGTTTTGTTTCCGGTTCGTAGTTCGTAGTTTTCACCAAAGTTCGTACATTTAATGGAAACACACAGGATCCGTATTTCTTTTAATGCGCATTTCCCAATGATTCGAATCACTTTTGGATGGAAACATAGCTACTGCCACACCCGCTCGCACACTCAGATCCTCTTCCTCCATCCACCTCTCCGTTCCCCCTGCCTGGCCATGGGGAGCAGAGCATTCAGCTGCTCTGCTCCCCAGCTCTGGAATTCACTCCCCCCTGACCTCGGCAACATCACATCTGTCAATCTGTTCAAATCCAAACTCAAAACACATCTGTTCAGACTTGCCCATTCCACCTGATCAAATGCACTGTTCTTACACTGTCTTACTGTCTTCCCCTCTATTTTAATGTATTTGTATGATGTTTTGTATGCTGTGTTTCTTGTCTGATGTATGCTTTTTTTTTTTATCTTTGCTGTAAGGCAACCTTGAGTGGCTTGAAAGGCGCCCTAACAAATAAAATGTATTATTATTATTATTATTATTATTATTATAGTTTACCTGCCGTTGAAACATGATTAGTCAATGCTACTTGGACTATACACTAAGGATAGACCGATATATCGGCCGATATTTGAGTTTTTTACTTGTATCGGCATCGGCCGATACGCGCGTGGGTTCGCGGATTTATTTTTCCCTGGCATGATTTACAGACAGGCATCCACGGGCAGCTCTGTGTTGCCGGAAGACCCTGCAGCGCACATGCAGCGAATCCTACTGTGTACAGTAGTTGTTTTATTTATGCTTCAGCTTAAATATTTGTTTATTTTATAAAGACATTACTGGAAGATTTAAGAGCACTGAACTCTTTTTTTTATTTGAATGTATAATAATAATAATAATAATAATAATAATAATAATATTCCACCTGTTCTACCTCGACTTTCCATCTTGTTTTAGTATTTTTTACTGTTCAATAAATGTTTCTTATTTTAAACTTGAGACCTGTAATATTTGTTATCATTGTGTCATTTTTTTGATGTAAATTGAGGGAGCAAAAGCAGTATCGGCCCCAAATATCGGCTCAAGAAAATCGGTCCAAAAAGCAGTCCATAATCGGTCATCGGCTAAGGGTGATGGAAAAAAATCGGTATCGGCATCGGCCCTAAAAAATCCATATCGGTCTATCCCTACTATACACACGGACTGCAAACAGAAACCAGAACACTTCGAGTACCAACATTTCATCACCTACTGATTCTCTATTCATATGCATAATCTGTTCATAGAGATAAAACCCATCTGTTGCAATGTCGCAAGAAAGGGCAAGAAAGTTCGAGTAGGGTGGGAAGGAGAGGGAGTGAGGAGTGGTGGATGGGTCAAACAAACACAGGACTATCACCCGGGAGACTGCTGTTCATGTTCTGTGTAAAACCTTGAAGTTCTTATACTACGTAGCATTGTTAGTAATGTCACATGACATACATAACAGACTTTATTTTTTGTCCTTAAGTTACTTAAGTCACGTAACAAATGTACTTACTTTAACCCAAACCATGGTCTTTTTTCTAAATCTAACCACATAGTTTTGTTGCCTAAATCTAAGGTAGTTTTGGATATACATTTCCTGTCAACATAGAAGTTCATTCAAGACACTATGAATGTAACGAACAGAAATTGGCACACAGACATTGAGCGCTCCACCAGAGGGTACCTAGAGCGTCTTAGTTTGAGGCATAGGCCACTAACAAAACTGCATAATTTCACGAGTAAGGAGTGAGAACGTGTTGCAATTTTATGAAATTAGCTGTCCAAAGTCATATTTAAATGACATGCAAGTGGCTTTCAAAAGTATTAATATAAGTGTGTTTGTAATCTGCATGAATCTTGTTGTCACTGTTAGCACAGGGGGGTTGAGTGTGTTTGTTCAACCTGTGGACAGAGCCAGGCTGTTTCTGCCTGTTTCCAGCCTTTATGCTAAGCTAATGCTAGCCATCTCCAGCTTTGTGATGAACAGTGCAATTGATCTTCTCATCTAACTCTCCTCAAGTAAATTTGCTTTTTAAAAGTAGTTTACATTACAGTTTGTGCTATCAAAGAAATCTCTAAGATGGCAGCAACTATAGTATGAAGTCAGCTGAGTCAATTGTCCTGATGCGTCTCCTGTCTCCTGATGCTGTTTTTTGACTTGTAGAAACATGTCTCTCTCAGACTTCAAACTTCCCACTTTTAGACAAATCCACATGCTCCTGCAACACCCGGAGGTGATTAGTTGATAACTGACTAGTGTGAATTCTCTGTTCTAGCATGATGATGATTATTATAGATCTTCTCTTCCTACAGGCCATTTTGAGATCCATTCTTTCCCTCCTCTGCCTCCTGTTATCCCTTTGTCTTTGATTGGTGTTTTTCTGTGCTTCTTTGTGTTTCTTTTTTGCTCTTTTCAAAACTGGGATATGGAGCGGCCTGTTGTTGTGTCCATGACTGAGCTTTCAAGGATGCTGGATCCACAAACTGTATAGTCTTTTGTTACACTTGAAATATTGAGCAGAGTTTATGATCGAGGCTGAACATGGCTATATAGAGACAATGGACTCATTATATCTGCCAACAGGAAATCAACTTAAGAGACACCATTTCCTACTCACAGGAAATAAGATGTATGTCAAGTCGTCAAATGAATTTCAAAATGCTGCCTGCAAGTTCAAATTGTACGTTTAAGATGATTTTCTCAAATAATCATTGGTCTATAATTTTTTTTGAAAATAGTGGAAAATGCTGAGCAACCAAGGTGATGGCTGCAGATTGCTTGTTTGTTGAACAAAGAGCCTCAGTTTAATGGAGTGACGCCCGTGAGCTACGTATGGCACTCCCCATATGTCATCTGCAAACACACCCTCCTAATTTGGCTGTCTATTTAAGCCGCAAAATCTTCCCAGCTCTGCCTTTGCATTGTCTGTACTGCTGCCCTGCATCAGTACTGCTGCTCGCTCTTTCAGCCCCACTTCCACCCCGGCATCTACCTGCAGGCTCCAGCTAGGGGGGAAAGATTTAATCATTCCCAATATTTCGTGTAAACATATCTGCGGGGAGTGATGAGGCTGAAGTCTAGACGTCAAACTCTAACTATGTTTTCCTGTTGAAATAAACGTTTAAATGTGAGTTGTCTGACTGAACTGTCAGATAATACAAATAAAAGCATCAAATCCTCACGTATAGATTTTTTTCTTGAATAAATTAACACATCGTTTCAGCTCCACTAAATGAAACAGAGGGTGCCTGGAACGGAGAATAAGATATGGTCTTTTTCTGCAAGTACATTTATCACAGAGGCCATCTGAGGCTTTAGCATTAATGATAATAATCATCCTCATATCTACCATCAATTACTAATGAGAAATGAGATATCTGATGGTAATTGAAGGGATCATCGGTTAGGGATCAGCAATCCTAGCCCTCAATTCTTGGCAGAAGCAGCTCCAGGTTTGTCATCCTCATGTTAAGTAGCCTACCATCAGTGTGCGTCCGAAAGCCAAAACAAATACTATCAATCCTGTTAACCTTTCACAGAGACTTAGGACTTGCTCATGCATGTCCATCTGCTAAAAAGCCTGCCCCTGGGTCGCTGCGGGGTGTGGAAAACAACCAGTAGGTCGTCCTAACTGTTCAAAGTGTGGAGTGATGGGCTTCCAACAGGGACTGTGCAAGCCAAAGCAAAGAGACCTGAAGTGAATTCTAATCTCACATGCACTCAGTTACTGAACTGGCAGATAAGCTGCTGCCGTCCTGCAGGAGTGGAGGCTCAGCACAGGATGATTAATGACCATCAACTATTTTTGTCTGACTGTGTCTCTGGCTTTTTTCTTCCTCCGCTTGCTCTCACAATATAACATTACTCTTCAATGCTGTTGTTTTACATATTGACAGGTACACTTTCTCTCCGTCTCTCAAACACACACACACACACACACACACACACACACACACACACACAAACACAGGAAAAGTGTGAAATGGCATAAACTGCAGTGCCTCTGCTGCAGTGCTTTGCATTTCAGATTAATGACTGCTGTTGCTGTTTTCTCCTGAGAGGCCATAATCCTGATACGAAAAAGCCATCTGTTTGCTCAGTCAGTCACTTTCACGGTAGACAACTTTTTTTCTGATACTAACTTGTTGTTCTGTTCTGTCTCTCCAGAGATTCGCCTGTGAGGGGAAGATATGAAGTTAGTGGGCTCGCTTTGGATCCTTTCTTTTCTCCTTGTGGTAAGCACTCATTTTTTAATTTGAGGAATGCTGGAAGGTAATTGTACACTTCTCTTTGTGCCCATTATGTATGCTGCACCCGTGTGTTTAAACATAGGATTCAAATTTCATTAAATGGACATGTAATATGTTGCGGTCCAGCGGTTTTCTTTTCTCAGCAGAAAAAAAATCCCATGATTAATTTTCACTCACCATTTATAATTGGTAATTATAGTTTATAGTTAGCTTAGCTTGTTCATTACAAACTTGGATGACCCAAGAGAGAGTATGTGATCCACGACTGCACGTGTCTGCTGTTCTTACTATATACTGATCATTACTCTGTTCTGCAGATGGCGCACAGTGTATGATGCCTTGCATTTAAACTTGGTTTGGAAAGAGACACAAAATGAAAGTGTAATACCTCACTGTGCATTTGTAGCGGGTGTTTAAGTCTGCATTGTGTTGTATTCTGGACTGCACTTCCTATGACTGTCTTCCAGTGATTTATTGCCATGAAACAGACATGGCAACAGCACATCATCCATGCAAATGTAGAGGAACAAAGCATTGGTCGGCTCCAGAACGACAGCTCAAAACAATGGGTCAATTTTTCTTTCCGGAGTTTCAATAACCGCAAATTTTGTAAAACATATGGACACATATATGATTTATTATTAATACTTTGCAGAGAAACTAAATAAAAATGTGATCACAAAAAAAGGCTCCAGAATGGAAGAAAGAAGTGCAATGCATACAATTCAAATACGTCCTGACTCCAAACTCGTCAAATACAGACACTTGGTCAATGGCCCTACATGTCAAGGTATCCTGCATCAGTTTTGGATGCTCAGAGATTGCGTGTCAACACTGTGTCTTTTCAAAATAAACTTCCGTTGCTACTGGAAATGCACAGTTTCTGCTTGTTAAATGTAAATAGTATCTTCTCAAAACAAACTGAAAACATAGGTATAAAACTTCATTTTCAGATTTACTTCAGGTTTAGTCAACAAAAACACGTGTGGCTTGTGGTGTGTCTCAAATTGCGTACTTCCGTGTAGTATACTATGTGCACTATGTACTTATTGGTGTAGTGCACGAATTTCGACAGGGTAGAGTTGTCTCAAACCAAACACGGCCGTTGTGCACTCACCGGAAATGACAACCACAAATTAGCTAGTTAGCAAACTAGCATTAGCATTCGCGTTTTTGTTTGCGGTACCAAATCATTACAGACTGATAAATTAACCCAATAAACAAGCTGCTGGCTTATACCCGACAACAGTATAGTGGTGCTTAGTGCAAAAAAGACACATGTTTTTGTACAATGCAGCGACATTCACGGTTGCACAGTCCTTGGCTGCTATTTCCAGTTTGAAAAGTGGTCCCTCCTCTTCTGCTACGTAGCCAAGATGGCGACCATTGAGGGCGAGAAGTGTCCATAGTTCCACACTCAACTTCTTGACCGTTTTGAGTGCACCATCCAGGTACTCATAGTGCACTGCATTTTTCCATACTTCCTAGTGTGAATGCACTTATGCACTCAAAATATTAAGTGTAAGTACAGAAGTACACGATTTGAGACACAGCATAGGTTTAGAAAAGGCTTAAAATAAGCAAGTTTGTCAAAAATGTAATGTAAGCCATGTGACATACATCACTAGCATAGGACATACTAGTATACATTCTCCAGTACTTGGAGCAGTCAGAACTTAAACACCACAAGTGTTCATCTGTAGCCTTCGAATCTAAAGTCTGATCCACATCAGGCTGTACAGGTTTGTTATGTCCTGTGCATAACTTAAAACAACAGTTCTACTCATTCCTGCAACATTATGCCACGATCAGACACATACGGTATATTTAGCAACTCTATATATGGTTGTCTGTATATCCTGAATTTATTGCGAGGCCGTTGGGGGTTTGAGTGGGTGTTTTTTGGTTTGTGCTTGCCAAATGTGAAGTCTTAATCTGAGCTTGAAGGGTTGAGTCATAGTCATAGCGTGCTCAAGTATTTGAGAAATTATATCAATTAACTTAATAGGGTTTTTCCCAATCATCAGTCAAAGATGTGAATCCTCACATTTTGGTATTGTTATTTAAAAACATACTGTTTTGCCTGGTGAAGGGGATTATAATTAAACAAATCAAACTTCAGAATGTTCTTTTGATGGACTTGCAACTGTCCTTAGAAATCACAGTACACCAGTTGGCTTGAAGAGTGTTTTGTAATAAATGGCATTTTCAGCACCTTTGCTATAAATTTTGGACAGCTCAGAGACGTTATTCATCTTGTTCCAGACAGGCTTAAGAGACGTCGGCATCAGTCGTCCAGAACATGTTCACTTTGGGACTTTTGTTTTTTAAAGCTTTTACTGCAGAAAAATAGAGGTTTTCTTGAGTCATTGTTCCTTATGAAAAAAACATTCAGTTCACTATTCTTCAGTGTCAGTGTGAAATGGAAGTTTCAATTTCCTTTGCTGTTCGGCATCAAGTTTGACATTGAGGTCCAGAATAGTATCCCTGCCAAATGTTTTCTGCCTGAAGTATCTGTGCTGTCCTGCTTTATGTGTCTGTACTTTCTTTCTTGAGTGCCCTTGTCATGTTGATTCAGGAAGATGAATGAATTGTGAAAAGGCAAGGGGAGGTGTCTAAATTTTCTTTTCTTCCTGTTCAGCTCATCTATTGATATTGGTGGTGGCCTGGTGGTCGTATGTATGACGTCATTTACTTCAATGTTTGGAGTGACATCATATGTACGGCTGCTAAACTGCTACATGGGACATCAGCATTCTCACAAAGTCACTGTGTGTTTTCCTAAAGTGTTTTGCCTTTTACAGGAGTTATCAGACAGGTAAGATTTTGGTTTAATAGGAATTCCTTTAGCCTCCACAAAGACACAGACGTAGAAGGTTTGCATCTTAATTGTGATAAGGCCTGTGGAGACAATCTGCCAGGCAAAGTATTAAATTTCCTTAAATAATTCAGAAAATGCAAGTGCATGAGCCTGGCTCTCTGAGAGGCTTAATTTTCAGCCCCCCAAAATTTGCTAGATAAGTCACACTAAGATGGGCTCTTTATCCTTCAGTGAGCAGCATTATCAAAATCAGCATTTCACACTCCAGGCCTCTTCATTTTTAATGCTACCTCCAAATACAAACAATAGAGAGGAGATAAGATTCATTTGGAGAAAATCAGCTTCTTAACTTCTTTTGTGAGCTCCCAAACACACTTTAATGAGTTACGTGAATGGGGAGTGACTGGAATTTCAAAGTAGAGTGAAATCCTCATCAGATCGGCTTCGGCGACACTTCAAAAATTTTGCATGCCTATGCTTCTGTTTCAATTTTTTATCTTATATAAGTGTGCATGTCTTTGTCTGAGTGTGATAAAACTGTCAAGTATTACAAATTCAACTAACAGCATCATGCAAGATAATATTTATGTTTTCACCATGAAATTAACGCAGATCAGAGCAGCAGCTATGAAACACACCAACAGCTCCCCACCTACGCTTCTTACCATGCTCCGAGTCACCATACAACATGTTTTCTTTCCCTTCATCTCACCTCTTGTGTCGTATTGTCTCCACAGCACAGGGCAGCAGGAGGCGCTGAGTCAATCTCAGATCCATCACTCAGGCCTGGACATAGCATGACTGATGAACAGGGCCAGGCACTGAGCCAGGGTCAGTACAAATGTCTTGAGCTGTCCAAGAAAGACCACCAAGAAAACAGAACCGGTGAGAGGCCCACAGGTGTTATGACGCTGTAAAGCAGTGGATTAGGAGCTGAACACAGTTGTTATTCTTGTTTAAGGTAATGGTAGTACTGCCAGCAGGGGTTCAGCTGAGTGCTTTGCAGTGTAGGCTGTAGCTCCAGAGAAATTATGTTACTCTGACGCACATTAAATATGAGTGAAGACAAAGAAAATGTGTGTCGGTAATAACTCAGAATAGTCATTACACTTTTTTCCGTCTTCCTGTCTCGAGGAACGTTCTGTCGACCCATGTGGGACGGCTTTTTTTGCTGGGATGAGACACCAGCTGGGACGTCTGTCACACGAAACTGTCCAGATCACCCTGACCTGGACCCAACTGGTAAGAAAGATGTGCACTTCTCATGCCAATACACAACAACAAGCTCCCTAGACTTTTTAGTTCCAGTTCAGCAGGCGACACAGAAAACGATCCAATCTTCTGTGTGCGATCGAGATCAAAGGTCATGGGGCTAATTACATAAATGAAGGGCCACTGCCAGCATGGGGCTTTGGGAAGCTTGGAGGATTTTAATTTGTATTTCAGGTGTTTCCATTCAGTTTTGCTAGATATTTCCACTAGATTTTTCGAGGGTAAAGTTAGTTGATTATTACGCTATGCTCAGAGTTTTGAGCTTGTACAGGTATCAACTCATAACTGAGCAATAATTTTAACCAGTTGCAACAGTGGGGCTGGAATTGTTTTCACCTTTTGAGTGTGTGTGTGACTTCTATTGTAGCAGGAACTACCACAGAGGCCGTCTACTGGATAGATTGGCACCAAATTTTGTCATGCAGCCTTTGGTGTCATTGGTTTGTCTTTGAGGGAAATATCTGAAATTAGATTTATTGCTGATTTATTGGTGGAAACATCCCCATCAGCCTCAGCTGTACTTCCTGTTGAGTGCTTAATATGCTAAACTAAGATAATCTGTAACACCAGCATGTTAGCACCGTCTCTGTGAGCATGTTGGCAAGCCTGTTTCAGGATTTACCTCAAAGCACCGCTGTGACTCTAAGTATGGCCTTACAGAGCTGCTAGCATGGCTGTAGACCCCTTGTCTTCTCATGCATCTGTATGCACTGCGGGTTTAAAGGACAACTAGTGTAAGAGAATTTTAAACTGAATAGAAGGTGAAGTATTAGCCTATTTTGTTTTTATCAATCAGTCGGAGAGGATGGAGGGGGTATATACATATATATATATATATGTATATATATATATATATATATATAGAGAGAGAGAGAGAGAGAGAGAGAGAGAGAGAAGTAAGGAAAAAAGAGATGACAAAAAAGATAGAGAAGTCAGAGGCAGAGAGATGGGGAGAGAGAATATGAATGAGAAGAAAAAGAAGGTGTTTTTATAAGAGAGGGCTCATAAAAGATCCTCCGAAAATGCCTGTGACATTAAGAGCCCCCCTATGGCTCCTTATTTGAAAGCCGATGCTGCTCATATGAGGCTTCAGGGGGAGGCGTACAGTTGGAAGTGGATGCTGAACAGTTGATGAGCTGTCGGCGAAGAATAAGCAGTCGGGCTACGGTTGTTGTTGTCAGGACTGTTGGATCTCATTCTCGGCCCAGTCATGGAGCTACAGTACATGTGGTTTTTAAACCTGACGTTTGAGAATTTGCCAGAAAATGTCTCCAAAGATGGAATTTTATGTTTGACATAACGTTTGATGATGTGTGCCAAGTTGAATTATTTGCAGTCTTTCGGTAAAGCCAAGGTTCAGGGTCCAATTTATGTGTTTGGATGATGCCAACATACTACTGCTGAAAAACAAAGACAGAGCCTCAGGACGTAGAGATTCTCTACTGGACATGAACCACTAACAGAAGCAATAATGTGCCTAGAAGTAATCATTGATGGATTATTATGTTTTTTGATGCTGCTGTAAGTCATTGTGGGTTTTTTTTCTTTACAGAAAAAGTGACCAAATACTGTGCCGAATTCGGTAACTGGGTGCACACTGGGTCCACATGTCACCCAGCTTTAAAGGACAAATCAGAGGTATTTGGTTATTGGCTGTTTTGCTGTAAGTTACAGAAGAATCAGATGAGACAGATGTACCTGTTCATGCTAAGCTCTCTGTTTTTTTTTTTTTTCCTCAGAGGGAAGTCACTCATTTTTTAAAGGATGTTGCTGGAGAGCTGACCACAGAGGCTGTAGGAGTTGACACAGAAAAAGATGGTGTCGTGGAAATAATGATCCTCGAGAACAGAAAGAAATGCTCAGAGAAAATGACGCAAGACCCACCTTATAACAACTCAGGTAGTGCTCATGAGTGACTCTGGTCTAGTGACAAATTATTATATTATGTGTCAACATGATTTTTACATGATGAGGTTTCGTGTTGGACAAACTCATGAACAAACCTGCAAACATTTCTTTGTGTTTTTTTGTGATTATTGGTAGGGGTATGTGTGATACCCTCGCTAGTCAACACCAGAAACCAGCCAGTTAAACTTATCATTAATGTTGTTATTATTTCATGCATTTATTTTATTTATTTAGTTTATTTGATTTATAAGAGGTCAGTGTGCAATGACATTAATCATTTACAAGAAGTGAAAACCTGTTTGCACCAGATTTAGTGAAACCCTAATTTCCATCTGTAGTCCTACACATAACAAGTAGACACAATAGATAAAAATAAAATTCAAAGTCCAATGTAGACTACAGTAAATCCATGTGCCTAACATAATTAAGTTGGTGTCATGTTTTGTACACACATTTAAAATACAATTTGGTTAATAAAAATGTGATTAACGAGTTCAAAAGGCTCTAATACACAATGTTTTTCTCTAATACACAATGTTTCTCTGTAAAAATTAAACTGTGCTCAGCTGTGACTGTTTTTTTGAGTGTTTCTGTTTTCGATTAGTCCAAGTTAAAACTTCCATTCAAACGTAAGAGATATTAGTCATTTGAAACATCCCCGTTGTTGGTGTTACAGGGCTGTACTGCAGTCGTAACTGGGATGGCTGGCTGTGCTGGGACGATACTCCAGCAGGAACCTACGCCTCTCAAAACTGCCCCACTTATTTTAGCAACTTTGACCCCACAGGTGAGCAGAGAGACTAAGGGGGTGATCACACAGAAATGAGACGCTAGAGACGCGGATGCTTCAAAGATGCTTGAAATGCTGGAAGCATTTGCGCGAAAGCTACTGGTGTCTGACGCTCAAAGAAGTTGAAAATATTTTAACTTTTCAGTGTCTACGCGCATCTATAAAGAAGCGTCTAAAAAGAAGCGTCTAGAAAAACGCGCGCCTAAAAAGACGCCGGAAAAACGCCTGTCTAAAAAGACGCTTGAAGGCCGGTCAGACGCGCCATATCATAGGAAAACAATGGTTTTACTGGCGTCACGTTTCTAGCATTTCATCTTCCTCATCTTCCTCATCCCTTAAGTGTAGTTCACATTACAAGATTTTCACCCTGATTTTGTGTCGCAGAGACTATCGTAATCTTTTGCGTGTTCATACCTGGTGACGTGTGTTTCTGTAATCGGGAGTCTCGCCAACTACGTTACAACCTGTGTGTGCACACCACAAGATTTCTCCACCGAGCCCTCGCAGACAGAGGCATGGATATTCTTCCCAGTGTTGAATCAGATCTGCCTCCAGGGCCTGGGTCCAAACACAATGCGCTCGGCGTGATCCTGTGGACGCCGCCATTGTTGTTGTTGCTTGCCGGCTTGTCAGTGTTGCCAGATCTTGGGAGAGAAACAAGCAACCAGGGCTATGGAAACAAGCCCAAAAGAAGCGACTATCATGCGTTTAAATAACTTATTAGACGGATATATATAGAGAGAAAGGCAACGTTTAGAGAGCAAGCCCAAATAAGCAACTCCACTTTAGAAACAAGCCCAAAGTCACGGCTAATCAGCAGATCTGGCAAGTGGCAACCCTGAGGCTTGTCCTCCTCACATTTCTTCCGTCCTCCTGCGTGCTGACGTGGGACGTATTCCATCTCTCATTGGCTGATGCTCTTCATCAGTCATGTCAGACTTCTCCAGTTTTCTAGCATGCCAGATATCCAGTCCCAGTCACAGACGAGGGGGGGACTTGCTCGAAGGCTTGTTCACATATGAGGACTCGTCGTAGCAGACTATCTGCCGACTCACCTCCGACCCAAGGCGGCTCTCAAGATCCTCTGCGATGTCAAAATCGCGGTGAAAATCATGTAATGTGAACAAGGCTTTAGGGAGTTGCTGCTCTGCTGATATCTTCTTACCCTCACATGATAGATTCACCTTTAATCCTCTGTTGACTGTATTTAAAGAAGTTTGACTTAATCATCTCATCATTGCTTCTTTCCAGAAAAGGCAACTAAGTACTGCGGAGAGGATGGTACGTGGTTTCACCATCCAGAGTCCAAAAGGATTTGGACCAATTACACACTCTGCACAGCATCCTATGAGAAGAGACTGAGGGTAATGTGTTGCTGTCGACATAAACTATCCATCCTGCATGATCAAACAAAGCATACAGGTTTAGTACCGCTGGGTCGGCTTGCAAGTTCAGGACATATGGTCCCCCCTTAGTATGTAGTTTCCACTACTCAGAACATATACAGCATCATTAATAAGAGTGGGATCTCAGAGGGTCAGCCAGGGTCGTGTAAAGGTTTGTATTACGCAGAGATAAACCATAATAGGCACATATGGGAGCAGCACCTCTGGATCCAGTTGACAGTTGGTAAAGCAGCGTTAAGATACAAAAGGGCATCAATTTAGACTGAACTGAAGGATGTTCCTAAAGTGAGTAACACTCTGATTGAGACAACAACAACAAGAACAACATGTCTGCTGCAAAGACTAGTGGTGCTCCCAGCTTGGGTGGGAGGCAGGTGAGGGATCAGTAATAGGACACATTCCTGCACCTTTCTTTGAGAATTTGTAGTGACAGATGAAGTTGGATGTTGTGCTGGTTGTGTCACTGATTGATCATCATCGACCACATCATCCTTGAACTCAGTTGTTTTTGTTTTTGGACTACAGTCGTCCCCCTGTGTGATAACTGCCTCGTGCATTGGCATCTGTTGGCATGCAGCATCCTAGTGGGTTGCCAGGTTTGCGCACATGGCATTATAAATCACCCAATCGTGTTTTAAAAACAGAATTTAACTTACTCGAAAATGCCTAGAAAAAAGCAAATATATATTAAAAAGCAAGATCTTTTCAAATAATCTGTCTCAAGTCTAAATCAAGTCTCAAGTCCTCAAATTTGGAGCTCAAGTCGTGACTCGAGTCTCCCAGTCCTCCAATCTAAACAAGAAAATAGGTTGCTTATAATTGCTTTTTTCTACAGTAACTACAACAGTACAGTATATGAGTGTTTTCTGATTTGGCAAACCTGTCATCACTACGGCACTGTCTGTGAGTGCCTTCCAAAACTGTTTCAAATTAACGGATATGGTTTGTTATGGAAAGAGAATGCGAACAGCTGCTTGTGCCTTTGATTCTCCTCACACTAATTAAGGTAGCACTGCACTTTTTCCTCAATTAATATTCCCTAATAATTAAATTCTACAGTCATCTATCATCACTCCTCCCTGCTAAGATTTTATTGGATTATAGTTAAACCGTAGCCCTCTGTTTGCCCTCATCTAAACAATTAGTGTAGTTTAATTTTCCCGGACAGTTTGACTCAGAGCTTTGGCTTGTTATTTCTCTTAATTGTCTAAATAATATTATGCAATGTTGATTTTTTTTTTTTTTTTTTTTAATTGCAGAAACTGAAAATGCTTGAGAATAAATACAAATGCCTCCTGAGGATAAGTCGAGACCCACCTTTTAACAGATCAGGTACATGAAACTCGCCGTGTAACTCTGCCTGCCTCATGTTGGTACGTCTAAAAGGCCTGTAACCGTGTGTCATCATGTTTTTGTGGCCTTGTTGACGCTGCAGGGCTCCACTGCAGTCGTAACTGGGATGGCTGGCTGTGCTGGGATGACACTCCAGCGGGAACCTACGCCTCCCAAAACTGCCCGGATTATTTTTTTGACTTTGACCCGACAGGTGAGCAGTGTGCCTTAAGAAATTTGTGGTTTTATGGGTCTGCTGATATTGCGTTAACCTCCTCTGACCTCAATGTCCTTTTTTAAAAGAAGATGGACTATAAAGTTGCTCTGAGGATTAGTTATTGAATCTAATGGGAACAAGGTTTATCGACACAACTGCACAGATTTATAGAGCAGTGGAAAACATACAGTATATTTATCACATAATTGCTCTTTTTTAGAGAAGGCAACTAAGTACTGTGGAGAAGATGGGCAGTGGTTTCAGCATCCAGAGAGCAATAAGACTTGGACCAATTATACACTCTGTGCTGTCAACACAAAGCAGAGGCTGAAGGTAATTCATCCTGACATACTGTGCATCTCAAGAGTTATTGTACAGATTATGCATAGACATTTCTGGTAATTAAATTTAGCAATACTGCTGCTATTCTGCAGGATTGATTTAGAAATCCAGGAAGATGTGCAAATAGTTGAAAAAATGCATTTTTTTGGTGGGAAAAATAATTCTGATTTATACTGTCACTGTCAGTTAGACTTACTGCGATTTTAAAAAGGGTGAGTTCATTAAATGAATGCGACATTCAGAGCACATCTATGATTCAGAGTCTAGGGCAGGATAGTCTGCATACGGTTCTCAACAGGAAGTTGGCTGAGCCGGCAGCTGGCCATTGATGTTAATAGTCTCTTTTACACTGCCAGATTTTCGGTGAATGTTTGGTTGTTTTGCTGGCAAGCTGTGAGTGTTTAGACACACAGAGCCGGATTGGCAAGTTGATCCGAGGTGCCCACTTTTCTGCCTCGTAGGGTAGTCATATTGGCGGAACCTTTTTGGTTTAAAAAGAACGAGGTGGCCTTCTGCCACAGGAGGGGCTGTTGATGACTTGTGGGAGGAGCTGTTGATTACGCTGCACGTGCGAGCCACTGGCGGTGGATAAACAGGAAACAGCTGATAGCAGGAATGAGCAGCTAGTAGCAAGAGGGAAACGCAAACCTGACAGACACTGTAAAGATGAGCAACTGGGGAGACAAGGAATTGCACGCCCTCCTTGTCCTCGCAAACGAAGAGGCCATTAACCGTCAAGTGATGGGAACGGTGAAGAACGGGCCAGCTTATGAGAGAATCGCCAAAGGACTGACCAGCCGCGGCTTCCCTCCCACGTCACTGTTTACGTCACACGCTGAGCTACACGTTTTGTTACTTGCTCACGCCCCCCATTGCCCCGAAAAAGGCGCATTCTGTATGAACAAAAGTAGGTAGGCGGCATTTTGCTGCACTCCCCGATTTTGTTTTTATACTGCCAATGCTGAAAGAAGACAGATTGGGCTTTCCTGCAAATTTGCACAATTCCTATTTAAAAAGGGGCCGGGCTAATGGTGCTAACCATGGATGTATAAAGACAACTACAGTGTTGGAGGGAGGCCCTGTTCATTCCTATGAAAGTTGTTCAGTGGCTCATGAAACCCAAAAAGTTCACCTGCCTCGTATAAAATTACCGGGATGATCCGCACTGCTTCAACACTGTGTGGATCATAAAGCGGGCACGCTAGAGACCTTCGCCGGCCGGGCCAGCTACTTCCGGTTAAGTGCTCCACTTACTTTAATTAATCATACAGCTGTTCTAGACTTTCTAAATGTTACTGGACAGAGTGAAACAAGTCATTTTACTGAGCCTCAAAAAATGATCAAGTGATGTCCCCTTTGGCCATGTAAATGTAAGGGAGTGAATACTTGATGGATGTAATTACACTGTTTGGCCACTATGAAAACTGGCTTCAAAGCCTTCACTCTTTCCAGGGGAATGGTCTTAATAAACAGTGCTAACAACGACTACAGTGCTGACAGAGCTAACATTTTACCTGGGGTGAAACTAGAGGGTGGGCGTTATACTTTCTTATATATATATATATATATATACTTTGTCCTGATATCAGTGGTAGCTGCTACACGAGTGGACAGAGAAGCTCAGATTACAACACACACAGACGGGGATGACTTCTTTATCTACTCAGGATACATACAGCTCCTGTAATGACACAGCAATAGAGAAGCAAAATGGCCAATTTCAGTGTAATATAATTTGCTGGGCTGCTGTAACAATGCAGAAAATAGCACACACATAGTTTGTTTCTTTCCTTTGTTCTTTCACTGTTAACAAAAGAGTCTTCAGCTGCATGTCTTGCTATACTCTCCATAGCCTCACTGCTAATTCCGTGATTGATTGTGACTCTGAGTATGTGTGTGTGTATTTGTGTTTGACTAAAATGAAGGCAGCCGCCCAGTTCTCAGGGGACGCTATAGTGGAGTCTGCTGATGAGGCCACAGTCAGCCCCATGGTTAACCCAGAGGAACAGGAAATTGTGAATAAGAAAATCCTTGACAGCCAGTACAAATGCTTCGAGAAGATGAATCGAGATGTACCGTATAACAAATCAGGTAGAGATGAAATTCTTCTGAGGCTCATTGTGATTTTTTTTAGTTTTTGCACTTCTCCTCTCCAGATGTTTAAACTCTCTCTGTTGCCGCGTGCCTGTGTCACAGGGCTCCACTGCAGTCGAAACTGGGATGGCTGGCTGTGCTGGGATGACACTCCAGCGGGAACTTACACCTCTCAAAACTGCCCTAATTATTTTGCTGACTTTGACCCGACAGGTGAGAAGCAGGACTCAAGAGTGTTGCTCCTCTGACACTCTGTTGACTGTTTTCCAAGAACTATAAAATATTAATTGCTATGAGGATGAATTATTGAGGCTAACAGAACCTGAATATATGGACACAACTCTATGAACGTGAAGACATTTGGAGAATATGCATGCATTACTTACTTTCAGAAAAGGCCACTAAGTACTGTGGGGAGGACGGGCAGTGGTTTCGCCACCCGGATACCAACAGGACTTGGTCCAACTACACACTCTGTATTGAAAACACCGAGGCAAAGTTAAAGGTAATTTATTTAAAATAAAGCAGCCTGCTATCATAGATCGTCTGCATTGTGGTCACCTTTTTCTTGCATGGAGTCCTCTGGTATTTGGAGAGTAGGCAGATAGGCCGTAAATGTGGAAACTTGAAAAACGTAGTCTGATGTAGTTGCCCATAAATATTGTACCAGACACCAATATTAACAGGAATTCTGTTTCCAAAACACATTACTCTCCTACAGTGAGTTCCACAGAAATATTTAGAGATGGAAAGTCACGTGCATGCTGTCTGTCCCTGAGGCTATACAGTTGTTATAAAACAAAGGCCTGGTAGAGGAGCCTCCCTGCAAATAGTCTGGTGTTGACACCATCACATATTAGAAACCTGCTTATCACCAAAAGCACCAGACTGCCATTAACAATGTTTCCCACATGGAGACCAGACTGGTCCAACCCAGAGCTCTTTCCAGTATTTTGCCAGAAGGGACATCAGAGACACACTCATGAACTTTAAACATTCATGCACATGACTTTTAGGCGTTAAACACTTGTTCGCAGATTGTATTCATTCAGTAATTGGTTGATTACATGAAAATATATTGTGCCAAATTTCTCTTCACGCCAAATCCAAGCCAAAAGTGCCTTCTAAGACATTTTCACAAGTTTAAATTTTCTGGCTTTCCTTTTGTAAACTCCATTTTTTATGCTGAAGATTATCTGACAAGTATCCAAGGAAATTAAAAAAACAACAACTCTATTATGCTCTCCCGTCTGGAACAGAGAAAACGGTCAATTGCAAATAACAGCGACTTGTAAACAAAACCTCTGCGAGAAACTCTGTCGAGTCTCCAGTTGGTGTACTACGCAGCTGTCCTGGCAAACCCGGGAGAAAGACTCAAAAAGTCTGCTGATCAATCAAAACTAGAGATCAGCTGCTCCATCTGTTACCACAGAAACCTGATCTTTGCTGACTCAGCCTCCCCAGCTTCAGGAAAGTTCTTAGAACAAACAGCCTCAGCAGTATGATCTCAAAGAGAAACTAAGAAAGTGCACTCAGTAGAGAGCAGATCTCCACCAGGTGTGTCTGGGTCATGTGGGTGGGGAACAGGGGGTGCAGGGCTGCCTTTGTGTCCAGCATGTATGCATTACAGTAGTGGAATGAAGGGGAGACAATATGCATGTTACATTATCATGGTGTAGCTAGCATAGATGGGCTATATGGAGACAAACCTTGAATGCAGTGTCCAATAAAATCTCTCCCAAACAACATTTAATCTCACTCAGTTGTCCCTTCTGCCTCTGTTACTGTCAAGGTGGTAGCACAGATAACAAAAACAGGGATTCATTCCTCTTGTATTGTGCCTAACTTTAGTGGATCAGAGTAAACCAGGTGTAGAATTAATCTGCAGATGCTCCGCTTCAAAATGAGACCAAACTTTTCTATGGATGTCAGTTTATGAGCCATGAAGGCTAAAATGTGTCCTGCAACAGACCAGATGAGGCTTGCTGTTTCTAGCCAAGCCTATTTTGGGAAATATCATTTGCTATGTAATTTTGTTGATCACCTCCACCCCCTGCCAGTCAGTTAGGCAGTCAGTGACTCTAAACAGTCAACAAAACAGGTTCTTCAAAATTCACCACAACCAAGAGAGGTCCTTGCACATATAAATGTGCACCATAAAAATAAGGCTGATGGGTATGGGGTGCAGTTTGTAAAGTGGCTCTCACTGAAATTAACAGTAACATTTCGCCACATTTAGCTTCAAATGTTTAAAAAAGTGATGTGAATTTTTTTTTTTACCACACTTTTTATCACATTTACAGCAATATTGGAAATATGTTAAATATAATGTCACAGTTAAATCTAAATGTAGAATGTTAAATCTAAATGTTGCATCTAAATCTAAATATTAAATGTTAAATCTAAAGCTAAATGTTAAATCTAAATGTTGAATTTAAATGTTAAATCTAAATCTAAATGTTAAATCTAAATGTTAAATGTTGAATCTAAATGTTAAACCTAAATCTAAATGTTAAATGTTGAATTTAAATGTTAAATCTAAATCTTAAATCTAAAAGTTAAATGTTAAACCTAAATCTAAATGTTAAATGTTGAATTTAAATGTTAAATCTAAATCTTAAATCTAAAAGTTAAATGTTAAATCTAAATCTTAATGTTAAATCTAAATGTTAAATCTAAATCTTAAATTTAAATGTTAAATTTAAATCTAAATGGTAAATCTTTAACATTTAGATCAACAGGGGTGTACAAATAGTGGTGTAGTTCTATCCTTTGCAAGTTTCTACCAAATTTCTCTAAATCTGTCGATCCTGAGTCTTTACAATCTTATCTCACTGTCCCCAGCAGCAGATCATCAGATATTAATGTCTGTTTTTTCCCTATTAAGAGTTGTGTCCACAGTAAAATGTAAAATGTAATATTAATGCCACTTTATTTAGTGCCAAGTGTCACACCCTGAGTTTTGTGTGAAAATGCAAACTATTGAGGACCTTGATTTGGATGTTTCTATGCACAGAATTCTCACAGAAAACAACATGTGACATATCAAAGACAATCAGATTTATAAGTGGTAATGTTACACGTGTTTTCTCTATCTTTTTTCCTTCTCTTTTTGTTATTAACAGTCAGCGTACATCCTGTTTTACATGGCAATTGTGGGTCATGCTCTATCCATAGCCTCCCTGCTCATCTCTTTGGCCATCTTCTTCTACTTCAGGTAATAAATCAAGAACTATTTAGCTGCAATTGCACTGGTTTGATATTGGAGATTGTATCAATGTTGTAGTACTTGAGACCGGTCTCAAGACCACTTCTTGATGGTCTTTTACTTGGTGTTGTCTATCTACACACTGTTTGTCATAGAAAATTAAAAGGAAATTCCCACACATAAAATTCACCTCTGCAATGCCCTTTTGATTATTTTATCAAGACATTTCTCATGGTACACTTCAACATATGCATGCAAAGAGGTGAATGAAGATGAATCTTCATCAGTTTCTGTTGGTGTTTTTATGGGAATGTAGATCTTTCAGATCAATTTGAAGAGTGCCTATGGTTTACATGTTACATGTCATGCAGTGTGGGACTGACACTGGTCTGGTCTTGGTCATGACTTGGTCTCGGTTTTGGTAGTCTTGACTTAAACACTGCTTTGTAATTTGAGTGAATGTTTAGGATGGCTGTAATGAGATGAAGCTGATACACTTGATGAGTAATCGACGATGAGTAAATGGCAGCTTTGCCCTTAAAGGCTCAGACATGTTATTGCTATTATCAGTGGATCTGACAGACACACAGATGGTGTTGAGTGTTCACTACAGTCTCCTCCAACCATTTCATTACTCATCATGGGCAGTAGCTTGGTCTTGGTCTTATTTGCAGTCAGTGATATCTCCATTCTGTCCGCAGCAGAGTGAATTTTGCAGCTTTTTAACACCAGAGCCACACAAAAGATTTTACAGTGTAAATAAGTGGTCGTGTCACATTTAAATACAATCAGAAAGACTGACTGTTTATTCACTGCTCTGGGGAAAGTCACATTATCTAAGTGTTTTGAAAAACTCTCTTGGTGTAAACATTGGCACAGTGTTAAATTAAAACTTAAGGCACTAATCAGAAAATTATTACTATCTTAGCTGCTGTCACAAATGAAGGCAAACCATCGAGCTGAAAATACTTCTGCTGCTTCACAGAGTGTAATTTACACACAACCGTCACTAATTTCATGCCAACTTGGCTTCTTTGTGCTGCACATTTATTCCACGGATATTTAGGATTCAAAAGTGGAGAGCTGTGACGTCCATTGAATGCGTAGGCACTGTGCTCTTATTAGAAGCATGTGCACCTGAGCGCACTGCTCATTAAGGCTGTTCATCCCCATGAACTGCTTAATCCCAGAGGGAAGAGGTGCACAATTAAAGGAGATGCTGCTGCTGAAATTCAACTAGATAAGAGTTTAGAATAATGAAGTGGATAAAGGGAAGATAGGTATAATATTCGGTGTGAAATTTAGAAGTGAAGAAGCGTGAGAAAAAGTTGGCAGTGTGCACATTGTTTGAACTTTATAGTTTTTTTTTTTTAGGAAGGGATGAACTTGATCGGCATTACACAATAAGGTTCTGCAAACCTTGGATGTGTCTCACTTGTACGTTATTATGTATGGGGATATGTTGAATCCTTACATTTTAACAACACTGTAGTTAAAAGTGTCGTTAAATTCAGGCACAAATACCACCTGGTCATGGTTAAATAAGATTATATTTTGGCTAAAATACCTGGTTTTGGGGGCTGGAAATGGAAAAATGGAAATCCCCGCCAACTGGTCGCTATAAAAGACTCAGGTTTGGTGCCAAAAATGACGATGGAAACTTAACAATGACTCGCTAAAACACAAATGGAGTGAGCTAGTTCAGGGAGTCAGCTCAGGTTGCGCTGATTCATACACACACACACGTCATACCTCACTCTCCAAATGTCATTTACAAAACACACCCTTCCAATTTCGAGGTCTGTTTAAGCTGCAAGAATTTCCCAGCTCTCCCTGTGCCTTGTCAGTGCCGCTGCTGCCCTGCATCTGTATTGCTGCCTGCTCTTTCAGCCCCACCTCCACCCCAGCATCCACCTGCAGGCTAGGGGGGGGGAATGTTTAATCATCATTCGCCAATATGTAAACATATCTGCGCAGAGTGATGAGGCTGGAGTCTAGAGGCCAAACTATAACCATGTTCCGCTGTTGAAATAAACATCTCAAATGAGTTGTCTGAGTGGATCAGTTTTGTTGGTCTTGTACAGTGATTTGCAGCTTGGCAGGCGTCTTGTCATCCACCTCCTGATGACAAAATTAGCTCATGTACTATGTCATTTTAGAATGGTTGATATGTTACGTATGAAACATGTGAATGTATTTGGGTTTGCAGAAACATACACTGCCGACGTTTTCCTCTGGCGACTGTGCTGTTTTATAAACCTGAATACAGAGCCCAGGGGAGAGAATCAACTTCAGGTTCTTAAACAATATTTGAAAAAGTGTCTTTGTTGGCGCTGTTGTTCATGAATGTTGTAAAAGTCAACGTGCTCAAGGGTTTTGACCTCCTTAATGCAGCTGTTATCCAGAGCAGATTTTGCACGAGACCCTCAGTTTGCTGCAAAGTTTTATACACACTCGTAAATCTAGCTGCTGTGTTCAGGGCGGGCGTATTATTGCAAAACCCCATGACCCACTGAGAGTCACACTGAGCTACACAGAAACTCAGTGGGACATTCACAATCCATCAAGATCAAAGTTCCAACAAATTAAGATCTTAATAAAGTAATAATGTCATTGGCTTAGAGATTTTTTTGTTTTCTTTGTAACCATGATTTGCCCCATTTATAGCCAAAACAGTTTAACTATTGGAGGCTCATTGTTGTATTATAAGATCCAGATGTGAAGCTTACAGTGGTATGCGATGGCGTACAGCTGCACTACTCTGTTATTTACAACTCTACATCAACACTGTCAGGATTCCCAGATAAAAATACTCCAGCTTGCCGTGGAAAAACAGATGTGGTTGAAAGGCCGACCCTGAAAACGTTAGGGCAGTCCAAGCGACGCTGCCATGAGGACTCAGCCTGTGTTTTGACATCCCCTTTTAGATAAAACCCCTGGTATATAAGCATTCAGCAGCTCCTGCATTTTCTTTTATGTCTGGCGCTGAAGTGAGGCTGTTTTTCCTGTCGGAGATAACCACGGCCTCTGAATAAGACAGTGAAAATGTGCCATTGTGTCCCAGCTTGAGGAAATGTAGCGCTATTCCTGTTTTTCATGTATCTCTGGGGGGTTTTTTATGACTCAACAGAGATAAAATTGGCCATGAGCAATAAAAGGATATAACTTATTAAATTGTCGAGGACACATTTATAGGAGGCTATATTCTGCAAAATATATTTGGTACAAGGTTTCATTCAGCTTCATACACGCTGCAGTGAGCTGCGGCACATTTGATGGCTGCCCTGGAATTAAAACATCATTTAACCATTAACAACAATAATATGCTACTGCATATGAATGACTTGTTACAATTTTGATAATAGTTATTTTCACTTTGCCTGTCAAGCATTTCATTATGTTATTAATTCTGGAGTGGCCCGCCAAAGTAATGAGGACCACCCTCAGGATCTATTTTGCATTATTTAACAGTACTTCTAGCCTGAACAATACAGAGCATTTAGAGGGAATGCAGCTCATTGATCCCATTGATTTTTTTAGCAACCACAAAGGAATTGTGAGATGAAAGCTCCCAATAATTTGATATTTTACAAACTTTTAGTCTGCCATTCACTTTAATCCTGTTCACTTCGTCACTTGTGGCAAGTTTTTTTGTCTTTTTTAAGGTTGTGTTTTTGTGTGTCTTAAGAGATTTTTCATTATCACATCATGTCCTGGTATGTCAAGTCAATCATGGCATCTCTCTTCACACAGGAGTTTGAGCTGCCAAAGGATCACCCTGCACAAGAACCTCTTCTGCTCCTATGTGCTCAATTCAGCGCTCACTATCATCTACCTCATAGCAGTGGTCAATGATACCGAAGTGGTGGACAGAAACCCGGTGAGCTCTGTCAAATATTTACCACCAGGACTTCCACATATGTGACTGCTCCCACTGACATACATGAGCATCAACTGTGGGAATGGAAACATCTCTCTTTTTTTAAAGTTTACATTACAGGGCTCAATGCTCAATTCTTTCCCAGACCGATATTTGGGCTTGGACTGTTTACATTCATGTTTGAAGTGACCCATATCTGACATCAGTGTGAACAGATCTCTGCCTTGAAAAGGCTCACATGCAACAAATAATGTCACACACATGCGCGTTGGAGCAAAAACAAAAAACTGCAAGCTTTATTTGCTGGATGATCACCATAGCAGGAAGGTCCAATGAGTCATTCTGCAAAATAATTAGCCGTGTGCTCTTATCTGAGTACGTAGCGTATTTTCGGAGAAATGGTCCTTTACAGCAATGGGTGTTGGTTTTCGGGATAACACGCTGTCATACAAATATCTCTGTCAGCACCTCATGACCATGCTGTCACGGCATGTAGGCAAGCTGTCACCATCAGAAAGCATTTGGCAGTCTGGCTCCATGGCGACTGTGGCAGCCTACTGCAGCAGTGTTATGGCAGAATTCGGTAGTTTTAGCGGACCGCTCCGACACTAGTGAGTGATCTGCGCCTATGCAGTGAAGCATGATGATAAAACCATGGATGAATAAGAACAACAAACACAAATTGCGATATGATCGTTCTCACAGGGATCAAATGGCCACTGATCTGATATGAATCAGATTTAGGACCACAAATGAAAGAGGCTCAGATCTAATTGGAAAAAATCAGATTTCTGTGTCCACACTACACTGAAAGATGACATCTGTGTCTCATGAGAGCAAAGACAATGGGATTTGGGCTGTGTTTGCTTGTAATGTGAACTTAGCCAAGGAGTGTTATGCTGTGTCTCAAATCGCATTCTTCTATACTTACACTTAATATTTTGAGTGCGTAAGTGCCTTCACACTGAGGAAAAATGGTATGGAAAAATGCAGTGCACTATGAGTACCCGCATGGTGCACTCAAAACGGTCAAGAAGTTGAGTGTGGAACTATGGACACTTCTCGCCCTCAGCGGTCGCCATCTTGGCTACGTAGCGGAAGGGGAGGGACCACTTCTCAAACTGGAAATAGCGGCGAGGACTGTGCGACCGTGAACGTTGCCGCATTGTACAACTACATGTGTTTTTTGCACTAAGCACCACTATACTGTTGTCGGGTATAAGCCAGCAGTGTGTTTATTGGGTTAATTTAGCAGTCTGTAATGATTTGGTACCGCGAACAAAAACGCGAATGCTAATGCTAGTTTGCTAACTAGCTAATTTGCAGTCATTTCCAGTAAGTGCACAACGGGGGTGTTTGGTTTGAGACAACACTACCCTGTCGAAATTTGCGCACTACGCCAATAAGTACATAGTGCACATGGTATACTACATGGAAGTGTACTAACAGAAGTAAATGCTAGCACCTTCCTTTAGCATGTTAGCATGCAATTCTAGCACAAAACACAAAGTACAGCTAAGGCTGATGGAAATTTCATTAGTTTTGAAGGTGTTTGGTCATAAACCAAAGTACACCTATTGTACCTGAAAATGGCACTACAGGAGAAGTTACTGAAACACCAAAAGCATTACAATTAATTTCATACATAACTGTCTTTAATTTAATGTATTACAGTCCAATATTTGTCGAGATAATTCTGTCTGGACCCAAGTGGTATCCCTGGAGCCAGATTCTAGCATGGCTAAAAATGCCATTTAGCAGAATCCAGTGCGTGGAGGAGGACTAGTTCCACTTCCTTAAAATGAGATACAAATGCATTCACAATTTATGCTAAACCAGATAAAAATGCAAGGAAGAATTTCAGTGATCTTTTTAAAACGTATTTGTGTATGCAAGGCCAGGCGATGTTCTGCAGCTGCTTTTAAGGAGTTGTTCTAGATTTTAAATATTCAAAAGTTGGTACAACAGACTGGTAGGTACATCCCAATTAGTATTTAATCTCACTGTGCCATATCTTGGCAGTGTTGCACTGTAAACAGACAGTTTTCGCTCTCTTCCACATTCACAGTCTCTTCCACAGTCAAGAGTTTTAGAGCCACGCTGAATGCATTATGTTAGTTCTTTGAAACCTTGAGGCTTGCTTTGGTAGGGATGATAAATCAGTCTCGTAGGAATGCTTCACTATCAGACCTGAACATAAATTTATGTGTTACTTTTCAAGAACCACTCCTTGTTGGAAATAAAAATGATGAAAACCTGTTAACTCAATGCTCGCTGCTTCTTAAAGGTTGTTAATACAGAGCTTTCCCTTCATGTAGACCTCAATACAATGAACACATTCAGGCTCTAAAAGTCCAAGTTATTGAAAACCGTGTCAGAATATTGCCTGAAACTTTATAAGTCAAGATTCTTCATCCTCTTGATGTTAATATACAAAAACTAAACTAAAAAAAGAACTTCAGATGCTCAAAGTAGCGTACAGAAACAACAGGATTGTAGAAGTTGGCGCACAGCCCCCAGCCTGCTTTCGGCTGGAGCATCTCTGGCTCTCAAAGTAGACAGCAGAGGCTTCAGCTGATTCTGCGTCCTGCTGCTGCTCCTTTTTATGCATTTACCAAATCTGTCTGGCTCATCCCAACTCTTTATTCACATCCCCTCTCTGAACGTGTCCAAGAGGCAGCCAGGCGTGACAGCCGTCCTCATCAATGTGAAGAAATATATACATATTTGTGTAATGGCTCGCTTTTAAACCTTTCCTCCTCGCCATTTGTCAAAAAGGTTTGTGTCGCATCAGTTACTTTCCGACATAGGACTGTCAAGTTGTGCTAACTGGCTGCAATATAAAAAACAAAACTGGTCATGGTAGCTCTTTGCTTCTCAAGAGGAAGCAGAAAAAGAAATCACAGGCATCAGTGGTTGAGATTCACGCGTGTCTGTTGGGAAACATTTTGAAATTTACCGCTGCCAAACTTAGACTTATGAGCCTGTTTTCTGTGCTGGTGATTTAGGAAAGGTGGATTTTGTGGTGGAGATTTGCTCTCACAGAGAATACAAGCTCCTTAAATTCTCTCTGGTGTGGTGATACAGAGACTGGTCAGGCCTGCCAGCAGAGTGGGGGAGTGAATCCCCAAAGCTTATGTCAAACCAGGGAGGAGGCTGAAAAACACGAGAAACATCCACATGATGTATGGCTGCCTGATTTCTAAAACAGAACATTGTCGGTAACTTTAGACAAACCTCGGTTAGCTGCAGTGCAAAACAGTTGTGAAGTGGTAAAAAGTGAGTGACCTAACTGTCTCCATGTCTGTTATAGTGGAGATTCCTCAGGTGGAAAGGGAAACACAGGAAAGTGAGGGAGAGACATATGGCTAAAAGTTTAGAGGTGAATGATTGTGTGTGTTTTGAGCTAAGAAGACCCCTGAGAGCAGCAGTTAACAGCAGCGCCAGCATCTTTGAATTATACTGCGGCTGCATGCATGCTCTTTTAACACAGGACTATCACCCTGAAACCTTATGTAAATTGGGGATGGGCATTTTAGGTCATTTCCATATTCGAGTACTCACATTAAATTATTATAGAGTGCTGTAGTACTTGCAAAAGAAAAGAGACAAACGTGAGAATAGGAGTGTAAATTGCTCAACAACAGAAAACAAGTGCAATATGAAATTCATTTATCAAACAACCAGGCTTCAATTAGCCTGTTCAACCATAAATTCAAAGTTAACACAAGAACACTCAGCAAACTTTCTGTTGCTGCCATCACCTAGGTTAGAGTAGAGCAGTGAAGGGCCGTCACTGTACGTGTGTGTGTTGGGGAATTCTATCGCCCAAGTCAAGTACTCCTAATGTAAATGTTTGTTTTCTTTTGTTTTGTTTTGTTTTTTGTATTTATGAAGAACTTTTTTTCAGAATAAAAAGTAAGCTAGTTAATTAGTTGTATTGTTGTAAGAATTTATGCAGGAAGTGATCAAGAACTCATTTGCAAGAGAGAGCTGACAACAAATATTTTAGATTACAAGATAATTTGGTGATACAAAACAATAACTACATGCTGAGACAAATTAACACAGTCCTACATATATTTCTATATCCGCAAGAAAAACATTAAAGGCCCTCAGAAGAACAAGTGTGTCTATCTTTAATTTGTTTTGCAGTTTATTCCAGTGGTGAGGAGCATATCACATGCTCAGTTTAGTTGCCACTGGGAGCTTTTATTTAAATTGTACCCTGTAATTCAGTGTCTTGGTTCTTCACTTCAAACTCAACAAAGGATGTTAATCTCACCAATTTAGAGAGTAAAGTCACAGATTCTTTTAGTTTTTGATTTAAGTGTTCAACGTCACTTTTGCAGGACAATCTGTTGTCTAATCAAAGTATTTTTAATGCTGTACTGAATCGATTAGATTTCCATAGAGAACATGGACCACTGTAGCAACAACAATAGTAAATGCTCATGTGAAATACATACATTTTGTATTTTTTTTTAGAGTTTAGAACAAACTTTAAATGAATTACAATAAGTCTGGTTTTGGGTACAGTTGATGGCATACAAGATGTCATCATCAGCATAAAAAGGACACCACAGTGTTTCGGTTGGAAATGGAACAATATGTATGCATAGAGTAAATGTCATGGAGCCTAATATTGATCTATCGACTGTCTGGGGACTTGATTTAAAACTATCTGCAGTGACAATCAACTGTTTGCAGAATCAACAAAACATGAAAAGAGGATTATTTGATTAAAATGTTGTGAACCATGTTATCAATAGCCAAGGAGAGAGTATTTTTTGCGACACTACAGGTATGATATTGTGCTTTTTGTGTTGTTACCATAAACTGAAGAGAAATATTTTTGTAGCATTTTTTGTAGCATTATTGTAGCAATTTCTTAACTTATGCATAAGTTTATGGATGGATTTCTGATTTGGTTTTACCACTTAGCTTTTATTGGAGCAACATAATCCAAGTTTGGGGGAGCCATCTGAGATGGGTCAAGTCCAAAAACATGTCTTCTTAACAAATCTCCAAAGAAATGAAACAGTGTGTTTCAAAATGTCCAGGAGACCCTCGGAAAAAAAGTGAAATTAACTTATCAGTTTAATTTTTTTTAAAGAGAGAAGTTGGTACTTTTTGAATAGACGTTAATACAGTCTGGCTCATGGAGCCAGTGTGTAGAACGGATTAGAAGAATTACAGTTTATGGTGCATCCATAAGCGTCCCAGTAATTATAGCTTCAGTGGACTGTGAAAGGATAAGACTGACAACATAATATGTCATCAAAGTAATCTATTTTCAAAGAATCACAATGATGATTAAATCGAAAGACCAAAATACATAATAGGACATGTTGCACTGAGCTGGGTGCATGAATAGTGCATAGTAGCTAGGGTATAAGATACTACAGTAATATACACATGCAAAAGCTTTTCCACTGCCTTGTGTAAATGGAGACAAACACAATTTAAAGAGCACCCCATACAAAGCAAAATCCTCACTTCCATCTCAGCTCACCTCCAGAGGGGGTGAATGAATAAACATCCTCTCTGTCTGCAGAGGGTAATACTGGCTAATGATTTTGTGCCATGAGAGCAGAAACATCCTCTTAGATCTCTTTTGTGTCCTGCTGAGATGGTGTCAGGAGTGTTTGAACTGAACCAACTTAATAGGTCTCTTTTTATGCAGTAAGTCCAAAAACAGACAAAACAAATAACAAGTATTCCTGTTTCGGCTCTCTCTGCAGGTCGGCTGTAAAGTGTTGCACTTCTTCCACATGTACATGCTGGGCTGCAATTATTTCTGGATGCTGTGTGAAGGCATCTACCTGCACACGCTCATCGTGGTGGCTGTGTTTGCAGAGGAGCAGCATCTGCACTGGTACTACCTCCTGGGCTGGGGTGAGTCCGTCTGCATCTGTTTAAAACTTGTCTTTTCTATTTATGTGTTGTATTCCATTGTGTGTCTTGGGTTTATTTTTTATGTCTCCGTTGGACTCAGTGGCAGCTTAAGACCTCACTGAAAACAATTCAACAAGACAGAACAATCTATAAGCCACAATTTACTTCAATCCACCTGATCCTTGTACAGTATCTCAGCCTGGACATATGTGACAGCTTTATTGGCGCTCCTGTCGCTAAGTGCTGTTCTGCTTTTCACCTTGTTCAAAACAGGAATAATGGGTGCAGTCTGTCAAACGAGTAGGCGATTGATTAAAATGGATGGTCATCATTTAAAATGGGAGCTTGAGGACTGTGCATGCGGTGTGTGTGTGTGTGTGTGTGTGTGTGTGTGTGTGTGTGTGTGTGTGTGTGTGGAGGCCAGCCAGTTAGTGTGGTAAATTTGCTGCAGAGTCTCAATGGTGTCTGAAAATTGACCATACATGGATTCCTATGTTTATATCCAGATGAAAACTAAAAAGCTAATCTGAGCCCTGCCTCTCGTGGGTTTTATTATTGACATGATGAGACAGGATTGCTATAGGAAATTAAGCATGCGGTGTTGTTTATCAGGTTGGAGCAACGCAAAGTCAATCCACTGTTTCAGCCTTTCCAATAATAGATTCGTTAAGGAACCATTTATTTCATGAGGAAGTCTGAGTCCAGAAAAACAACTGACCAAGCTAACCACACTTGTAGTGTTGCATAAGTGACAAATGAATTTCCCTAAATTCACTCAAGACCTCATATGGCCGCCATCTCTTTCCCGTCCAAGGCTTTCCTCTAGTGCCTGCATCCATCCACGCCGTGGCAAGGAAAAAGTATTTTGACGACAAGTGAGTAATGCTCCAGAAACTTCTGCAAATAAACAGAAAGTGTTTACGTACATGCTCGTCTGTGTGTGGCAAAGAGCGGGAGTGTGCAGATCCATACGCGCGCATGTTTTTGTATGTGTGTGTGCATGTGTATTTTGGGCCGCAGACAGCACTGACTGATAGGTTTTTCCTTCTGTAGCTGTTGGATGAGTGTGGAAACCCATCTGCTCTACGCCGTCCATGGTCCTATAATGGCAGCGCTCCTTGTAAGTCTGCTAATCCACTGTTTCAGCATAATACAGAGAAATACATGGATCTCACAGTGAACATTACGATAATAGGTTTGTTATTCTGGTTCTAGTTTTAGCAAAATGGCTATTGTTTTTTAATATTTGTCTCACTTTCTGCAGGTGAACCTTTTCTTCTTACTCAATATTATAAGAGTGTTGGTGACCAAGTTGAGAGACACACACCGGGCAGAGTCCAACATGTACATGAAGGCAGTGCGAGCCACCCTGATCCTGGTGCCCCTGCTGGGAATACAGTTTGTCATTTTTCCCTGGAGGCCAGAGAACCGCTTAGCTGGGGAGGTCTACGAGTACATCATGCATATACTCATGCACTACCAGGTAGAGCTGACAGCAAGGCACCGCTTTAATCAGAATTTCCATTAAAGTGCCAAGTAGAAGCTCAGCTCAGCGGTGGGGAAAAAAGTGAAAAGGCGCTGCTTCACTGCCCTTGTGGGTTGAAGTATTTTACATATCTGGTAACAATCCAATCAATGATAAAGGGGAGGAAAAAAACAGCATCAGTAACAAAAACGATCCTGAAGCCCACACTTGTCAGTGCCCTCAGGCTGGAGATTTAGACGTTTGCTTCAAAGTTTCCACCCATAAAAGCCTTGTTTCCTGCCTCATTGTTGTTGTGATTGATGTGTGAAGCCGAATTATATTTTAAAGCACCAGTTAGGCACTCCATTAGCTTTATTTAACTACCAGTTGGGCATTTAATTAAACAACAGGCAGGCTTGAAATTCCCAGGTAGGCAGTCAGTTCATTCACTTACCAGACAGGGATTTCATTGCATCACCAGGTCCTCTCTGTGCTGTACTTTTCTTCTCCAAAAGTGCTCTGAGTGTAAAGTTTCTGTCCCACCTCACTGCAAGAAATGACACATTTTGATTTTATTTAATTCCTTTCATTTTGTTAAAAAAAAAAAGAAGCGCTAATTATATTTTCTTGTTTTGCTTTCTAAGGGATTACTGGTGGCAACAATATTCTGCTTCTTCAATGGAGAGGTAAGCACTCTACATATACAGTATTTATGTATATTTGCAATTTGGCTTTCCCACATTGCACTGCTGCTACACACTAGGTGCGGTTACATGATAGCTTCTCATTCGGAATGAAATAAATCTGAATGAAATCATTCGGATTTAAAATCTTTCCGGGTAGTTTACATGGGAAATATTCATTCCGAATCAGGGTTTACACGGGAGATCAGTTTAATCGCCTTTATTTGGGTCTGCGCAAGGTTTGGGGCAGGGAAGGTTTCTGATTGGATAGGGGGCGGAGCAATGTTACGTTTACAAGAAGAAAACACTGTAGTCCTCATTCCGGATAACAAGATGATTGACAACACCATTCTTAGTGCCTTTTTCGGGCTTGTTTTGCTTATATTCTTGAAGCAGCAGTACAACAACAACCTTGTTCTGCTAATGCTTCGTTTGTTGAGGAGGAGAAGGGAGGTAGAAGGTCGAAGAAGGGAGATAGATGACCGTGCTTTGGCGAATGGAAACTGGTGAGTGCTCCATGTCCGACTGCTCTATCTCAACCTGTTGCTATGCACGCTGTATACGTCATCGGCAACGAGCATGCGCAGAAAGAACGGAATGGCTGTAATCGGGTAGGAGGTCTATACAAGACAGAAAAACTCTTCCAGAAAAACTCTTCTGAAAAGGAATATTCCACCCCTGTGCACCCGATTAGATTTTCTTTTGGGCTGAGGTGTTTACAAGGAGCATTTCTATTCGGGTAGGGCTTCCAACCCGAATGCAAAAGGAATACATGGCTCCATGTAAACGCACGTACTGCTGTGTACAGAGAAAAGGAGGAGTTGGACATTACAGGAATTTTGCACTTATCTGAAAGGATTGATACCACTCTCTCTTGTCTGTACGCTAAGTATGAAACTTGAACCAATAGACAATTAGCTTAGCTTTTCATAAGGCTAAAAGCAGGGGGACACAGCTAGCCTGGCTCTGTTTAATGCCCAGTTCAGACCAAAGATTCATGACAAGTTGAAACAAGCAACTACTTGCAGTACGCAGTTTTGCAACGTTCTAAAAACCTGCTAGTTCACACCAATCAGCGTTGCCAGGTGTACGATAATTATCATATTTGTACGATAATTTGGCCCTCTGTATGATGTACGATCAATAATCCCAAAAAAGGCCAAATGTACAATAATTTGATCATTTCATGAATGTGTGGTTGTAATCAGTATGGCAGAGTTTTTGTTGTGAGCCCTGAAGGCATCTGTTCCCATGTGACATGTTTCCAGCCAATTGCACTTTACTTAGCGTGAGATACGGGTGACGTTTGTCTCTGAACAATGAGCACGATTGGCTGAATGGTCAGCTGTACCCACCCCACAAGGCGCTAGGACCCGTCAGGAAGTCGAGCCACAGTGAGATTCAAAACAGAAGAAGAAGAAGAGGAAAAACAGAAGCACGGAAAATGGAAAAAAAAGTAAACCAAAAAAGTAAACACTAGAGTGACTATATTTGCCTATAGTGCATCAGTAGGATTGTTATTTTGGTTATGACGGATGTACGATAATTTCCCTCAAAATACGATAATTTCAAGTCTCTAGTACGAGAATCCTGCATTTCCCACCTGGCAACGCTGACACCAATGCAACTGAATGAGACGCTGTATCATCTCTATGCAACAACTCTCTTTACTTTCCAGCTTTTCAGGCTTATTTTGTCACTGATATAATTTGTAGCTTCTTAAAATATGAATGAGGATAGTGATAGTGATAGTGACGTACTTTACGCTCTAAAACCAGCCGTCGGCAATGTGACGAGCTGAGTTGCTGGTGACATCATCAGCTGGCTTGAGTCGAGCTCAGACCTGCCAGTTCACACCACTGCAACTTTTATCTGCAACATTCTAAAACCGTTTTGTCTCACTGGGAACCATTGGTCTCAGCTGGGCGTAAAGGTAGAGATTTACCAGCACCTCTAAAGCTCACTAATTTCCAAGGCATATCTTGCTTCTTTAATCAATGAACTTTAGCTGGTAGTTGTGCTTTGTTAACTTGGGACAGAGCCAGGCTAGCGAAACACCATAAAGAGCAACATGGAGTTAGCTTGTTATCTGTTGGACAGGTAGGTGCTGATGTGTTCTGACAAATAAAGAATGACCTACTAACACAATGTGTGTGTTCGTAGTGTGTTTCAGAGGCAAACAGTAATATTCCAGAGGACATGCCCATACTTTTAATCACATAGAGGTAGTAGTCCGTTCCAATCGATCAGTCAGGTAACTCATCCTGAGTAGGTTGTTCTATTTGTCAGAACACTGGCATCTAGCTTAGCTCGCCAACTAAAGTATTGGCTTTTCCATTGCAAAAAATGCAATATATAATAGTAGCTTGCAGTGCACGTACAGGCAGTGTAGGGAGGAGTGGCCAAGTTTAAAGTTGTTTATATCCTGCATAGTATACTTTTAAGAATATTGTATCCTGGAAGAGTTGAATTTTTGGAGCCATGTGTGACAAAATAACGCTGTAGTTCTGATAGCGCAATTGCTTTTTTATGAAGGTCAACCTGCACATGTTAGTCTGAGAGCTGCTCAGCCAAGGAGCAATAAAACTGCTCATTGCTTATGACATTAAGTAGAAGACATCAGATTCCATCAGGCAAAACATTTTCATATTCTGTTTTCCAGGTCAGATCTCTGGCATCTTACTCCTGATAGCATATCACAAAGTCACCCAAACACAGACTCAGAGTCGGATTCTGGCACTGAACACTTGAGTAAGATAGTTGTAACTTCACAGAGATGCTATGTCTGTCATTAGTCCAGTTGTAACAGGTTATAAAGCATTGTGCTGCTTGTCTCTTCTGAGACCAGTGTAGTGCTGCGGCAGTAAAAGCCAGTGGGTCATGTCAGGTGAAGAGTGAGACAGTTTATAAATGACTATGTGGTTTCCAGGCCCAGCTGGAAATTGACTCTCCTTTCAAGTCCTCCTGTCAGCCTTTTTATGTCTGTCTGCAGCTGTCTGACTGCGAGCATCCTTGGCTTGGTTCAAACACAAACCAATAAGCAAGATTCCCATCACAGCCCAGATCTGGGGTTAATGGTGTTGCAGAGACCTTTGTGCTCCACAGACTTATTGTGTGACAGAAGCTTTCAGGCTCAAGGTCTCCGCAGAGCAAAGCACCAACAATATGCGTTGTAAGGTTGAATTAGGCATTCTTAGCAGGTCTCCATGGTGGAGAGAATACCACAGACAGATCAGACAGACATCTCTGTGTGTTTAAGCTAATATGCGAGGGTAAAAATAACAAGTGAAATTCTCTGTCTTCCATAAAGACAATGAGATTGTTGGGAGGGTTTTTTTGCGTGATAAGAAAACAGGGCAGAGATGCATAAAGTGACAGAGCAACGGATTTAAATATTCAGCATGGGGTGCCTGGAACAGAGCAATCTACTGTGGGGTTCAGCCTGGAAAATAGGTCAGGTATTAGCTTATACATGAGCAGCCACAAAGCAACAGCGACGTAAACAATGTATGGAGTATAAACAACGTCTTTAGAGCGTGTGTATGAAGGACCGGCCCACTTCCAGGGTCATGCTGGGTCACCTAGCGCACAAACCGTCACAAGGGAACGAGAGGGTTTGTGTGCATATGCATAATGACCAATTCAGCTCCCTTAATCAGGACACGGGTTTCTGGGGCCGGTTTCAATTCTGTTCTTTGATTTCAAGGCCAAACTAAACAGGCCTGCTTTGTTTCTTCAATGGTCCTATTGTGATGTCAGGTCAGTGAGACAAACAGCTTTCATGCTGTATTTGTGACATCAAGCAAGACGTTCTACATGTGGGCTGTAAGCGCGGGCCAAGTTTGGACAGAATTTTTCACCATTTCAAAACATTTAATTGACAAACAAAACAAATAAGACACTAATCCTGAAGCCTCACATTCATTTATCAACAATATACAGCTTTTAGCCAGGGCTGGATTCAGTTCTTAGGACACAATATGCCAGAGGCCCTAACTGAGAAGCCCAAACCACTGCCCTAACACGCACATACACAGAGACACATTCCCCCGGCACATTTTGCCCAGAAACCAACCAGTATTTCTACGCTACAACACTACCCTGTCTCAAGTTTGCTGCATTGTGATAATTTATTTGGATTGTGAGTTGTAAACATCCTCGCCAGCGAAAGTAAAAGTAAAAGCCAACCCTAGATTCACTCTCGTTTGGCGTTTCACCTCGCTACATTTGTGTTTGTCAGCACTGTGCCCTCTTGGATCCTTACTGCTTACAGTCTGGCACCCTGTCGCTACCTTTTTATATAAAGCCCCGACCTCATCTGAGCGCTGCGGGGGTTCATGCATAAACATCGTTAACACGGAAAATAAGACAAAAATAATAAAATACAGGTTGTGCTTTTTTTTTGACACAGGGTCCCTCTATGAGACAGGAACAGGAAGATTTGGTACAAACGCAGGAGTCACAACATGGCATTTACCTTCTAAGTTTTCAAGTGTGCTTTTGTGGTGCATATTACCAAACACAGCTGCAGGATAATGTCATCACTAAAAAGATGCTGCTTATTGCTAAATTCTGTCTAATAACAACAGAACATGTCAAGTTGATTTTAAAGAGGGGAAAGGTGCAATAAATTAGAATATTGTGGCATTTCGTTAGTTACTGAATGCTCAGCGGGTCGCCACGAGGAGTTGCTTTCCTTTTGTTCAGCTGTATTGGCAGTGTAGGTGAACAGAGGGAGGGGGTGTAAAATTTGGAACATTGAGTTCTCTCAGGCATTTGAGCTTCTGGGGGGTGAAAAGTTTGAGTTTGTTGTTGTCGTTCTGAAGTTCATCCCTGTTCTTACAGGGGAATTAAAAAGTAGACTAGTGAAGTTTTTGTCCCACATTTAAGACACGCACTCTGATTTTCTGTTTTAGAAAAATCATGCATCCATTTGAATACTGCTGATAAGAATATTTTTCTTGATACCTTTGAATGGCTGAGGGGAAGGTTGCTCGTCACACTATGAGCAGCTGTTGATGACAGATGAGAATTAATATGTAATTAAATCTTTAACACACAGCTCAGTATAGATTTTGCATCTATCCTCCCTTTTATAACTTGGCAGAAAATAACATGGCCACATGCACAACTTGCCCACATTCCCAGAAATGTGACTTTGGTGTTTGCATAGGCTGAGGTGGCATATGTTAACGCGACTGAAATGTAAGTGATCCACACATGCTGCAGCAATTATGCTTGCATCAGTTAAGATCGCTGTTGAGTGCATTAATATTGTCACAAGATGGTGTTTACATTACTCGCATTGCACTGCTGCCATGTTTTCATTTGCGTGTAAATTGGACAGCCGTGCCTCCTCGAAGTTACGTTAATATGCAGCTAATCTGAAACGGCGAATTATGTTTTCAGTTAACATAATAAGAAACGGTTGCTAATGAACACACCAGGCAGAACGCAAAAATATTGATACTGACTGAATGAGCAAAATGTTCAGTGACAACATATTTCATTTATTTTCTGCCAAAGTAGACAGTCTTGTCATGCAACATCCACTCGCAGTGACTGCAGCAGCATTTTCTCATTATCACCTTTTTAATAAGATCTACTCGACAATTTATTTTTCTTCTGTTTTTATTTCCCCTAAAATAAATGACCTTAATTATATTGACTTGTATCTGTGCGGAGTTTCTCACTAGAGATGCGTTTTCACATTCTTCTGCTAAAGGAGCATGTCTCTGCACTAAAAATCTCAGATTCAAATGTACCCAGGACAAGCTAGATAAGCTACATCACTAATACTAAAGCCAATCATTGTCTAACATGGGAACACATATTGACGGAGAACAGACTTGGACACAACTCTGCCAAAGAAACCTGAAATCTGCCAGCAAACATGGTAGAGGGTGCAGTTTTTGTATGTAAACCGCACCCTGGAGCTTCACTATCAACCAAAAACCCAACTGTAGCAGACATTATTGTATGTTTCACAACTACTAATGCTGTGTCAGCCACTGCCACTCAGCCTACAAGCTAACAAGCAACATAAATAAAAGACACTTATGCTGCGTTCCAGGCAACCTGTAACTCGTGTTTTTACAACCTTCTACCCATGAAAGTGCACTGGAACAGCAGTCAAACCCATAACTTACCACCCGTGAACTCGTACCAGATCGATGTACTCCCAGTTACGCTTTCTGACGTCACACAGCCCTCTAAACCTTACTCCTCTAAACAACAATGGCAGCCCTATGGATGCGGTGTTGATGCAGGTGATACATAGCCTGAGTGTCAGACTGAAGCTCCCAGAACCTTCAGTCTGACATTGCCTCCATTGAAGGCGATTTACAGGGGGGAGGGAATTTGATTTTTCCCTAACCAATCAGCAGAGATCAACAACTCATCCACAGTCTGACGTCATTAGTATCCATGCCTCGGGGGTGCAGAAAACAAGCGAGCAATGCCCGTTTAAAATGTCTCCGTCGTCGTGCACGCCCAGCTGCATCACCGTTAAATCCAGTTTAGCAGCTTCCTTAATTTGGTCCTTCATTAACGCGAGTAGTGGCGAAATACCTCGATAGCATTGTTAATGTGGTCTGTAGGATCTGTAGCGGTCACCATTGTTGCTATCCTCACCAGTTACCCACTGCCGTACAGCTTGACATCAGCGTGGCGCTGATTGGCTAATCGCTAGACCCCCAGCGTTCATTGGTCCGTCTATCGTTTGGACGAGATAAATCGCAAATTCATTGCAGTATGCCAGACCAGAGATGCAAGCCTACTCAGTTGAGTGGGCGGGGTCTATGGTCTGGAACCAGGCTAGGTGATACACGGTGAGAAATAGACATAAAATAACCCTAATGTCAACGCATTATTGGCAGCCGCTCTAACAGCTGGTTTCCAGTGCAAGAATAAATCAATACAAAATACGTTTCCAAACACACAGATAACGTAAAATAAAAAGTATAATAGCATCTGTGACCATGCGCCGTCTCTCCTCCTCTGTTTCGCTCAAATGAGCAAGGAACCGACACCTTTGGTGACAGAAGTGATCATAAACAAACAAACTCCGCACGGTATGCCATGTTGCTTTGAGAGTTTGGCGTGACTTGCCTGGAACGCTATGAATTCATGAGTCGTGACTTGAAGTGGCGACTTACGGGCTCAGAAACTTGCCTGGAACGCAGCATCATTACCATTCTGATATGTCTGCTAGTTGCAGATTTTGGTGCACAACAGGCTCCTAATCTGGGTCTAACTGAGGCTAAAACATGGCTGAATCTCTCAGATGTTTCCTCAAATGCTAATGCTAGCCATCTTGATGCGCATTAGGGTTTTACAGTCAATCCAGTACAAGCCGTGCTGAGGGTAGCGAAAGCCAAACTCAACGCAGGGGGAAAAGTAGATCTGATTTAAGCCCCATTTCAGAGTCATATTTATGTGGGAAAACTATGTTAAACAAAATATTAGTATTACACAAGTACTATTTGGATGTGAGTTTTACATAGGGATGTGGACTAATGTCAGTTTACCACAGGATGTCTGTAGTATAAATGTTCGATTTGCTCTGGACAAAAAATCTTCTACCAGAGATGGGAGTGGTAACTCAGTTTGCGCCCTGGCGTCACCTCCCTGTCGGCATGTGCGTGCTACGTTGCGGTGTTGTGGTGGAGGATGTTGGTGGAGCAGGGCATAAAGCATTAGCTGAAGGATAATAATAATAATTAATGATTAGCCCAATATGAAATATTGCCCATGATCAGGATTGTGTGTACACAATCATTAGCAATCTGGATTTATATTAGGCCTACCTAACACAACCAGAAGTCTCATGGCTCTGAAAAGTGCTTTCTTCTCGACCTTTTTGATTGGTCTCCCATGTAGGGCTATGCCATCATTAGAAGAATGTCCACTATCACGACTGCCGACAACATCGAATGCTTCTTCAAGCGCCTCCATCATCGAAAAAACATGGAAAACTAGCTGTAAACACAAAAAAATGGTTGTAAACAGGAAGTGATGAAATATTTACATACATTTTTACAGAGGATCGCGTTCGCACAAGATTAATATTACCAGAGGTATTTTCTCAGGACCGTTTCACACAAGGTAAAAGTCACCGGAATTTTTACTGACATGATCCATAATGATTACAAACATGGCAGGTTCGGACGGGACTTAAATGCCTGGTAATAATTACTTTACCCCACGTCTCCACGTTAAACTAATCCTGTCCAAATAGGGCTATACTCTAAAGCGTGTCTGGAGAGAGAAATCACAAAGTGCTTTCGTCGCCACAGACAGTGGTCTGGACACAAAGACAGGATTCTGGTGTCATGGACCTGCACGTAATTATGAAAACAATTTAGTGATATACAAACAGAATTTCCGGGAGACTAAGTTGAATTTTGGATGTTTGGAGGATCATTTCCGGGTCAAAGTTGAACAGAAAGGCAAACATAAAAACATTTAGGATAAATATTTGTGAATTTTAACTTTGACAACTAAAAACACAGAACAGTGCTCAAACTGACAGCATGTGCACTGAGATGTGGTCTTATGTATGCAAAGACAAAAGGTTGTCAGTAATGCTGAACATGATAATAAACCATCTGTGTTTGTGTGTCATCTAGGTGCAGGCAGCTCTAAAGAGACAGTGGATGCAGTATAAAACCCAGTGGGGTCAGAGACGAAAGGACCACTGCTCAATGCGCTCCACATCCTACACAGCCACCTCCATCACTGAGGTGCCCGCCTTCATGTACCACCATGACTGTAACAGCGAACACTTGAACGGACGCCACACTGAGGACTCTGAACTGGTGGCACTAAAATCAGGAGAGACGTACGCTTGAGCCGCTGAGCCACACTGAGGATAAAGAGTGTAGCGGTGAGAACAGCTGAAGAGGAGCAACTGGGAAATGAAGATGTACAGTAGGAAAGGAAAATCCGATTTGCCCGCCAGATCTCAGTGATTAAATCTCAGAGGCTGATGCTGGTTTGTTCAGCCCAGGACGAAGAGGCAGGTCCTGGAATAAAGAGCTCATTGGGACGGAGATGGATTAGCTACGAGGCTGACACTTCATTTTACTTTACATTGCTGTCGCGAACTTGTGATGTCAAGAATTTGTGGCATGAGACATGAGGCATGACATGAGTCACTTCCTAAAGCTGCTAAAACTGTGAGCACGCTCACAGTGACGGAGGCTTGTGCTGGCGTGGAGACAGACATGACTGTGATGGCGAAGAGGGTGGCGGTGTTTACTGTATGAGATGATGGCGCTGAATGTGACAGTGATGATGATGTTGGTTCTGACTGAGATGAGGTGGAGGTGAATCATGTTTGTTGATGGTGTCAGGATGATGATTTTGAGATGAAGTGGAAGAACCAACCCCTCCTAACCTCACTATACCAAAGGGTACTGTATGTTGGTCACAGCTATGAAGGGGCGTACCATGTCCAGCTGAGCACAGTCGTTGGTACCCTGAAGCTAAACACACACACACACACACATGCCAACAAACTCCACAAACCTGATCGTATGTGCCATGATAAAGGTCAAATTTCAAAAGACCCTCTGTGTTTGAAGCTCTGGAATTATGTACATAATATATGTTCACCATGTTTCATTTGAGAAGAAGTGTTCACATGTTTCAAAAGGACTTTATTTTTTTTTCTATTGATATTTTATTCTTGCCGATTCCTACGTACGTGCTAAGTGTGTGTCCTGTGATGCTGCACTCCCAACTGCTTTGTTGTTTTTCGCAGTTGCTGTATCTGTGCTGATGCTGAACATCACAGGGCTAAAAAGCAAAAAGAAGCTAAATGCACAAAGTATATATGTATAAATAAAAAACTTTATTTTGAGGTTGAACAGCCACAAGAGTCGTTTCACTGCGTATGACTCAAGTATGCAATCAGTCGTGCTGATGATTCTGATGAACAAGCAGCGTCTGATTTTACTCAGAGTTGTCCTTTGTCATGCTCACGATGCCTTTCATCTATCTTTTCTTTTAAGTGCTTTTCTGTCCTCAATGCATATTTATTTGTGAATTTTGTTGCATTTCATATGAGTAAGCATCCAGGGCAAGAAATGCTCCCTGAAGATCTTAAAGGCAAGTTCTTGCACAGACAGCAAACATGAATAATCTAGTCTTTGTCCTAAATATGTTCCGATCGCTCTATTGTCATTTTATTCTTGCTTTGTCATAACTGTGTCATGTACTGCAGGATGCAATTTAAGAGTCTGGAGGGCCATAGTGCATTTAAGGGCCCTGAAACCCCAAGCCGACATCCAGCTGTCAGGCTGCCCTGGGCATCTGTCCACCTAGTTCTTGCTGTGTGTCTCACACACTTATTACTAGTACTGTTTTCAGCATGTTGAATCAATGTCAGATTTGGCAGTGCCCGTCGGTAGGTGAAATCACTCAGATTTGCTGTTCAGCTCAGTGCCCATGAAAACTAACGGATGTGATGATTGCAAGCAAAGTCAAGAAGGCGGGTATGTTAGGTAAGATTATTTTTTTAAGCTACTGAGCTCTTTAGCAGAAAGCTATGAATTTGTTTGTGCCATTGTTTGCTAGCGCACAGCAGTTAATTTTGCGGTGTGTTCAAGTGCAACTTTGTGGTCGAAAAACACAGGCAAATTGAGCTCTAATAGTCGGCCTTCATCGTGACTAGTTCTTCGATGACGGTTTGGTGTGTCTGGGCCTTAAGTGTGACACAAAATTATCTTTGTATTAACAGCCAACATTTAAAAAAAAAAAAAAAAAAATCACCATTTTTGTTGAAGGCTGGATTAATGAATGATCTATGAAAGTTACTCAGAAGCCCAATAAGCTTCTAAACTGCATAACTTATAGCAGACATTTATATTCAGCCAGTGAAAAACATTTATCATCCTATAGCATAAAGCCAATAAAGCCTCTGGCAGGCTCTGACTGCTGTGATTAGTTTGTTAAACTCCCCGTTTATGTGAAAAACGGTCAGCGAAAATCTTTGTAAAAACTTCAGAGAAGTGGCATCTTTAAGAATAAGGCTCTATGTTTTTGTTTTTGTTAACAAACTCCATGAAAAGTCTGTCTCTCAATACTTTCCAACTCCCCTATCCTGACTGTCAAACTCAACGTCAGGCTCATCTAGAATAATAATAGTGATAATAATAAATCAATGTTTTATTTTTAAAAAAAATAAAATAATTTTCAAAAACAGCTGGGCACTGTAGTTTGTAGCAAATGTTACCCACATAGGAGTAATAATGTATTTATTGGGGACTATTTTTACCTGCGGATTAATACACATTTGGTGCTCTAGTACGAATGTACAGCAGCAGGGCAGTGCATGTAGGACTGACTCAAAATAAACTACAGTGCCTATGTTTATGGTAATGATGTGCAAGCCACTGATCTGTTTAAATTGTTTTGCAGGAACAATTCAGCTCTGTGGTGCAGAGAAAGCAGCTATATCCGGCCCATAGATATGCAGACAATAGTTCATTGATGGTTTTGGTCTTTTCATAGGATTTGCTGCCAAATAAATAAATATCACCAGACTTTTAAAATAATAATAATTTATAATAATAATTTAAAACCTAATTTGGCTGTCTGAGATGTCATGTTTCGTTCTACTCACAGACTCATTACATTTTCTGTCTACATGGCTGCTACTGTGTTGTTATCTGTTGAACGGTCATCAGATATGAGAAGCTTTTTAGTCGTTATCCTTGTCAACTGGAATTTGTGTGAGCCATATGAGATATTAGAAGGTTATAGTGAGGTACAGTTTGAAATGTATTTTTCCATGGACCTATAGAGTCAAGCAACATTTGCACATGTAGTCAAGAGAATACAGCTCTGAAGTTTATCTTTATAGTATGTTGGACAACACATGTTCACATTGCAATAATTGGCTTATTCACTACCATTAATATATTACCAAATATAAATAATTAATTAAGACACACAGGATCACAAAAAAGATCTCCTTCAGATATATTAAGGGGTTAATATGGGAATTACTGCAAGCTAATGTCTTCATTTGAAGCTTCACTTGGCCATCCCCTAAATTCCCCCTTAAATAAAACCAACATCTGGACCTATTGAAATGCCGTATTTCAAAGACGTTTTTGTTGCTTTTCAGGCAGGGTCTGAAATTAGCTTTTTGCGCTGAGGCAGGCAAGTTTTTTTTTTATCTTTGAATTTTTTTATCTGCTGCTAAATGAAAGAAAAAATGACATTCGTTACTTTTCCATCCAAATCTAACGTAAATGCGAATGTATGCACTTTTCCATCCATTACGTATATGCAAAGATCGGGAATCGGTTCAATGGGACAAGCAGTAGGTGGCACTAATTCTCCAGTCAGGTGCCACTGCAGAAGAAGAGCGGGCAACAAGTAGATCAACATTTACTCACTAAATCTGTTCGCATATCATTGCACCAACTTTTCCACTTCCCCAAGCGTAAAAACTTTTTTGCGATATTTCAATTTTTTTTTTTTTTTAGAATTTTTGTTGTTTCCACTCAGGTGTTTTAATATTCAAATCAAAAATGCACACAGAAACAGACTGATAGAAACACACCTATTTAGATAATTTACAGATTGTTTAGGTAAATTCCAGTGTTTAAATCATACTGTTGACTTCGTTGGAGCCCTGTTTTTCTGGGGGGATGAGAGGGTACTGTGCACGTGCATACATGAATGTGTCCGCCTATGTTTAAAACTTTACTATCGATACGTTTCAGTTCCAACAGCGAAAACTGAGCCTGCGACTACAAAGAAAACAATCCCCAACGCCTGTCTGCTCCGAGCACTGTCCCCGTGTCTTTCCCGCTTGACTACACGCTCGCTGCGCTCTGAGCTGGTTCTTCAGATGAAACTGTTACATGAGGTGGCCAGTGAAGGTGATAGAGAAGTGAGAGGGTGTGTGTGTGTGTGTGTGTGTGTGCGTGCTCTTTTTGTTGATGGTTGTTGGTTAGAATTCAGAGAACTTGGACTGTCAGTCGAAAAGAATGAGGTCTGACAGCTGCTAGCGATGCTTTTATATTGCAGTTGCAAACAGCTTTTACTGTACATGTGTAGCTCTAATCATTTTCTAATCTTACTAAAAAGGTACCATTTTATTTTTTTGCCACCAAATACCTGCATTTGGCAGGTGCTAATTTCAGACCCTGTAGCCAGGTATGAAGAAGGAACAGAAAGTGACAATCAATATGAGAGAATGAAGGTAAAAGTATTCTATTTATTTTATTATAAAATTCATCTTCCTCTTCTTCTTTTTGTTTGTCTTGGATGTGGTACTCACTGTAAGACACACTATTAATCTTTTGGGTTCGGGGAAGACAGATTCTGTATATTTTGTATGTCCATGCCAATGTAAATACAAGCAGACACTGTGTATATGATAGATTTTTGCACTGTGAAATACTCTGACAGCTATTTTTCGTTATGTTCCTGCCATTCATTTTGGCCTGTGTTCGTCTCCTTTTCCCTCTCAGCTCGGACTGACAAAGCTGATTAAAAAAAAAACCTTGCATTTTGTAAAAGCTAAATCGATTGGTGTCTTTTTCAAAAACCTATTTAGCACAAGAGTACCGACATAAAAGATGCTTTGGTGTTGCTCTTTATTTCCTGAGCAAATAGCAATCAAAGAAACAAGCTGCAACATGTGTTCGTGGAGGAGGAAAAAAAGATGAAAGAATTGAGATGAAAATGAACAATTTGCACCACTTATTTGATGATATGAGGTTATTTTCATTCTGTGGTTTTTAAACGATTAAATGAGATTATGGACTCTTGGATGTTTTTTTTCGAGCACACAGGCACAAACTTTGTTTTCAAGCATTTTTGCAATATTCTCCAATGATTCAGCAGCGCTCTCCTCGCCAACACTATTCTTGTCAGTGTTTCAGGGTTGATAGATTTTGTATAATGAGTGTGCGGGGAAAACAAAGGAAGTCCTACTCCATTTCTGTTACCCCTTGGACTTGGCAGTGTCACACAGCCCTTTTTTTATCTAAAAGGTTCAGCTCAAATCTCATGCCAGCACCAGATGTGTGAGACAAGACAGAATCATTCAAAACAGTTGGTCTCGGAGAGGGACGGCTGCTCACGCCCTACGACAAATAGGATTGTTATCACACCAACAAGGCCGAGTTTTTCTCTTTATCTGAAAATTTTACAGCCTTTCTATAGGCAGCTACTGTATAATATGCAATTTCAGGCTCTGCTGAATCCTAATGCTACAGCCAAGAGAGGAAGGCGTACCCTGCTACTGCATATTCACAGGCCTTCTGAGTCTATGAGATAATAATAATAATAATAGCAATATGATGAAGTTAGACGTATATGGAGCAGTTTCATTATTCGTGTGATAAATATTGTCCCCTGCCAACAGCATCACACCAAATTCAACTAAAAGAAACTCGGAAAATATTCAGTGCAAAGTCTGAAATTGTATGCAAACTGTATTGCATATGAAGGCAGAGTTGGAGGAGAGATGCAATAATGAAGATACAATGAGGGCGAAATCTCCATATTTATCATAAATCATCTGGTTGTGGGCTTTTCTTCAGTTGATTCATTGGAACAAAAAGGCAGGAAGTTACAGGAAGAAGCTGTAAATTGCTTTGAACAGCATCCATCTTGGGAGCACATCGGCCTGGGAAACTTCAGGAAAATGTCAGCAGCTGGCTATTTCAGGCATTCGAGAATGTTCCCCGACAGAAACGATCTCACAGGACACTGGACGACTCCAAGAGTGTGTCATGTGCGCTCAAAAATCCAGCTGACAGTGTGGTCCTGTGCGTGGTTTTACTGTTCAAATGAGGGATTACAGTGTTCCAGATCTCGATCTGTGCGTCAAAGATGTTTCAAGGTTACTTGAAACCGTCACGTCTCCAGCTTGTGACTGCTCGGATCACTGTTGTTGTGGATGGTAATGTTTCCTTGCCTTTTGACGTCTGGGCACATTCATGTCCATTCATTCCAACTCAAATGTACTGACTGTCGAGTGAATCACTCCTTCACCCAAGGCTTGGACTGTTTTCAGCTGTCATGGCCAGAAATTCATTACAACCAAGCCTCGCTGCAGTAAGCACAAGGACAGTGGTAGAAAGGACATGCTTCACCATGAAATTTTTTTCTCTGCCATCCATTTCATTCACCCAGGTGTAATAGAAGCTCATCTGGTCTTCGATTTGGTGACAGCGCACTGCAGCTCTTGCCCACATCCAACCCGGCTCACAGTCACAGTCCATGAGTAAACATGCCTGGAGTGCTGAGAGACCGAAGATTGTCACAATATGGCCACAGATTTTTGTGTTTAACCAGCAGACCTTCATACAGAAGCCAGCGAGTCTCAGGAGGACAGTATAAATAACCGCTCCTTTGTTCACAGATTGCCTTCGTCATGCTCACTTAAAAATGTGTGCACATGAATTAACAGAAGTTAAACAACATTGCTGACATTTTAACGTATGTTTAAGAGATGTCAGAACTAACAAAACAAAAAAATATCTTCAAGCAGCTCCTTTACATCACTGCCCATAGCTTGAGAGCTGTCACATTAATGTTCCACTGCGTTATTACACCAGTGGTACCCCCAGGAATTTTTCAAAAGGGGTAGACAGATGAGGCCACTGAAAATTTGGGGTGACACATCAACACCAAAACCCATAACTGGATTTAAGGAACTTGCTCAGACTGTTGAGATACATAGGTTAGTTAAAAACTGTGTCAGTATAAGAGTTAAGATAAGATACAAGTTAAGAAACAAGCCTTCTCAAGTTTAGCAAAGACTCGGGGGTACCCAAAGAACCATTTTTGCTCAGATAAGTTGAGGTGAGAGTTCATAGGATCCGTTGAAAATGGCCATGCCAGATATTCTTTTGCCAAAATGTAGCTTAAATTTGGAGCTTTATCTAGCCAACATGACTGATACCAATGGATGCTTTAGGCTGTCTAGTGTCACAAGATAAAACTACCATTGCGTCACAATCTCTAAAAGACAGTAATCATAGCCTCCAATTGTTTTTGCTACTGGTCACTAGTGTAAAATTTCATGGCAATCCCTCCAAAAGTTTACTCCAAACTACAAATGTCTACTCCTGGGGTTATAGGAAAATTAAGCCGGCTTCATTCTCTGGGGACCATGAATGTCTGTACCAAATTTCATGGCAATCCATCCAATAGTTGTTGAAATAAATCAGACTGAATGAAAGTGACGGCCTGACCAAAAGGCTGGAAGACATTAGAGAATTGCTGACTACTGGGCCATTCAGCCGAATCGGTGCCATTTGCTTTTTGGAACTTTTCAAAATTAAACTTCATTTTTTCATCCTTTCTGTCAGCACTGTATCTCCTAACATGTTTACTATTTCTAAACAGGAGAGGGTTCATATGAATAACAGGACTGAAAGTAAAAGGACTGAGTTTTTAGCACAGCATTAGCACATGAAAAGTAGCCATGACATCAGTGCTACTAGCATCAGAACACTTGTCACCTCACTGTAGTTTGCCAAAACTAGACAGATCACCGTCTAGCCTCCTGGAGGTGTCGTGGGACCAACTAGACGAAACACTGGTGAAAGGAGGTTCCCACCCGATGACCCCAAAGACATCACTAGTTATCACTGCTCACTGGTCTGTATAGTTAAGCCTTGCCATAATAGCTTATCATAGAGCTTGGGAGGTTTTAAGTTTAGTTTAAGTTTAAGATTATTTACTTTATTAATCCCCTGAGGGGAAATTCAATGTTTTCACTCTTGCTTGTCAATTACACACAGGTCTGAAAGACACACACATGCACAAACAGGACCTATACATGCACAAAGTGGAGAGATGTCAGAGTGAGGGGGCTGCCCTTTGGTCAGGCGCCCCCTGAGCGGTTGGGGGGTTCGGTGCCTTGCTCAAGGGCACCTCGGCAGTGCCCAGGAGGTGAACTGGCACCTCTCCAGCCACCAGTCCATGCTCCATATTTGGTCCGGACGGGGACTCAAACAGGCAACCCTCCGATGGAACGACCATCGTCGAACAGAGGGGGTGGCTTACGACACTACTTGTTCCCCACCTACAATGCAGTCTTGGGATCCCTCTCCAGATGACTTCACACCCATTCACCCCTGGTCCCATGTGACCTTAACGACTCTGAAACTAAGGCCCCGTTTATATGACAACGATTTCAACTGAAAACACTAAACTTTAGGGGCGTTTTGGCCGATCATTTACACGACAGCGGCGTTTTGGGTGCCTGAAAATGCAACGTTTTGTAAACGGGTTCCAGAGTGCAACTTTTTGGAAACGGCAGCATCTCAGTTGTCATGTAAACTTGCAATATGCAGTTCCTCTGAAAACAGAGACTTTTCGCACATGCGCATTACAGTTCCAGTCACTAGGCATGTCGACCGTCACAACAACAATGCCGAGCTCTGTTTGTGCTGCTCACCCTGTTAATTTGAAGTGAAGTGTAGATCTGTTACCGTAGCAACTCCACCTTGTCGTTCATCCAGACAAAGTTATCTGTGCATGCTTTTGCCATTGTGTCTTCTTTGTTTTGGTTTGTAATCATCGCGTTGTAGAGGAAGGCGCTTCAGCGCAGGCGTATGGCGTCATGCCGTGGTGTTGCTTTGCAAATTTACACTGTTACCCACTGGCCTGATGTGCATACTACAGCGTTTCCAGTAGATTTTACGGCTCCGTGTGAACAGGGATCATTTCAATATTGCGTCATATAAACGCAGAAGTTTTTTAAAACGCAAAGGACAGACTTTTCCGTTTTTAGAGAAACCGTTGACGTCTAAACAGGGCCTAAGAGCTCACGTGACTCCTATGACTCTGCTGGGGTTCACACCCACACAGGGTTTATAGCCTGCAACTTTGCACCAGTCATTTAGAACTGAAGAAGCTTCTTGGATGAGAGGTGAAACGTCTTCAAGAAACACAAGCAAGTCCAGTTGCCTATGATATAGCACTTATGATTACTATGACCTGGATGACTGAGAATCTTCACCGACGACTGTATGTTGAGATTGACATTGTCAAGTCACACTTAAAATAAGATGGAAAACAAAGAAAATAGAGTTAGAGAACTTAGTTTTGGTCTTGCCATAGCCTTTCAGGAGAAACAAATGACGCTACTTCCTGTTGCTTATGTGTAATGCGCCAATTTTTGTAAAAGGGGGTAAGAGAACTGAGTGGACACCTTGGGACATGACATACCACATTATGAATTGAGATGAGAAATAACATATGTAATGTCTATTTTATGTCTTAGAAAGGGTCATAAAAAAATCCCCTTAAGGTTTCCAATCATTATATGTCATGGTTACATGTGGGGTTGGATCATGGGAATGGGATGAAATCCATTTTTTTTTCAATGTTCTAGTTATTTTTAACATGATGTATCATCAAACCACAGTAGGACAATTTTAGGGACTTTGCTTGATAATAAGTGTGTTATACAAATACTTTTCATGCACTGTTATGCATTTAATGTGCTGTGGACAGAATTTCGGTAACACAGCCCTACTAATGTGAAGAGGAGATGACCATAAAATGTGGGTGTCTTTTAGTTGTTTTTGCTTGTTTCTGTGTTTGTTTGGAGGAAGGAAGAAATGTGCCATAAGACCCTGAGTCTAAATGTGTGTGTGTTCAATACAGTTTCACGCTGTATATGAATGTGAGGATGCATATCACATGTATGTGGGTGCAAACTATAGTATTTCGAGCATAATGTGAGAGAAAGGAACCCTTGCTGTGTTCACCGCCGCCACCTCAAAGAAAATGAATCAAGCCATCAATATCTCTTCTGTCTCTCTGGGACTAATCTGCAGCATCGTCTCTTTCTGCTCATGAGAGATAGGACTTTTGTGTCGTGATGGGATTTAGCAGTAGTGGCTGCATTCAGGCACTGAAAATAAAAACACTTACGCAACAGGGCGGAGCAGCACATGAGAGGATGGGTGAAGAGGAATATAAGACTGGAACTCTTAATTTTTCAGGAGGAAAAAAAGCTGTTTTTATACTCATTAGTTTATGATTAGCACATCATCCCCAGAGGTACTAACTGAGTAATTTCAGAGACCATTGTGTCATCTGTGCTGTGGTTTCAACATGATTCACTCATAGCAGTATTCCACATTTTAAAAGGCCAAGTCAATTTATTCACAAATGCCCAGAACAATCAAGATTTTTTATTGGATTTTTAAATTGCACTTGATGGTGTTTGCGGCTGCAGGAAATGAGCATCCCCCAGAAGTCTGCGGAGCGAGGAGTAGAGATTACTTAATGAAATAACTCCTCCTTCAGGATTACAATGCAACACTCATAAATTATAATCTTAAATGAGCTTTGCATTTTCAAACCCTTTGATGTATTATTGGAAGACAATGTTCAGTGCGTGATAATAATCTAAGCCCTCTTGATTTAAATCCTTTGATATTAAGAACATAAGTGCCAAAGTAATGCCCTGAAGCGGATCACTGATCCACTTGTGTGATGATATTTACTGCCACATTCATCTTAGTATCTTATTTTGTAGTGAAGCATTGGAATTATAGTTGTAAGACGTTGCAGTGGTTGTAATTTGTAGATCTGCAGAAATAAGAAAGAGGGAGAAGGAGCATTTACAAAAAAATGTAGTGGAGAGTTGCTTTAAACATAATGCTTTACAGCTGTAATACACCCCTTTCCCCCTGCTGCCTGAATGCTATCATGACTTCATCAAGTCGGCATGTTGCCAGCGCAGCACTGTAAATACCGGGGAAATATTAACAGGATTCATCCACTCTGCAGGGACGGCAGCTGGAAAACTGGTTTAGCACAAAGTAAGTAAAAATTAAGATAGAGGTATTCTTTATGCCTTTGCACCAGGGATAGCTGTGGCCAGGGGCATTATGTTTTCAGGCTGTCCATCCATCCATCTCATTCTTGTTAACGTAATATCTCAAGAAAATTGTAGGGGATTTTTTTCTAAATTTGGAACAAATGTTTGTTTGGACTCAGTGATGAACTGATTACATTTTGGTGGTCAAAGATCAATGTAACTGTGGTCTTGCATCCTTCTCATTCTCGTGAATGTGATGTCTCAAGAAGGCTGTGAGGGAGTTTCCTCAAATTTGGCACAAACGTCCACTTGGACTCAAGAATGAAGATGAGAATCTGGCAGTCGAAGATTAAAGGTCAAGGTCACTGTGACCTCACAAAACATGTTTTTGGCCATAAATCTCTTATTATGGCAAAATTTTAGTTTAATGTAAAGTTGTGTTTGCATGTTGTGGAGTTAAAATCCACATGGCTGTCTGCATGTATCTGGTCTTTGTTTTCACATGTCATGTTCTGGTCCATAGGCTGTTAGCTGTTAGCTGATAGCGGTGTCTGTAATAACTCACAAAACTCACAAAGTGGCCCGTGAAAAAAAATATTTTTCCCAGTGGATGTCTTAGTTACAACGTGATTGAGCTAACTGGAGTAGTTTCATGTCGTTTCCGACAACGGGAGGCTTTTAACAGATGACGTCCTGATGTTAGCTTTGCTGCTGCTGTTAGCTGTCCCTGTCAGCTGATGCTCTCTAGACATCGTGATTTCCCAAAACTGAATAAATACCACACATAGCAACACAAAACTGCTTTGCTAGCTCAATCATGTTGTAATTAAGATATCCGCCGGGAAAAATGTTTTTCACGGACTGGTTATTGAGTTTGTTTACATGGTGGTGGAAGCTATGAACGAGCTAACCCTTGTCTGCTGAGTTTTAAAAATGCCGGCTATTTTGTTGCTTTCTGTTGACGTCACATTCCGCCTTGAGTATATCCAATCAGCACCAAGTAAATCCCAAGCCCCAGACAGGAGTTTTGTGGGGCTGTTCTGAGTCCCTACTCCAAGGCAGGGACTTGTTTAGCCCCTGTAAAACTTCCAGAACTCTGTCCTTCGGGGGTGGTTCCTGCGGTGGAGACACGCACCAACGGCCCCGGCCCCATAAATTTACCCCGAAGCTCCTGTGGTGGAAATGGGCCTTTGGTTGTTGACGTTCTGGGACACCGTGTCAAATTCTGCCTGTTACACGCACTGTCTTCTTTCAAAATTCAGTTCTGTTTTCACAGGAAATTTACGTCGGTACAACACCATAAATTGATGTTTTTTTCCTTCAACAACAAAGACACATGGTCGGGTTTAGGAATAAAGAACAGGGTTGGGCTTTCAAATCTTGCGGGATGAGAACACCGCTCTCTCGGGTGACCTGCCGATGCCACTGGGCGCCATTAAACTATACCGGCAACCGGCTGCGTATCATGCCGATGTTAAAGGACTCCTCTTTTTGTTGGTTTCTGCGCTGCAACTCACTGCCCAAGAGCCGGACTTGGACGACTTTGGAATGAGACTGGACTCTGAAGGTTGTATCGTAGTTTCACACTTCCATTTATGGAATTTGCTAACTACATAGATGTGGTTATGTAATTGTATACAAATATGCCAACCTCTGCACCTGGTAAGTTTTAATAATATCATTATGTTTTGTACATTATCTGATTACATTCAATGTAAAAACAGTTGCTATTGTTGATTTGCATTAAAAACAATTTGTTTAATTTTGTTTCTTAGTGGTGTTATATCCACATTTCACTTAATTCGTCCCGACTTGTTTTCTCTATTGAAAAACTTTCAGGGGTTTATGTTATCAGACACATGGAGGGCGTTTGCCTGAAACATTTACATATATAGGCAAAAAAGCCGGAGTAAAAATGTGAAAAGTGAAAAATGTTACAATTATGGCAACTCTCCCAAATGTTCCTCTAACCTTCCAGGGAGGAGGATTTATATGTGCTGTAGGCTGCTGCACAATGTGCCACTCATAATTCAGCCTCTGACATAATGAATGATGTTGTCTCAAAAAAAAAAAAAAACCAGAAAGAAACCATTGGATGTTAGTTCAATCACAGTAGAAAGCCCAGGACAACCTGAAGGTGTGGAGTTAATATCACCCCTGAGGACATTATGAGCACAGAAGGAAGGGTTTCCTTTCTTGTTTGTCCAAAAAGCAGGGGTGTGCCTGTCAGTCTGCCCAGGGCTTATTATACGTCTTAGGAGATAACCGTCTCAGTCATGTCTCACTAATAGCACTTGTTCCCTCATTATACACTAATGAGATTTGTGAGGCAAATTATTAATTACCAGGGCCCCCGATAGGGTACATGCTGTGGCGGTGGAGAGGCTTTCCATGAAACAACAGTTTATTTCTGCCTTTCCGTCATCAGGGGCTTAAGCTCACATCTTGTTGGAGAGCTTTGCTGCGTTTCTGTGTAAATTCATTTCAACACTCGACAGCAGAAATTCAATTATTCTCAGTGTCAAGATAATTACTCAAACGATGACATTCTCTCAATCCTAGGGAGGCAGAACACGTCAGTACACTTTTACTTGTTTGTCGACTTGTACATTGGCAGGGTGCTGAACAAATGAACAAATTTATTCCTCGCTGACATTGCTCAAAGTCTGAATCATCCGCATATTTTTCTCTATCCTCAAATGGTCTTAAAATGCAGGAGGTATTACTCAGTGATGTGGAATGCTTGTTCAGTATAAACATTCAGTGTAAATTTACAGGGACCAGAGGCTCGGCTTTTCATTTTTTAAACAGGAGTCCATGAAGCGAGTTTTTCAGGGATTGCGAAGAATTAGATGTAAAAACAAACTGAGGGATATTGTCAGCTTTAAAGATGGGGTAGGCCATTTCATTTTGGCATCAATGGGCAAAAATCCCATAATAAACTTCTGAGCATATTCAATTGCATTCAGTTGGTCTGAAAGAAAACTAGATTTGGGCACCTCCTCTTGGCTCTGTTTTCAGGCTATAGAAAATCTAGCCCCCGATGGGAGACTTTGGACTTAAGCCAATCACAGGTCATTTCAGAGAGAGGGCATTCATATTTACTCTTCCCCAAATGCAGACATGTGTGTGCTTACCCCAGCTCCAAGGGACCACATAGCCCCAACTCCCTGCTGGATCAGCAAACTTTCTGCTGCTGTTAAACAGGTTAAACCCAATGACTGTACATAAAGATGGACGATGTGTCTCCACTTCTGTCCACTGTACAAAACTGAGGCCAAAATATTACGAATATGACTGCTGCCATCTTGTGCTAATGACATCATCTGCAGCCAGAGTCAGCGCACTAGCAATCTTTCCAGAATCGTGTTTCTGATGTCCAATAAATCCTGAGAAGTGCCATTGATTGCGAGCACAGCAGTTGTCACACACAGTTGACACCAACTAATAGCCATGACAGCTTCACTAAAAACCAAACTTATCAGAAAAATGAACACTTGAACATACAACAGCGTGATAAGAACTACCTAAAATGACAGAAACCATCTTTGGGAAAAATTAATCTGATGTGTACTTTGATTTTTGGGATTGGTTGGGTTGGGGAGAAGTTACTTCCTCAAGCGAGGGAGTTAAAGTATCTTGGGGTCTTATTCACGATAGAGGGTAGAATGGAGCGTGAGATAGATCGGGGGTTTGGTGCAACGTCTGTAGTGATGAGAGCGCTGCACCAGACTGTCGTGGTGAAGAGGGAGCTGAGCTGGAAGGTGAAGCTTTTGATTTGCTGGTCCATCTACGTCCCAAACCTCACCTATGGTCATGAGCTCTGGGTAGGGACCAAAAGAATTAGATTGTGGATACAAACGGCCGAAATGAGTTTCCTTTGTGGGGTGGCTGGGCTCAGCCTTAGAGATAGGGTGAGGAGCTCAGAAGGGAGCTTGGAGTAGTGCCGCTAGTCCTTTGTGTCAAAAGGGCTCAGTTGAGGTGGTTCGGGCATCTGATCAGGATGCCTCCTGGGTGCCTCCTGCTGGAGGTGTTTCAGCACGTCCCACTGGTAGGAGGCCCCGGGGCAGACCCAGAACACGCTGGCGGGATTATATATATCTCATCTGACCTGGAAACGCCTAGGGGTCCCCCAGGAGGAGCTGGAAAGTGCTGCTGGGCAGAGGGATGTCTGGGTGCTTTGCTTGGCCTGCTGCCTCTGATAAGCGGATGAAAAAGGATGGACTGAATGGATGGCATTTGATTTTTTTTAGTTTAACATGGAGGGCAGGGGTTATGCCATCCATCTTTCTATGATAAGGCATTTCATGTAAGTCTACGGTATCAACCTGCTGTCGGTCACCAGCCAGCTGTGACACCCAGAGACACCTCCTGTTGAGCATAACCAAAAAGGTTACTGAAGCACGTTATACAACACAGCCTGAATATCTGCGCTGGAAAAGCTCACCAAGCTCTTGTTTCAGTCAGCCTACAAAAATTTCGGCTCCCACGCGACTAATCTGCAAGCATCCATTACCTTTGAGCTGCAAATTTCAACATCTACTGTGCAGATATACGGACATCCACCAGCGTTGTAAATCTTTTACACACAGAGCTTACGGTGACACAGGCGAAAAACCAAAGTGCTTAAACTTAAGGGACCGCAGAGCCTCGTTAAACGCCGAGTTAGTGGCCAGAGTTTGCCTTCCATCCAAAGGCTGTGTGCTCGGGTTTTCCACGGTCCTCAAAGCGTTTTATGAGTGGTCCCAGCTCAGCGGGAGAAGCACTAACTTATTTCAGTTTTACTACCCCTGCAGTGTGACCTCATGTGAGGTTTGAAGAGATACAGCTTTGAGAGGGGCCTGAAAATAAGAGAGATATTCCTACAAAAGTTATGCTTTATTCAAATACATACTGTGCATGTAACACAAAGCAAAAGAAAAGAATATGTGTGCAGTAAACTTTTTAAAATCTAGGTAACACATGCCTCACAGGTACAAATCAAAGGCATGAGAGTGGTATCGATCCTCTTATCTAACTCTTTGCCAGAAAGCGAATATATTTGAACATCCCACTTCAACTTGAACACGCTTCCTCCTAAAAAAAGCATTAAAAGAGAAACCATCCCAGAATAAAATGCTAATAAAGATAAGTGCATTCGAAGTCATCATGTGTGCATGTTTTAAGCAAAAATAGATCCTTTAATTGCTTCAACATAAACAGCCCACACACTCTGGTACTTCAAGGCTCTTCATGTATTCAGGCTGTAAGTCACACACTTAAAAAGGAAGTGTGTCCTCCCTCGGGGTAGCACACTGGAGCAGGTTAGATGGGTAGCCAGCCACTTTCCACCCATAGATAAGGCATTGTTTACTGTCATCCAAACCTGCCTGTGGCGCCCTAGCCTGTTCGCACCCTGTATCACCTCGCAAGCTTAAATCAAGCCCAGATAGCACCAATCTGTCTCGCTCCTAAAGTCTTGAAATGTGTGCCGAAGTGGAAGACTAGCACCAGCGAGCGCCAAGCACAAAAGCAACAACACACACGACCATGACAAATGAAACTGAGATGAATTATCCACCAGAGCATCCTGCAGCATTAGTACGGACATGGGAGACAGGATGCTGTTCAAAATAAGAAAACTGACAAATACAAAGTTTAGCAGATTCAGATTTTTCTCGTGTATTTATGAGATGCTTCTCTTGGGTTTTGCCTAAATAGTCTGATTGGTTGTGTGCATGCAAGCAATTTACTCACAGACACGCTGACAGTATAATAAATTATGAATCTGATGATGAATGACTAAAGGAAGACGGAGAGAGAAAAAGAAAAGCAGACAGGAAGGTTAAGAAGCAGAACCAAAGGATTTTTTTGGGGGAGAAAGTAAACACGGCTGCCTTTTTCTTCCCCTACGTACTTCTGTGGTAGTAAAGGTTGCCACCAGTGCGAATATTTTAATAATTGGGGAAAAAATTCAAGCACATGCACAAGACAGATGCATAATGCCTCCACTTTAGTGAGTTCACGATGCAAACCTCAAGTTAATCCCGCGGTTAATTTGAATATGTAAATAACGCTGGCTGAGGCCCAGGTGGGATTGGATAGGGTGATTTATCCGGAGCAGCTCTGTGAGCCCACTGTCTGCAGTTTCTATTATCCTCAAAGTACCCACGGGGAGATCTACAAAAACCTGTCAGAGCTAAGTTGGCCAGCACTGAGCTCTGTGTGAATATAAACCTCATTCCCATTAGCACACAACTAAACCCTCATGATTATCAACATCAAGATCGCAAATGGTCCGTGCTGAACGCAACATTAAACGCAACATAAAACGAGCAATAAAGAGTGCTGATGGTCATCTAATACTTGAAGGCAGATGTGATGAAGGAGGACGACAGGAGTCTGGTAGGGCGCAAAACTTATTCTCCTTCAAATATGTCCAGATCTGTCACGGTGGTAGTTTTTGCACTCCGAAAGTAAGATTGTGCGTCTCTTCAGGAGTGCAGCTGAGTGGGTGTTTCCAATATATTTTCCATATTTTATCAGTAAAGGATGATTCTGGCTTATTACAGCTTCATTGTTCCGTCATTGTTGACCTCTGAAACAGCCTTTAAACCTCAAAGTCAACATGTATGATGATTCCTGGTGGTGCCTGTGAGTAGTGGAAACATTTAACATCTCCAGTTTCTTGAGCTTTAGCTCGAGACAAGTGTCAAGAATTCAAGCATTTACAGCGAATGTTCGTACAGTGAGATGTTGCCGAAGAGGACCTGCTTTTGTAGTGAGCTCTTGACGAAATCCCCTCGATAAAAACATGAATATTAAATCTTAATTAACTCAGCAATATGAAACAAATACAGCACATGAAGAGGAGGATGAGGTGATGGTGCTGCAGCAGCCGTCAACAGTGAGAAGTGTCAAGTGACGACTGTGCACCTTCATAAATATAAATGGACATCAGTAATCATCTTAAAGCCATATACAGCTACAGATTAGCCAGTGGTTATACAGCATGAATGAAACAATTGATGCCAATGTGAGCACTCTTTCTTCATTGGCGAATATTTTTCTCTGGTGGCATGGCAGTGCAGTGGTTAGCATCGTCTTCTCACAGCAAGAGGGTTCCTGGTTCGAACCCAGGGTGGGGCAGCCCTTCTGTGAGTAGTTTGCATGTTCCCCCAGTGTCAGTGTGAGTTTTCTCTGGGTACTCCGGCTTCCTCCCACAGTCCAAAGACATGCAGATTAGGTTAGCCTGTCTCTATGTGTCAGCCCTGTGATAGTCTGGCGACCTCTCCAGGGTGTACCCCGCCTCACGCCCAGTGTCAGCTGGGATAGGCACCAGCCCCCCTGAGACCCCTAACAGGATAAGTGGCTATGGAAAATGATTCATTCAATGCGAGGGAAGGGGCTTGAAAAGCATTTGCAAAGCAAGTTCACATTTTCACATACCATGGAATTCAACTTTGACCAGCAAAGTTGTAGCTTCAACCAGTAGCAAAGACGCAGGTGTGGAGGAGACACTGGTTGCTGCTGTATCTAACCAGCTAATATTGTATGATATTGGCCATGAAAAATACAAATTGTCGGCACTGCAAGACTCAGAACAAATACTGTCTCAGCAGGCGATGGTCACTCACCTGCTGCCGCTCAAATGTGACCGTAACGTTAGACTTCATTATAGCAATATTGCCCTGTTACCAGATCTCTGACCATGCCTCTCAGACAGCCAGTTACCCAAAGCACCACGCCTTTAATTATTCATAAATATTAAGCCTTAATAAAACTTAAGGGTGGGTTATATATAAATTCACCCACTGTACAGTTGTCATTCATGTTGAAATTAGCTATAAAAACAAAAACGGTTTTTTGTACCAGGCTGTAAACATGTGATCTGCTGTAAAGCTGGACATTTTGGTGATTGATTCGCTTTCAGAGCCAGCCCCAAGTGGCCATCGAAAGAACTGCAGTTTTTGGCCCTTTTGCGTTGGCTTAATGTTTTTTAGCCCTGATGGCTGCTGAATGGCTTGGGCAGTATCTTATTTTTCATACCTACATACCTTCCTGACATTTCTCTGGGGTATATGGTATATGACAGTATTTGTATAAAAAAAAAAAAAGGTACATATTGTATGTGTGCATGTATGACATTATCTAGCCTACAATACTGTGTGTGGGTCTAAAATGCAGTCAGCCCACTTAGACAATTCTTGCTGGGTTTAAACACTTTAAACACACTAGAATAATGAATAGATGGGAATATGCTGGAGGTCCTGAAGACACTTAAACTGATACTGGTATATCAACACATCAGTGGGCTGAACGGAGATGATATGCGACTGCACACAGCTTTGTCCATGTTCGATCGCTCAGTTTTATCATCAGGACTAAACCACAAATACCCACAAACAGGCAGAGGCATTTTCAATTTTTACTTGTCCTGTAATGTCAACCACCACTCGCAGTTAGTATGTTTCTCAGCCCAGCTTTGTGTTCCACCACGCCTCAATACAGCATCTCCGTATCAGTTTAATAGAAAGAGGAGTGTCTATATTTTGTATCGAAAATCATACGTTTGTGATTTCTATATACCCTGATGTTGCCTAATATCTGAGCCTAGTTGCCGCTTGTCTCTGACTGATAATTTTAGCAACTACAATATTTTTGAATTCACAGAAATGATGGCAAACACTATGAAAACATGGTCCAAGTTGTAATTAGCTGGAATGACCCTTTAATGTCCCTCCTTTAACCCCCTGTAGCTTTGAGAAGAGAGGCACGCCACGGGGGAGTAGTAGTTGGACACATTAGCATTCATTGTGGTGCGTGCTCCTTACAGCATATATTATCCATGATATATACTTATATTTCTATCTTTTCCCCTCTGAATCTCTTTAACACACACACTTACACACTGTCAGTATGGGTGCGGCGCAAAGGCGGTGTGTAATTGCCGTTAAAAGAAAAGCTGTCACGGTTTCAGGTTAGCTCAGGACCTGTTAAACCTTCATTTGCCGTCGCCTTCACTCTGACTTCTTTAAAATCCCTGATCTGTAGGCCGTGGCTTTCCTCTGAGTAATGAGAAACAGGGAAAGCCAAGAGAAGCACGCTGGGCCTTATGATAACCCGGTGATTGAAATGGAAGGTACAGTATACAGATTGTATTACTAAAAGCAATGTGGAGGAGCCTTTGACAAATTGGTGGGTGAAATATTGGTCTATATGGTAATGGTGGCTGTGAAGCGCATTTTCCACAGAAGGCAGAGAATGTGAGCAGGTCTACTTTCCCTCGTGTGATGAATCACTTTCATTATTTTGCCATCAAGTAAAAATGAAAACAGTGTAGACGTTGGTGGGTCACTGTTTGGAGGCTCTCCTGTCGGCTTCAAGTGTGGAAAAAAGTGTCATCTTTCCTGCCGTGTGATAACGTGTGATTTGTCTTTGATTGCAGTGGTTTTTGTAGACATTCTCTGTCGCCATTTACAAAAAGAGCCTGTTGAATACAAGACACAAAGTGGGAGAGACAGAATTTGATAAGTGACCTTTCGCGGTGACATTACAGTATGTTGTGCTCCCATTCTGTCACTATTAGCGCTGCCTGAAGGGCAGAGTGTGATCTCAGTATGTAGATAAAAATTCTTGTCACATATTTGACTCCGAGCTCAGGATCAATCGTTACAATGTTAATGTAATTTAAACATGCAGTGATGGCCACTGTGTGTGTGTGTTTCAACCTCGAGGTCAAACATGTTTCTTGATCACGCACAGCTAATCATTTGTCTGCATTATGATGATTACGGTGAACCCCCGCGGAATGTTAATATTGACCCATTTTGCATATTAAACTCTCCTCACCCAAACACGCAAAGTAATCTGAGGACAGTGGTCACTGGGTGTGTAAACAAGAAGTGCAAAGACACCCCTGCCCTTTTATTAAACTCTAAATCAACACTATGTTTGCGTACACTCAGCAGGGAGATCTGCATATAGTGAGGCCAAATACAATTAGATTTGTGAGATACTGTCGCTGATGAAATACAGAGAATCGCTCATTTGTTATCTGTCTCAGTACTCAGGAGTCATCACGCTGTTTGCAGTGTTGTGAAAGGGAGTACACGAGAGGGCGAGACCCATGAAATTACACGGAATAATCTTCTCTGTTTGTTTACCAGAATAAATATTCAGCCCATTAGAGTGATTCACGGTCTTCTACTGTATGACTACGGACTTCAATCATGGCTCACTTATTAGGCAGAGTGGATATGAGTCATTTGTTAACAGGAATGTGAAACTATGCCTGTGAAAGAGTATTATAATACAATGAATATTCTGTGTTTTGCAAAGTGGCCTCTGGGTGCCGATGTTTTTAGGTACATGGGCATTTGTAGAGGCATTCAGACTTTGCCATATTGCAGCATTATAGGTCAAAAGGTCAAAATCTGTTCTCCTACATATCATGAAAATGTGACTGGTGGATAGATTATAGTCTAACCTTTACTGTGATATATGACTTTGCAATGTTCTGTAAATGTTACCCTCTTTTACACTGGCTCTGTGTGTTAAATGGAAAAATCTTAATGATGGTGGGTTGAAAAAAGGAGTGACACATAAAGAGCTACCATTGCTGCAATGACATCATGCATTTTCCAACACTACAGACATAGACCTTTACAAAAAAAAAAAAAAAAAAATCACTAATACCCCTTTTCCACCCAAATCAGCACATTTACATGTTTTTTTTTTTAAACACATAAATAGGCTATAGACTCCTTTCCCATTGCTAGTAGACCAGAGCTGTGTACATGTCTCTACAGCAGATGAGTACATCTTTTTGTGTGCGAGTTGTTTTTTTTAGTGTGTCACAATTAACGTCACAGACAGGCTGGAAAACATCCATCCATCCATCCATTTTCATCCACTTATCCGGGGCAGCAGGCCAAGCCAAGCGCCCCAGACGTCCCTCTTCCCAGCAACACTTTCCAGCTCCTCCTGGGGGACCTCGAGGTGTTCCCAGACCAGATGAGATATGTAATCCCTCCAGCGTGTTCTGGGTCTGCCCCGGGGAACTCCTACCAGTGGGATGTGCCTGAAACACCACCAGCAGGAGGATGAGATGCCCGAACCACCTCAACTGACCCCTTTCGAGGCGAAGGAGCAGCGGCTCTACTCCGAGCTCCCTTTTGGACATCCGAGCTCCTCACCCTATCTCTAAGGCTGAGCCCAGACACCCCACTGAGGAAACTCATTTCGTCTGCTTGTATCCATGATCTCATTCTTTCGGTCACTACCCAGAGCTCATGACCATAGGTGAGGGTTAGGACAGTGAAAACTTCAGGTTATTTTTTTTTTTTTTTACACCTCTCTAACTTATTCAGTCTCTCTTTCAAACTCGGTGGCAACTACTTTGGATCGATGTTTGAGCGCTGCTTGGGCGGAGACGGACGGCATGCTGTGGTGTGGTATTATCGCTAATCGCTGGTAAAGGAGCTAAAATTAGTGAGTCGACCCTGGTGTTGTGTTCCCATCAACGTCGATCAGAGCCGTGACTACTGCAGAGTCATTTGACCTGGGAGTGAATGCCAATTAAAACCTTTCCCATTGCATTAAAAAGCCAGACATAAGCAAGTGTTGGCGTGTTTTTTGCGCAGTGGAGAAGGGTTATAAGAGACATGGTCCCTCCAAATTGGCACGACCAACCCCCTGGCTCATGGACTAAGTGCCATCAGTATCAAACCTGCAGTTCCAGTCTAACACACTGTTTGTTATTGTCAATCAATGAAAACTTCCCTGTCTATCATTTCAAGTATGTCAGTGGTTAAGGACTGAGATCATGAAACAAAAATATGCGCAGAGAGTTATTTGTAATGCAAGCAAAATCAAATCTTAGCTCCCCTGTGGCAAAATAAACATCCACCACTTTGAAATTAGATGTCTAAATATCACTGTCCCCTTTTCTGAGCTTTGTGGAAACCGATAATTTACACCAAAACTTAAGTTCAGAGGAGAAAAATCAATACTCACTCCAGACAGGAGTATTGACTTTGTGTTTTGTGTGAGGGTATTTCCAAGTGCGCCAGGAGGTGCTGCTGATACGATATTATTAAAGGTGTGAATTGGAATAAAAGGTTTGATTCATCATGTGTCCGTAGAATAATTTCTAATGTGATAATGTACATATAATCAATACGTCTTATTTTCTCTCAGTGTACAGAACTGCCCTTAAACATCTATCCAGCCTCTTAAAGTTTCAGATTCTCTTTGCTGACAATTTAAAGGACACCGAATAAACTTCGAGCTGAACTTTGAATCAACAGCCTCCTTCCTCTGATGTTTCTTGAGGTTTCTCCTGCCCTCCTCATGTTTACGACCAGTCACAACATTTGTTTCCGCTCAAGCAAAGCCAGTCATGCAACAAATTAGCACCGACTGGTGGAACAAGATTCTCAGAGAGCCGACGTGAAAGTTCACGCAGCGGAGTCTGACATCCAATTAGCTGCCTCAGTCTGTAATACCAGTCAATATATGAGGAGAAAATACCGGCATTGTGTTCATTAAGTAATGGAAATAGCTATGTTTATTGAACTACCGAGGCGTATGAATGAATATCTCTTTCATGCTCTCTATCTCCTAACACTAAAAACCCCATATTTGCATCCCATTCAATGTAATTTTATTTTGGTTTATGGCAAGTAGAACCATTTTTATTAGCATCACCATTCTGCACAGTGCAACAAAATAGCATACTCATTTTGTACCACATGCCATGAACATTCCTGAACTCCCTCCACGGCTCAATACGTTTATTTGTGATAGGGCAGAATCAATAAAACCGCTTTAATGAAAAACTCTGTGAATACACCCTGCTGTCATTATGACAGAGTGAATGGGTTTGCCTTAACCGTGCACAGTTCCCTGGTTACAGTTTTCGATTTTCTGCTCTTGCAGAGGGAGACACTGAGATTAAAAGGTCTTCATGTGTGTATGTGGGTTCCAGTTAGCCTGACAATCTGTTTTCTACCCGAGGCCTGTATCTCCTGAGGTTAGCCCTCTGTCTTTTCCTCTTCTCTCTGTCAGATAAGTGACAACTGACGGGGAAGACAAAGCTATTCAGCCCTTCATCCGATTTTAACTCTTATCTATTTACATGGTAAAGGATAGTTTGATTTTTAGAAGTGGGATTATATAATCAGTGTATTACCTACAGTTGGCACACCCCCAGTGTGGAGAAGAAGACAGTACCACTACGAACCTAATGCAATGTACTACTGTGGAAGGGGGAGTAGCAAAAAGTAGCCAGACTACTTTGACAAAAACAGTAATTTTACCTTGCAGAACGCGGAAGTTAAGGGTCAGTTTGTTGAAGGCTTTTACCTGTCTGAATAGCATTCAAGTCTTGAGCACCACACCGTCCTCCTCATGCTGATCATTCTCTCTTAAGGCATATTATATCCAGTCCGCTCAGCCTCTCTGTCCCGCTGTGCTCCCCAAGCTCGGCTGAATGTGGCTCTGCAGACACATCAGGGATTATTGTCACAAGCAGCAGAAAGTTCTCACACACATCACTGGATGTACCAGTTCCTCCACGAACTGTCACAGTCTGCTTCTCTCCCTCACCTGCACTCTGGCTCACTGGAACAGCTTGTTGGCATTCTTAATGGGACTGAGCCGTCGTTAATGTTATCAGTTTCACCTGTGGTTTTCCTGCTGTGACAAATTCAAAATGTCTGCTGTGAAAAAGGTCCATTTCCATTCACCTGCACCCTGCTAGCCACGCCCCTCTCATCAAGACAACTCCTCTCACCTGCCTCCACAGCTGCAGCCCATCAGCCAGATTGTTCTTGGACTTCATGCAAGACACTCCAGCACTCACTCTTGGCTTGTTTTCCCAGTACCGACCCTGCCTGTTCATGACCTGCCTCTGTCGTCTCTGCCCTGGTAATCACCTCAGCCTTCTGTCTCCGACTCCAATTCCCGACCTCCTAACCTTAGCTCTCCTGATTCGGCTAGCTACGTCAGTCTTCACCCCACTACCAGCCTCACCAGAGACCCACCTGCACTTATGGTAGTCCACAGCTCTCAGACTGCCTGCTCTTGTCTCATTCACTCACTGCTGGAACTACAAGCAAGCCAAACCCAAAGACCCCAGAACTGTTGCATATCTGTGTAAACAGTAAAGGTCATTACCAACTGTCTGCCTGCCTCTCTGAGTGCTGCATTTGGGTACAATCACACCCCGTGACATGAACACAGGAGTCACGGCTGGGGATCCACCATGAGCACGTTAGCATTTAGCAAAAAATGTGTGTCTTACTGCCAGTTTTATGTTATATCCACTAGCTCATAAATCTTGAGAGATTTTGCACTAAATCTGGCTACTGTAAATCACATCGTCTCGTTACAAGACATCGCAGCTGCAGCACGAGCTGAAAAGCTGTCATATAATGAATTAATAAAAATTAATATGTGTGTGTGTGTGTGTTTGCTTGTTCTTGTTGTATAGTTCTGTTTTCTTATAACATTGGTAGTCAAAACATACTTCTACAGTTTGAAGATCACACTCCCAACAACAAAGCAATTGTGCTTAGGGCACCCAAATGGCCAACAGTGGCCCTTGGCATCACTGTTCTTTCTGCGACCATGTGTGTCTATGTGGACCACGCTTGACCTCCTCTATTAGTTTTGTTGCACATAATATGTCAGGAGTAGTTCCAGCTTTAATCTGTCTTTATATTGACTTTGATGACTCTGCAGATTCCCTGTGTACCACTGAAACAAGCAGAACAAACATTTTTCCTCCTTTAATAATAATGATAAAAATAAAAAACAACTTTGTAATGCACTATCAACTTTGGTTATGAGTGAAGTTTCAGGAGAGATCAGGAGATTTTTAATCAGTATTTCAAAGCTCAAGATTCAAAGACAAGTGATCAGAGACTGTCCCATTCCTGAGAAAATACAACATATTTCCATAGATGACCACTGCTGATAAAAGCAGCTTTTACTGTGCCACAGAACTTTTCTGGAAAAGTCATTATCTAAATATTGTCAGCATGTTATCTCTCTGATCGTGTAACAATTTTCTCTTTCATGTACAACCCGTATTTCTCATCAACGTCTCCTCTGGTTGCCACATTTACTTTCACTCTCTCCTGCTCTACTGTCACAGCTTGTCTTGTCAATCATCGTGCAAATTAAACATTACTAACAGGCTTTGCCAGCAATTGTTCTTAGTTTCAAATGTACAATTAGACATGAATAGAGTCTGTGTGATTGCACATCAGCAGGCAGTGGGGGAATAGAGGCCATGTAGGTCAGTGATAGTGATTTCTATGAGCTTGGCTCATGTAATTTGGCAGAGTGGCAAAAATGCAGACGCAAAGAGTGCCTGGTCTTTTATCTGAAAGGGTATCTGGGCCACAGCATCACAGGAGGGGAACGATCCAGCTGGGCACCCAAATGTGTTGCGAAAGGACAGTAGGAGCAGCAGGGTCGGGTTAGTCTCGCTCACCAGACCTTTCTCAAGAAAAGAAAGGTCTGGCTGGGCCGACTCTCACTTTAAGATTGGAGAAAAAAACGCCCTGGCTGCTTGTATTTCTTTCAACCAATCACAATCGTTCTGGGCGGTGCCACAGCAATGGTGCGCTTGCAAAAATATTGCCTGGGGGAAACAGGTTTTGGTGTAACACGCCCACAAAAATATTGCCTACAGGATGCAAACCATGGCAGAAAAATGGCTACATCCCCGCAAGATCAAACACCGCAAAAGTTAGTAAAGGACGTGTTGAAAACTGCAACCGGAGGTGGTAGGGCGGGACTTCAGCCGGTGGCTTGTTCCGCCCAATGAGAGGCTGATCTTTGTAGTGAACTTCCACCCACTCAGACTAGTGTCGGGTAGGTCGTGAATTAAGTGTATATAAGGACAGCGCTGCAAGAAAAGGCGACACATAAGGGGGAAATTACCTGTGTTAAAGATGAACAACAGGTTTTATGACAATCAGACACATGCTCGTTCATTTACGTCCAAATCTCCACCAGGCCACGCTCTTCTTTGGAAACTGTCGCTTCCGATTAGTCAACTGCAGAAACATTTTGGGGACATGCTATAATGGCTTCATTAAAAAAGTATACTGAGTTTGTTGATGTTTGAGCAAACCCTCATTGATTTATAGTCACACTTTGAGAAAGACCATTGCACTTGTTTGGAACTTGTGGCGCCCCCTATTGACTGATTTCAAAAGAAATCAAAACACATGGTTCATCATTATTATTTAACACACCCTGCAAGTTTTGTAACAATTGGACAATCAATTTCTGATTTAGAATCTGATTTGTATTATCCCAAGCCCATTTTTTTGCATCTGTGGTGCCCCCTAGTGGTCAATTTGAATGAAACTTTCAGGATATGTCCCTGGTACCGCTTCGAGATTGCTTGCAAGGTTTGTGATGATTGGCCCAAAGGTTGTGAAGTTATGTGCTAAACCACGCCCCCTTTAACATTCATTGGTCAAAACGTAATGAGGTATCAGTAACAGTTAAAGTGTTGGTGATAGAGTTCTGAAAAAAAGTCGCACATCATTCCGCTGATTTCAGACATATTATCAAATATTTTGGTGACATTTGGTTAAAAATGAGATGAAATCGAAAATGTTACAACAAGATAATGAATATCACTGTGAGCTAACCTTTAAACACAATCTCAACACCATGTCAACATGTCAAAGGGTGGTTGCATTTACATGACGACTTTTGGAGATATAGATGTTAATTAATTTTGCGTATTCTTAAAAATATAGAGTGACGGACTTCTGAATCGACTATAGGGTGCAGCACAGCAAACTTTTGTCACAACTCAGTGGACGAGTTGAACAATTTCAGCTCTGTCGGACACACTGACGATTTATTCTGATTTTCTGAAGTATAGAATGTGAAATGTCTTGAAATTTAGTTTTAATGTAATAAGCCCTTTAAGCAATCATTTTCAGATTTGTGCATTGACTGAGACATGACCCTAGATGATGCAAACCAAGTTTTGTACAAATATCTCTGGCTGATTATGAGATATCAACTTTTTGCATGTGTAGCGCCCCCTATTGATCGATTTGAATCAAACTTTCAGGGTATGATTCAGGTACTTATGTTGACATTTCCTGCAAATTTTGTGGTGATAGTTCCAATGCAAATCCATTAATGTGCTGAGCCACGCCCTCTATAAAATTCATTGGTCAGTATCATCAAAATACAATGACATATCCAAAAGCTGTTAACTTTTGCAGAGCTCCATCCCATAATTATCAGCAGCAACTTTGGTACAAACCGGACCCACACCTTGGGAGGAGATGTCAAAAATGTGATTTTCAAAAATTCAATATGGCTGACAATCTAGTCAGGCTGAAATTACTTTTTTTTTGAGCCCCCATCTGGCCTATTGGCTTTATATTTCTTGAGCAGCATTTGCACAAAACTTCCAATCATTGGTGAAAATTTCATACGATGTACCATCTCATGGGAATTTGCGGAAACATTCCTGAATAGAGTTGAACTCTAAAACATGGATGCGTCACACACATCTTAAAGCTGGCAGCACAGGAGATCTATACAATCACCATAGTTTTAAGATGGGCGCCCAAGATCAGTTCATTCTTGAGTCCAAGTGGACGTTTGTGCTGACTCTGTGGAAATCCTCTCCAGAGCTTCTTGATGTATCACATTCACCATAAAGAAATGGACAGACGGACAACTGGAAAACAAAATGCCTCTTGCCAAAGCTATCGCCAGCATGGAGGCATTAAAACAGTGAATCATCAAAGTTATGAGTCCTTCACAGCTCGTTCAGTCCAACCTGATCAGCAGGCTCCCCCTAAACAGGAAGACGGCGGGCTTGTACCCGCACAGAAAGCCGCATCAATTAATCTGACAGCGTTGTGCTCCTGGCTGAGTAAAGCATCATTAGGATGGACAGCAGCGCCGCTGGAAGACAACACTCATATTCTGATGACCGTTGACAACAACTCCATTCAAACTGCTGAACACAGAGATTTTAAAGGTTGGATGTGATTTATAGATTATGCAGTTGCACTGTGAGGATGAAGTGGGAAAGAATAACAGAGGCCATTGTTAGTGTGTTTATTATGTTAGAATCAT